>NC_035169.2:15495489-15804534 GCF_001659605.2 Manihot esculenta | reverse complement strand
CATCCTCATTCTCCTCCATATTCTTGTGCCAAAATATATCATAATCTGGTATTTTAAAACACCAATCTTCTAACATGCTAGCATTTTGATCTCATAGTTACCCTAGCTTCTTCCAATCGAAGGTCACATGAATTCACATGCATGTCATTAAATAAACTTTACAACACAACATTGGCACTGTAAATGCAACGAGAAGCAACAAAGTACAGGGAGCTGGTTATTAAGTGAAAAAAGTACAAGACAGTACCTTATCATAAGAAAATGCATTTTCTCGAAGAATATGTCGTGCAACAACAGGGTCAGATACAACAACAAAAGCTTTTGGACCAAAAGCAAGTTTATAGACAGATCCATGCTGCCACATTAAAAAGAATGATAAGTCAAACTTGAGTCATTCACAACTATCAACAAAGACACATATTAAGAGGTCATAAGAGTGAGAAAAAAAAAAGTGATATGAGAAATGAAGCAAGAACAATATGATCTGAGATCATCACCAGCATACAAATATCAACCAATGCAAGTAAGAGATTTATCAAGTCCCCTATCAACCCACAAAGTTCTTATGGGGCTACATGCATTGCCAGGCTATGGAGGTTTCCAAGTGAAGCGTCATCCATAGAATTATTTGTGACAACACAGTTGTCAAACACCACGTGCTACTGAGTGAAAAGAGGATACAGAAGCATCATTAATCGAATGGAAAGGGAAAATAACAAAGTACCTCCAAGAACCAATCATACAGTGAGAAGAAGAGTGGACGACCAAACAGATCAGATACTGCGCCTTCTGCTATAGGCATGGAACCAAGTCGTCCACCACTTAACAAATTGGTAAGCAGGTTGCTTGCATTGTCCAGAAGGTTCCTTGTTTTTGGCTCATCAGTATTTGTGGACTGGCATCTACATTATAATTTCACATTAATTCTTCATTAACATCATTGAATTCTGATCCAATAAACAAATTTAGGTTGAAATATCTTTCTAAGTGCCAAACATTATTGAACAACCATGTTGTGAAGATTATATTTTACAATTGAAAAAAGTGTTCTTTGTATTATGAGCAAGGAGTACCTAAACTTATACTTATAATCAGTGTTTGAAACAGTAAATTTTGGAGAGAGCAATGACAGTATTGGGTTTATAGGAGTTTAAATTTGTATTTTAGGTTCAAACCCCAGCCTAGTTTAATCTGCAAAAGTTTCTCAATAAGCAAAATCAGGCATAAGTGACAGCCACAAAAGAAACTGAGAATAGAAACATGCTAAGCTTCAAGAGAGTAGACTACCATAAACACAAATGAGAGATTAAAAGTAAAAACACAGAACTTCTATCTTTCGCCAACAAAAGAAAGTCCAAGATGAGCATCTCGTCATTCTATTTCAGAATTACAACACCCAGTAGTGATAAAATTCTAAACCGAGTTACGAACGCATATATTTCCATAGAACATAAACTTTTCTTTCACATTTTCCATTAACTTCTCAATAACCAACCAGCCTCCTAGAAAAACTGAGAAGGGGAGAGAGATAGAGATTGGAATTCGGATAGTACCTAATAACAGGAGACCCCTTTGCCTTAGAATTGGGGAAATGACAAGGAGATGAGAATTTTGAGATACCCAGAAGCCCAGAATCATTTCTATGATGACAAGTGCCATTACCGGCAACTGAGCAGAGCTGCAGGAGGGAAGTGACGGTTGTTGTTGAGGATATCAGCATTTGCTTTTGTTTGTTTTTTTTTTTTTCTCTGGAACTTTTGGTTTCGAGTCCGTAGGGACCTCTGTTAATTAATATTTATAGGAAGACGGCATGTGCATGCGACTTCATTGTGGCCTCTTGTCAATTCTACTAGTGAGTTGTCCCCTTCTCCACTTTGTGGAGATCCCATTTTACTTCAGGATAATACAAGCATGATTTCCTCCGTCTTGCTACCGATTGGTAAAATATTTATATGGAAACATTATTATTTAATTTGAATATTATAGAAAAATTTATTAGTTTTTTTTTTATTTTTAAAAAATATATTAAAATATTAATAACATTTAAAATTTTTACTAATATATTTCTTTATTTTAATTATTAAATATTTTATTATTTAAATTTTATAATTTAAAAATCTATTAATTAGTCTATTAAATTTATAAAAAAATATATTAATTACACTTTTCATATTGAAGATGTTTAATATAATTTTATAAAAATTAAATAATAATTTTCACTATTTCTAAATAATCCATGTCAAATCTCTTGATTTTTAAAAAATTAATTATTTTATCTTATTTAAAACACTTCATCAAAATATTTATATATTTTATAATATTAAACTTATTAAATGCAACAATAACATAATTTTTTATTTAAAACATTTTCTCATTTAATATTATAAAAATATTGTTCTACAACGTAAAATTCATTTTATCATAAAACAAAGACATTTTAAAATCGGTATAAGAAAGACAATAATAACTAATGTAATAGATAAACAAGCAGTATTAAGTTACATAAGATTCATTAAAATTATAATAAAAAATTAATTTATCATACATTATATTTAAAATATTAAATTACCTACTTCTACTTTTAAATAATAAAAACACTATAAATTCCAACACTTTTAAATTTTACAAATATAACTGTAAATATAATTCTAGAAACTCCGAAAAAAATAATAAAATAAATATTTTTAAATGAAATAAAGATTTTAATTATTGTTGAATCTATCAGTTCCATTATCTAACTAAATAAAAAATACAAGAAAACATGAAAAATTAAAAAAAAAATCATATTGGTCAACTTTTAAATTTTTAGTTACTTATTTGTAAATAGCAACGAATAATTTATAAACTTATAGGAAAATAATATCTCTTTTGTGCCCTTATCTGCTAATAAGCAAAATAGTCCTTATTTTAGTTTGCATAGTATTACAGCATTAGAATAAATATATGTTTTATAATTACCTAATACATCATAATATATGTTAAGTATTGTACGCCCAACACCACACTAAAAACTTAACAAATTTTAAATCCTTTGAGTGTTAAGGAATACAAAATTAAAATATAAAAAGTACCCACTAATCTAGCAACTTTCTCCTCAAAAGCCTACAAACCTTTTTAAGAGGCTCCATCAACAATTATACTATTAATAAAAATTTTAAATCTTTTTAAACATAGCACACGAAATATCTTTTCATAAAACAGTATGGGGCTGCTTAAGTACTTAGAAATTAGTTGAGTCTATAATAGACTTAATGATCAATTTAGCTAATGTCTAGAAGTAATTGGCGTTGTACATATTTATTTTTTTGTAGTTGTAATAGTCTAATTCAAACCATAAACAACTTTTCAATAGTCAATAACCATATTATCAAAACTTATCATGCGCACCAAATCCAATTCGTTCAGAAATAAACATGCTTTCATCGTTTATAATATGTGGGAAAACAATCTTCATATTAAAAATGTCATATTGAGAAGGTTGGGCATGGTAGTAAGGCTATGGCAATTCAAAGTGTTCATGTATTTAGGAAAGCATACTTTTGAGTGAAATTCTGATATGCATTCTCTTACAAAACATGTAATCGTACAAATGATAAGTATAACTAGAATTAAGCATAAAGAAGTGACGCGGAAGCCTATGGCACAAGCCTCAAACCCACACGCACAAGTAGATATGGAATCCAAAGATTTGATAAACTCACCTCCTATAGCACCCCAAACTTAGAGAAGCTGAAACACCAATGATTGAAGGATTTAGATGAGAATCTGACAAACGCCACAACGAATAGTTGATAAGTTAGCCAAGATTCCTGGTGCAATTGATGAAAGCAAATACTCACTCTCACTCAAAGCAATACACGCCAAAGGCATGAAAAGAATTCTGAAATATTTGATTAAAAGCTGCCTCTTACAATTGTTTCTTATCCTTATATAGTAAGGAGAAAAACAAATAAAGCCCTAAGACACTCTTCTTGGGCCTGACTTAAACACATAAGGCCCAAGCCCAATCACACACTAAAATAACACATAAGTATTAAAACATAAGCCCAAAACATGGCCCAACACTCTAAAACTTAAAAGATAAAATATGGCCAGAATACAAGCCCAAACAAAGCTAAAATAAAATAAGTGTTCAAATAATAAAACATAGCAAGCCCATCATAACAAAGCTGAATCTTCACAAAAACCTTACTTGATCTTCACTTTAGGCTTCCCTTTGTGTGGTTTTAGCCCATAGGTTTGATTAGGCTCTCTAAGCCTATGATTGCAAGTATTGCACCAAATCTGTCCCATATGAGTTGAAGCACGCCCTAAATATATATGGATCATATGAATATGATTTTGAACTCCTTTTAGATCCATTTGAATGACATAAGTTTGCTCCACACCATTGTTAGAAATTTGCTCTATTGGATTCGTATCATTCTCTCCTTCTTTAGAAAAGATTCGTCCTCGAATCTTGCTGATATTTATATCAAAAAGGGAAGCTTTAGGAACCCATGTATCTTCAAAGACCTCCTTTTGAATAGGTGGAAATAGTATAAAACTTTCGTCATGAATGTTTTCGTCATGAATGTTTTCATCAACAACCTGCACATCAAGAACAAATGAACTAGGCATAAAAATATTAGTCATAGAAAGATCTTAGGGATATGACCCATTCTCCTCTACAACTTCCAAAACAGTCTCATTCACCTCCTCCACCTCATCATTTACAACCTCTTCTATAAGTTCATTGATGGAATTCTCAGCAACAACTACATTAGATTCATGCATTACAACTTCCTCTTCAATTTCAATCTCTATGGAAGTTGAGATTGAAACTTTAGCCTCTTCTTTCTTCTTTTCTTTCTCCACCTTCCCTCCATGAACTAGTGTTGATTATTTTCCAGCCTCTTTACCCTCAGACTCACACTTTTCTCTCATTTTTACCGCAGAACTCAAGCTCTCACTCTCCTTTGTAGCCAAGGCCGAAGCCTCCCTCTCCCTCTCCAGCATCTTTATTTGATCAGCATATACCTCTTGAGGTGATAAAGGAGCGAGTATAACCTTCTGTCCTTCATAAATAAAGGAATACTTGTTATCGAACCCATCATGTTGCACCTTTCTATCATGTTGCCACGACCTACCCAACAACATATGGTTTGCCTGCATAGGTACCACATCACACAATATCTCATCCTTGTACCTACCAATAGAAAATGGTATAACCACCTGGCATGTAACCCTAACCTCACCACAATCATTCAACCATTGCAACCTGTATGGCTTAGGGTGTTCAATAGAAGCCAAGCCCAATTTCTCCACCATATACACACTTGCCACATTTGTGCAACTACCTCCATCAATAATGAGAGTACACACTTTACCATTAACCAAACACCTATTGTGAAATATGTTTTCCCGTTGTTCTAGGCTTTCTTTCTTAACCTGCATATTCAGAGCACGCCTAGCAACAAGCATCTCATAATGTGCAGCAAGCAACACATTATTAACCAACACATCCGAATCATCACAGTCATTATTGCAATTAAGAGTTCTTTGAGATATTCTTGTAGAAGTGGAAGCTTGTGAGACATTCAAACTCTCCATAGTTTCAGTTAACCTCTTAAGAGTCTTATTGAGCCTTTGTAACTCACTACTGACTGACTTCTTAAAGATCTTATAATCGTTACCCATATTCGATTCACTTCCATCAGTACGATCCACCACATTCTTGTCTTTACTCATCCTACCTTAAATCAATAAATAACAAAAAGAACTAGCAAATATTGTGTTAAAAAAAAGAAAGTACTCAAGTGTTTGCACTCTTACCATTCTTTTGCTGATTCTTCAATTGCACTTCAGAAACTAAGGTCAACCAACTAACCACAAGGTGCGTTTAATGAAACAAAAAAGAAAACCTAAAGAAAGAAGGAAGCGCGCAAAAACTAGAAAGAAGACACTGACAATTTGGAAAGTAACACATGAACTTGGTTTTGTGCTACTTGAAAAATATCACCTAGAGTATAGATACAAGCAAACAATACTCCAGCAATGTAAAGCAAGCAAAAGCAAGCTTAAACCAAAAAAGAAACTTAGAAATCAAATAAAAACGAACCTGGACAAAAAATATTGCATTTAATTCACTTCAACGCAAATTAAATATGGATCTACTTAAATCTACCCAAAAAGGAAAGTATCAAAACCCCACAAATAGAATCAGAAAAGAAAAATGTAAATTTCTCTCAGATCAGAAACATGGACGAAAATTCTGGTGTTAAAAGAAGGATTTGACATCAAATCAATTTAGATGCAATTGCCCTAAATGTGCACTTTAGGAAATAGGAAGAATTTCTTTTATCTCCTAATCTGGATTCGACCAAATTCAAAATTCAAAATTCAAAATTCAAAGTAATTCCCATAAATTACTGCAATTAATTGAGATAGGTAAGGCAATATAGATGAAAAAGGAAGCATATCACAATTTCGGCCAGATCAAGTTAAATAAGGAAAAGGCGATTTTTTTTTTTTGGATTTCGAATTTTTTTTTTATGATTAATAATCAAGAAGGTGCAGCCATGGACACTAAAGCTTTCACAGAAATCAATAACGAAGAGAAGGAAAACTCAGAAAAAAAAACTCTAGATCCTGAGATAAATAAGAATTTACCTCACTTTGGCTTTGATACCAACTGACGCGGAACCCTATGGCACAAGCCTCAAACCCACACGCACAAGTAGATATGGAATCCAAAGATTTGATAAACTCACCTCCTATGGCACCCCAAACTTAGAGAAGCTGAAACACCAATGATCGAAGGATTTAGATGAGAATCTGACAAATGCCACAACGAATAGTTGATAAGTTAGCCAAGATTCCTGGTGCAATTGATGAAAGCAAATCCTCACTCTCACTCAAAGCAATACACGCCAAATGCATGAAAAGAATTCTGAAATATTTGATTAAAAGCTGCCTCTTACAATTGTTTCTTATCCTTATATAGTAAGGAGAAAAACAAATAAAACCCCAAGACACTCTTCTTGGGCCTGACTTAAACACATAAGGCCCAAGCCCAATCACACACTAAAATAACACATAAGTATTAAAACATAAGCCCAAAACATGGCCCAACACTCTAAAACTTAAAAGATAAAATATGGCCAGAATACAAGCCCAAACAAAGCTAAAATAAAATAAGTGTTCAAATAATAAAACATAGCAAGCCCATCATAACAAAGCTGAATCTTCACAAAAACCTTACTTGATCTTCACTTTAGGCTTCCCTTTGTGTGGTTTTAGCCCATAGGTTTGATTAGGCTCTCTAAGCCTATGATTGCAAGTGTTGCACCAAATCTGTCCCATATGAGTTGAAGCACGCCCTAAATATATATGGATCATATGAATATGATTTTGAACTCCTTTTAGATCCATTTGAATGACATAAGTTTGCTCCACACCATTGTTAGAAATTTGCCCTATTGGATCCGTATCAAGAAGACATTGTTTATAATAATAAATTGAAAATTACAAAAAAAAAAAAAAAAGAAATGACTTGCTGCTATAAATGATGTTGAAATGAGCAAACAAATGGTTGGAATTATTATATTAGAAAAAATTGCATTGTAGGAATTGAGATCAATTTAGAACTAAGTAGGTAAGGCTAAAAGTTACTTCAAGTGAGTTAATGATCTTGAAACTTGCATCAGCATACGTGATAGAAAGAAATTGCCCTAAATTTTCACATTGAAGAGGATATTTGATATTTATTGAAGGCACAACATTACTTGAGGGAGAATAATAATTAATTCTATTAAATAGTAAGTTAAGTAATGTTTAATGGAAAAATCAAGAATTCTGAAATAAATGGTTCTCATAGTGATAAACACAAAACATTAATAAGCCTGTACATAAATATTATTTTGAAAAATTAACTATTTAGTTTCTATGATATGACAAAACTCACTAGTTGGTCTCTTTATTTTGAAAAATATATTAAAACATTCTTAACAGTTTTCAATATTAAGTTATAAATTATTCATTTCCTATTTCTTGGCAAATTTACTCCCTTTTCTTTATTAGCTTTTTAAATATATATTGTAAGTTAAGAGTTACTTCTATATTAAATCAAAATCTTTTCTAAAGGAATTATAAATATTATCATACAACTTAGTAAAGTTTAACTATTGTGTTTGATTACAAGCATCAGGGTAAAGTTTATGAACATAATTTAACTCGAATCTTGTCCTTAAAAAAAATCAAGTAGTGAAGAGAAAAGCTCAATTAAAGGATCTTCGAGGAGTGCATATAAGTATTGGAGGTTGAACTATTATAAGTCCTCATATTCAATCTTCTTTACCTTACTCCTTTAAATTTAAACATTTTAATTCAAGTTTATTGATATATTCTATTGTCCCTAATCAGCTAAGTATTAATGTGAATATCTAGAAGGGTTAAAAATATGAAAGACTACTGAAATTGTGTCGCATTATTGGCATATTTGTTGATTTAAAAGTTATTTTTCTCGTTATTATTTTGGAATACTAAAATAGAGTATCTTTCTCACTCAAATTATTATTTTCTTTTCAAATTCTTACTTAATTGCTTTATACATTCATAAGCATATCGCAACACCTCCCCTTAATCTAATTTTTGGAATGAGTTTAGATCTTACCCAAATTTAACGCAAACTCTTCTATTTAAGATTTAAACAACTTAGAGGTACCCACTATAGCTAGCACTTTCAACTCCACACGAATTTCTGTATTTGTAACTGAAGGACACTCAACCATATGACATTGTTGTTTATGCGAAATTCTATAATACAAACGTTGTATGTACAACAATTGTATTATAATCACTAATTATAGTTAGAATCATATGGATCCCGCTACAATTAATAGTTAGCATGTAATTATTGTACATATAACCATTGTATGGAATAATTTTTCATTATAATTACTATTTCTAAAAAATTAAGATGAGAAACTTCATAACAATTTATTAATACTAATGCATGGGTGAATTATCTAATGACTTGAAATTCCTATAAAAAATTTTGATTCTAATTTGGTTATTGAAATTTAAGATGAATTTACCGATAATCATTAGAAAAAGATTCAATGTAATGTTAACGTTGTAAATGTTCTTGATTGTAGGCTTGATGCAGTTGAATATAGTCGTATTTTAAGTTGCAAATTAGTTAGAAAAGTATGGGAAAAGCTAAAAGTTACATACGAATGAACAAACCAATTGATCAAGTCAAATGCAAATGTACTATTACATGAAATTTGAGCTTTATGAGATTTTTTTCTCAAAAACAATTTATAAAAAAACCTCTAAATGATGAAGAAAATGTTCTTGAAATGAGCACTCACTTCAAACACTTGATCAAACTCTTAAAACTCTTAGAAAAAGAATTTACTAAAGAGGATCTAACCAAGAAAATCTTGAGATCTTTGCTAAAAGTATGGCAAATTAAGGAATTATGCTTCTTTATACAAGGGACTTCACCACCTTAACATACAATAAGCTTATTGGTTCTTTTGATAGCTTATCAAATGATGTTCAACAAGAAGGGCAAACATGAAGAGGACAAATAATAAAAAACATTGCCCTACAATCTAATAAAATAAAAGAATTCAATGGTTCATTCTTATCATGTTTAAAAAATTATTAAACTTTATCCATTAATGGATTGACTCAATACGAATAAGATTTAGTTTTAGTATAGTGGATTGGGATATTAGTGGTTATATAAAAAAAATAGTTACATTATTGATATGAAAGTTCAATCCCATTTTCTTATATGGTACCATTATTCTCATTTCATTACTCTTTTAACTCCATTTCTAAATAATGCCTGGGATGGTTATTGGGCGAGTTTTCACGATACTCAATCGACGTAAAATTTAAGAGGACAAGTTTAAATAATTTTTAAATAGATTTGAACAGGTTCAAATTTAATTTTTTATATCTATCACCGGTTTGGATTTAGTATTCACTCATCTAATCAAGTAATAAATAAGAGTATCTATTATCCAAAATCCATTGTATAAGTAAATTATACAATGTATTTAATGGAATTTGAATCTTAGACCTCCAAAAAATTAATAAGTAAACCAAATATTATTTACTATTATTACACAATTATTATATATACCACTTTGTATTCATTATCAATCAATTATACTTTTTTATAATTTAAATTTTATATTGCCAATATTAAACATAGTAGTAAAGTATTTTTACGTATATTTTCTATTTTTTATTGTATGAACTTTAATAAATTAAAATTAATAAATAAACTTGTAAAAATTTTAAATGTATTGTTGATCTCCATCTCTTTTAATTTTTTCCATCATTGCATCATTATTATTTTATATCATCTTTATGTATCTCTCACCTTCATTTTAACTTTCACATGTGTTATTATAATATTTATATTTAAGGATAAATATATATAAAAAAAAACAGCTCTTTAATTCCGCACCTTTTTAAAATAGACTTTCCGTTCCAACATTATTAATAAATGTTGCTGTGATATTTAAAAATTAATTAAAAATAATGTTTAATTAAAATAAATTATATTTTAATTTTTAAATTTTAGTAAAATATATAATTTAATTTTTATATTTTTAAATTTAATTGTATAGTTTTATTAATAAAATAGTCACTTTAATTATAATTCATTCATATACTTTTATAAATTGGTTCTCAAATATTATAATTATTTATAAATAAATATTTATATTTTTATAAACTAGTCTCTCATATTAATTAAATTTTAAAATCTTATGTTTGGTAATAAAATAATAAAATTAATTTAAACCAAATATCATGGTGCAATTTATGCATTCTAATTCAACTGGATAAGAATTAAATTAAATATCTTCTCTGTATATCTCATTCTCTCCTCTTATTTCATGCATTGCCATTATAATTTAACACTTTGTTTGAAATAAGATAAAACAAAATAAAATTTTTTTCTAAAACTCAATTTTATAAAATAAGAATTTTCGTTGTTTTTAAATTTTAATAATTTTTTATTATTTGAAAGGAAAAAAATTTTCTTAAAATATTAATTTTTTTTTTTAAAAAATAACCTTCTCAACATACCAAGTTGATAGATTGAAATAGTAAGTTGAAATTAGAGATTTTTAGAGATTATAAAAATATTAAAAAATCTTACCTAAAAAAACCACGCTTTTTCTAAATACAAATACTCAGATTTTTAAATCTTGAAAACTTTTCCTTTAATTTAAAAAATCACCCCTTAAAATAAAGGGTTATATTATTATTATAATGCCAATGTCTATTGAATAAAAAAATTCAAATATTTTTTACTTTTTACATTTATATCTTTAACTTTAAAATTTTGAATAATTAAGGTTGTCCTTTCACATTTCTCTCAATTTTAACTATTTTCCTTAATCAATTTTGATAAAAAAAATTAGTCTTCGTGTTATACCATATAGAATTATTTTTCAAAAAATTTATTAAATAAAAAAAATCATATCTCCGCCTTAATTCATATTTATATTTAAAATTTTAAATTTTATATAATAAAACTAACACTTTTTTAATTTATTATAATTATAACTAAGAAAACTAAATTGAATTTGAAAAAGTTAATAACAAATTATAATATAATCTCTAAAGTTTTATATTAATAAATATATAGTCTTTTAATTTTACTTTTAAAAAAAATAGTCTTTTAATTGAGATTTTATATTAAAAATATATTTATTTTATATTTATCATATTTAATATTAAATAAATATTTATTATAAATAATTTTTTTCTATATAAAATATCACATATAAATATAATATATTAAAATATTTCATTAAAAATTTATACTCACCGTTATAAGTTATGTACATATTTTTAACATAAAAAAAATTATATTTTGTATTAATAATATTAAATAAAATGAAATATTACTTATTTCTTTATAATTTTTATAAAAATTTAGATATGTTAATCACGTTTCTTGAGATATTTAATATTTTTATTTTATTCACTTATATAACAAGTAAACTTGTTATGCATATTAATTTATTGACTGATCCAATAAAAAATTATATTTCATATCAATAATATTAAATAAAATAAAATATTATACATTTTATACTATAAATTTTTTATATTTTAAATTTTTATTAAACTACAATATGTGTATAAAAATGAAAATAAAAAATAAATAATGGGATTAATAAAAAAGAACATTGTTAAAATAAAAATATATATTTTAAGGACTATTTTATTAGTTAAATAAAATTTTAGGGACTATATTATAATTTTTTGATAACTTTTCATATTCAATTTAGTTCTTTTAGTTATAATTGAGACAAAATGAAAAAAAATAGTTTTATTATCTAAAATTTAAAGTTTTAGATATAAATATAGATTAACATAAATGTTTTAATTTTTTTTAATGAAAAAATAGTTTTAGTTGCCTTAGGAGAGAGAAAAAAATTTAAATCTTAAAAGGGTTGACAGAGAGTCATGCTCATGCTCATCACCCACTATATGCAATTCAGTCATGCAATTGCAATATTAATTTAAAAAATAATTTAATTTTTAATTTATTTTAATATCTTAAAAAAAAATTAAAAACTAGACTATCATAAATAAGATACTAGACTTTATTATGAGTTTTTTTTAAATTTTTTTCGGGCTCTATATTTAGTGTATTAATTTTTTTTTCTCTTCTGCTCATACATGATAGAATATAATAATATGTACCCTGCAATATTTATATTTAACAAATAGATTTTGTGACCATAGTAGATTTCGAGAGCTCAAATATTATATATTTATTAAAGCAATATAACCGCTTGAAGTGTTGAATTTCTTGAGTAGATATAGTTTATAATACTCTAAATCATTTATCACATTGAATTTTTCAAAAGATTGTCCTATCTATAGATAAGCATAATTGATCAATCAATGAATACAAACTAATGTGATTTTTTCATATGATTTTTCCCTTAATTAGTGCCCTTAACCACAATTCAATTTACTTTTCTAGGAATATCTCTTTAAATTGTATAATGCATGATCATATGACAACATTCTAAGGTAGTAAACATTAAATTATATCTCAAGTAATTGATTTGAATCCTATGGGTATTAATATTATGGTTACTTATAACCATTAGAATCTCATACTTCTTACAAGCAGAGATCATCACTTGTATTCCTACATAGATCACAAGAACATGTAGTATGAATCGCATGCTACGATATTTTATCCATGCTTAATGGAGTGTATGTATTTACTAAAAAATATCGTACAAATGAGGATTTTAATTTACTTCTCAAATTTTGATTTCTCTTTTGTACTCATTATTATTTTTTATTTTATAATCAAAACTCCATTTGACTTATAAGACAGATAATGTGACTTGTTCAGATAAGATTAACAATAACCTATATATTCTCAATACTTTTTGAGATGATACTTTATTTTATAAGTTTTTTAGCTCTCAAAATTTTTATCTATAGATAAAAAAAATAAAAAACTTATAATTAAATGATGTTTTATCATTCTGTATGATAACAAAATAGTATCGTATGAAAAAGTATTTTTTTGTGTGTCCGACATACTTATTTAAAATAAAATCCTCTATAAATGGCATTAATATGTATGAATTGTACCATTGTAATAAAAAATTAAAAATATTATAACTTTAATATAAAAAATAAAAATTAACTACTATATAAGCCCAATGACTTTACATATCTATAAAAAACATCTTTCGTTATAGATTTCATTAGAGGATCAACAGTAATTTTGTATGTAGAAATATATTTTATGTTTACTTCTTTACGTGCAACCATATTCTTTGCAAAATTATACTTTTGTTTACTATTGCTTGACTATTACAATAGATTGTCACTGGCTGTATAATATCTTCTAAAACTCCCAAGTGATTTAGAAATTGTACAAAAGCTAAAAATGCTACAAATTTGGCTTTCATCATTGACAGCGTTATACGAGATTGTTTCTTAGTACTCCATAATATTGCACCATTGTTAAGTAAGAAAGTATAGTAGAGGTAGATTTACATTCATCTAAATCTCCTTCCCAATTTGCATCTATATAATCTTTCAACAGCAGGCAATCTCTTTAATAAGATAAAAAGAAGCCTGATGTGCCTTTAAGATACTTTTACTACTTTCCAATGTGTTAGTCTTGGGTCAGATTGATATCTACTCAGCATGCTTACTGCATAATAAATTTCAGGTCTAGTACATATCATACTATATATTAGACTTCTAACTGCAGGGGAATATTGAATATTTTTCATTTGACCTCTCTTTTGGAGTCTTAGGACATAACCTTTGGCTTAAGGCTTCACCTTTGGCAATAGGAATATATATGGGTTTACAGTCTTGCATGTTAAATTGCTCTAAAGTTTTAATTATATATTGATTTTGTGAAAGAGACAATAATATTTTTTAGCGATTCCCCTATGTCTTTCATTTCAAATTAAATGACAACCATTTATTGACGATTTTAATATACTCAATATCATTACCAGCTAATAGCATGTCATCTACATATAAGATTACAAATTTATCCTCAGATCTTTTAATATAAACACAATGATCCTCATTAATCATGGTGAGATCATAAGTCATTTTTGCATTATAAAATCTAATATACAACTGTCTCGAAAACTGTTTGAGGCCATAGATTAATTTTAAGAGTCTACACATTTTGTGTTCTTGCCTTTTACAATGAAATCTACTGGTTGTTCTATATAATTTTTCGCTTCTAATTCTTCATTGAGAAAAGCAATTTTCACATCCATTTAATGTAATTCAAGATCTAAGTTAGCAACCAAAGCTAAAATTAATCTTATAGAATAGAATTTTACAACAAGCAAAAAAGTTTCCCCATAACCAATTTCTTTCTGTTGTTTATATCTCTTAGCTACCAAATGAGCTTTATATCTTTCGATACTACCATCAGCCTTACATTTAATTTTGAAAATCCACTTATTCTTAATAGCTTTACATCCTTGTGGTAACTGTAACGACCCGAAAATCGGACCGCTACCGGCGCTAGGATCCGGGTCGACTTAAGGCCGCCGGGACCCGTAGCAAGCCTGACATGTAACCTGTAAACCTGTTTAATCCCATACATGATCAACAATCATACATAAAAATTTTAAAACTTTCCTTTCATTCATCCAACTCAACCTGAACATACATTACATAACCATAAACGTAATCATGATCCCTCTGTGGGATCTCATCAATGCCCCAACGGGCGATACATCATAAGATGAGTTGGCTTTCATGAACATCATAAAACATTTCTATAGATCATGCATCAACAAGGGATTGCAATACTCATAGGGTCAAGCACATCTATAGCCTCAATATATCTCATTACATTACATCATAATACAATTGTCATGTCCACAATCTAACTATTACATAGACATACTTCAAAACTCTGGCTAACCTCCTGGTCTACCCTGTACCTGCACATCTGGGGTTAGGGGAGAGGGGTGAGCTACAAAGCCCAGTGAGCAGAATAATAGAAAATAATATATTAAAATTTCATGCTTTCATGAAATGCAACACATCACAACAAGTCACATCTCGGATGGCATTGTCACCAATAGTCCTCTACATAGTCCAACTGTGCCGGGACGTAGAATGGGTACAACCGGTCTTTCTCTTAACATATCATAACATATCATACAGTCCAACTGTGCCAGGGACGTAGAATGGGTACAACCTGGACTTCCTCTTACATCGTGCCAGGGACGTAGAATGGGTACAACCTGGACTTCCATACCATAACATGCCATAACATCATCATATCATATGAGGACTAAAGGATCATCCAATGACCAATCCACATCAACATCATAAATGCAATGCAACATATTCGTGAATACTAATGCAATAACCTACTATATCTCATGGCATTCGTGATGCATGGATCATGCTAAAAATTCATATTTCATTTAAAACTTAAGGTTTATTCCACTCACCTCTGGCTAGCTCTGACAAACTCTGTAGCAGCTGGCTCACTGCTGGGGTCCTCGGTTCCTCGGGTTCGAACCTACACAGGTGGACTCCAATGAGGGACCAAACATACATAAACATAACTCTAATATACTCCCCAAAAACCCCCTAAAACATCATGAAACAACTACATAAAAACATGCAAGAAATGGCTGGACAGGGCACTTTCGGCGGCAGGTTCGGCGGCCGAAAGTCCCTCCAGAGCCGAAAGTCAGGCAGGTTCGGCGGCACCTTCGGCGGCCGAAACTCCCAGACAGAGACGAAAGTCTCCTTTCGGGGGCAACTTCGGCAGCCGAAAGGCCTGCCTCCCCAGCCATGTTCGGCGGCCGAAAGTGCCTTCGGCTGCCGAACCTGGTTTCTGCCAAAGGGCAGAAACTTGGCTCCTTTATGCATTTTTGCCTCCAAACTCACCAATCAAGCATAAACTTGTTCTAAAACATGCATACATATCATACATTACACCTAGGGGTCTCAAACTAGCATATACCCCAACTACAACACTTCAAACACACAAAAATCAACATACATTGTTCATCAAAACATCAAAACCCATAAACTCATCAACAAGCCTAAACATGCATCTCTACCCATACAACAACTTAAAACTTACTTAAAACATATAATGAGCTTAAGATCGGCTCTTACCTCTTGAAGATCGAGAGAGGCGACCTAAACTCGGAGATCCAAGCAAATGAGCTCCTGAGTTCCCAAAGCTCCAAAACTTGTCTTAAATGCTCAAAACTTGCAATGTGAGGTGAAAACTCAAGAAAAATGGAGGAGATTTGGAGAAAGAACACAAGATCTGGGGAGAGGGAGGTCGGAAGCTAGCTATGGCCGAAAATGGGAGAAAGCTCGCCCATTTCGGCTAAGTGACCCTTTTATAGGTGGCTGGCCAGGCCATGTTCGGGGGCCGAAAGTGCCTCCGCATGCATGCCATGTTCGGCGGCCGAACCTGACTTTCGGCGGCCGAACCTGAACTTCCCTCCCTCATGCTTTCGGGGGCCTAACGTGCCTCCAAAACGCATGCATGTTCGGCGGCCGAACTTGACTTTCGGCGGCCGAACCTGGGTTTTCCTCCAAAGACTTTTCATGCAAAAACTCATTAAATTTTCATACTTAAAACCATGAAATACCTTAAAATATTTTATGAAAACATGTTTCTACCCTACTAGAGGCTTCCGACATCCGAGATTCCACCGGACGGTAGGAATTCCGATACCGGAGTCTAGCCGGGTATTACATTCTCCCCCCCTTAAGAACATTCGTCCCCGAATGTTCCTCAACTAGCACATGTATAGCAAACCACATAACATACACATATAAACACAAAGAGATCTAACCTTAAAAGAGATGAGGATACTGCTGGAGCATAGACTCCCGTGTCTCCCAAGTACATTCCTCCAAATTGTGGTGGTTCCACAGGACTTTCACCATCGGGATTTCCTTGTTTCTTAACTTTCTGATCTGGGTGTCGATGATCCGTACTGGCTGTTCCACATAGGTGAGATCCTCTTGGACCTCCACATCAGGCTCACTAAGAACCTTGCTCGGATCTGACACAAACTTCCTCAACATTGAAACATGGAAAACCGGATGGATTCTTTCCATTGAAGCAGGTAAATCCAGCTTGTACGACACATTCCCAATCTTTTGCAAGATTTCAAAGGGTCCGATGTATCGTGGGGCTAGTTTACCTTTCTTCCCGAAGCGAACTACTCCCTTCATTGGAGACACCTTGAGCAATACCAGATCCCCCTCCTGAAACTCTAACTGTCTCCTGCGGACGTCTGCATAGCTCTTCTGTTTGCTGGCAGCAGTCTTGATTCTTTCTCTGATTATGGGTACTACCCTGCTGGTGATCTCTACTAGCTCAGGCCCTGCCAAGGCCTTTTCTCCAACTTCCTCCCAGCAAACAGGTGATCTGCACTTCCTTCCGTACAAAGCTTCATATGGAGCCATCCCGATGCTAGCATGATGGCTGTTGTTGTAGGCAAACTCCACCAAAGGTAGATGCTGCCTCCAAGAACCGCCAAAGTCCAGCACACACATTCTGAGCATATCCTCGATAGTCTGGATGGTCCTTTCTGACTGTCCATCAGTCTGGGGGTGGAAGGCAGTACTGAAATCCAACCTAGTACCCATGGCATTCTGCAGACTCCGCCAAAACCTGGAGGTGAACTGGGGCCCTCTATCTGACACTATCGAAACAGGAACCCCATGCAGCCTGACGATCTCGTCCACATATACCTGCGCCAACTTGTCCACAGAGTAGCCACTCCTGACAGGAATGAAGTGAGCAGATTTGGTGAGTCTGTCCACAATCACCCATATGGAGTCCACTCTGTTGGACGCTGCAGGTAACCCCACTACGAAGTCCATAGCTATATTTTCCCATTTCCATTTTGGAATAGGTAGCGGGTTAAGCATTCCAGCCGGCTTCTGATGTTCCAGCTTCACCCTCTGACACACTTCGCAGGCTGACACGAACTGTGCCACTTCTTTCTTCATGGTTGGCCACCAATAAACCTTCTTTAGATCTTGATACATCTTGGTGGCTCCGGGGTGAATGCTGTATTTCGCATTATGAGCCTCTCTCATAATGTCTCCTTTTAGCCCTATGTCATCTGGTACACATAGTCTGCTCCCATAGCGGAGGATCCCCTTGCTGTCGAATCTGAACTCACTATCATTGCCTGACTGAACAGTCCTGGCAATCTTCACTAACTCCGGGTCCTCATGCTGTTTCTGAGCCACCTGCTCCAGAAACACGGGTGCCACTCTCATCTGGGCCACCAAGGCACCTGTACCAGATAACTCCATCTGTAGACCTTCCTCAATAAGCTTGTAGAACTCCTTCACCACTGGCCTCCTCTCTGCCGATATGTGGGATAGACTGCCTAGTGACTTCCGGCTTAGGGCGTCTGCCACGACATTCGCCTTACCCGGATGATACTGAATCTTGCAATCATAGTCACTCAGCAGCTCCACCCATCTCCTCTGTCTCAAATTCAGATCTCTTTGACTCAGGATGTACTGCAGGCTTTTATGATCTGTGAAGATCTCACATTTTACCCCATAGAGGTAGTGCCTCCACATCTTGAGTGCAAAGATTACTGCTGCCATCTCCAGGTCGTGTGTGGGGTAATTCAACTCATGCTTCTTCAGCTGCCTTGAAGCATAAGCACTCACCCTCTCATTCTGCATCAGTACACAACCCAGTCCCACATGGGACGCATCACAAAAGACTGTAAAGTCTTCATCACTAGATGGCAGAGCTAAAACTGGTGCTGAAGTCAACCTCTTCTTAAGCTCTTCAAAAATCTCTTCACACTGGTCGGTCCACATAAATTTCTGATTCTTCCTGGTTAGTCTGGTCAGAGGAGCTGCTATTTTCGAGAAGTCCTGAACGAACCTCCTGTAGTAACCTGCCAAACCCAAGAAACTTCTGATCTCTGTCACTGAAGTGGGTCTAGGCCAGTTAACCACAGTTTCTGTCTTCTTGGGGTCCACCTCAATCCCATTCTCTGACACTACATGCCCCAAGAACGAAATGCTCCTCAGCCAGAACTCACATTTAGAGAATTTGGCATACAAGCCATGTTCCCTCAAGGTCTGCAAGACCAACCGCAGATGATGGGCATGCTCCTCTGCATTCCTGGAATACACCAAGATATCATCTATGAAGACAATAACGAAGTGATCCAGGTACTGACTAAACACTCTGTTCATGAGATCCATGAATGCTGCAGGGGCGTTGGTTAACTCGAACGGCATTACAAGGAACTCAAAATGCCCATATCTGGTCCTGAAAGCTGTCTTCGGCACGTCTTCATCCCTTATCCTTAGCTGATGGTACCCCAATCTCAGATCTATTTTGGAGAAACAACCTGCTCCGGCTAGCTGGTCGAATAGATCATCGATCCTTGGCAATGGGTACTTATTCTTGGTAGTGACTTTGTTCAACTGCCTGTAGTCGATACAAAGTCTAAGGGATCCATCCTTCTTTCTCACAAATAAAACTGGTGCACCCCAAGGTGAAGTGCTAGGTCGGATGAAGCCCTTTTCTACCAACTCTTGCAACTGCTCTTTCAACTCCTTTAACTCGGCTGGGGCCATCCTGTAGGGAGGGATAGAGATCGGTCTAGTTCCAGGCACCAACTCTATCTCGAACTCTATCTCCCTAGCAGGTAGTAAACCTGGAAGCTCATCCGGAAAAACATCCTGAAACTCTCTGACAACTGGCACCGAGGCCGGCTCCCTGACCTGACTGTCTAGCTCTCTCACATGAGCTAAGTACCCCTGACATCCCTTCCTAAGCAACCTACGAGCCTGAAGAGCTGATATCAGACCTCTAGGTGTGCCCCTCATGTCTCCTCTGAAGACGACCTCTGACCCGTTCTGATCTCTGAACCTGACTACCTTGTCCCTGCAGTCCAAGGTAGCACCATGGGTAGATAGCCAATCCATCCCTAGAATGACGTCAAAGTCTGTCAAATCTAGAACCACAAGGTCGGCGGAGAGGCATCTTCCCTCAACAAAAACTGGACTGTACTGGCAGACTGACACTGCCACTGACGGGTCACACTTGGGTCCACTGACCCATAGGGGACACTCTAACCCAGAGACTATCAGACCCAACCTCTCAACGGCTCTCGGAGCAATAAATGAATGAGATGCACCCGAGTCCAATAATGCATACACATCAGAACACCCAATGACGAGATTACCTGACACCACGGTGTTGGATGTGTTAGCCTCCTGCTGTGTCATGGTGAAGATCCTGGCTGGAGCTGATGGACCTTCACCTCGGGAACCAGAAGAAGAGGCTACCCCTCTCCCTCTACCTCTGCCACTGCCCTGAGTTGTGGCTGGAGCTGCTGGCTGTGCCACACTACCGGAGGCTGTCTGCTGGGGCTGGCCCATAAAAGGTGCTCTAGGACAATCCTGAGCCATGTGTTCCTCCTGTCCACATCTGAAACAGGTATTAGTCCCAGCTCGACACACTCCCCTGTGCGGTCTTCCACATCTCTGACATTCTGTACCATCTGAGCCTGAGCTCGAGCCACCGCCAAATCCCAGACCGGATTTCAACTTGTTCCAAAACTTATTCTTCTTCGACTTCCTGGTGGTGTTATCCCACCTCTTCTTTCCTAAGCTCTGAGAAGAGAAACCTGGTCCTCCTCTGCCTGGGGTCTTAACCCCTGAAGACTGGGTCAATGACTGCTTCACTGACCCCTCAACTATAGCACTTGCTTCCATTCTTCGAGCCATATCCACCACAGTGTGGAAACTTTCTCTCTCAGCTGACTGAATCAACGAGGAGTACCTGAAATGCAGCTTCATAACATAGCTCTTGGCTTTCTTCGTATCTGTATCTAGAGCTTGCCCTGAAAAAGGCAATAGCTCCAAGAATTTATCCGTGAACTCCTCTACACCCATGTGCTCTGACTGCCTCAGTTGCTCAAACTCAATCATCTTCAGTTCTCTGGAACTGTCTGGAAAAGCCCATCCAGCGAACTCATTGGCAAATTCTTCCCATGTCATACCGTCTAGTCTCGGATCCACATAACACTTGAACCATTCCCGTGCCTTTTTGCACTTTAAGTGAACCCTGCCATCTGAATGGCCCTGCTGTCACTAGCCCCTAGCTCATCAGTTATTGTCTTTACCACTCTCAGATACTCAAAGGGGTCATCCCCTGACTTGTATTTGGGAGCATCTAGCTTGAGGTAATCTATCATCTTTACCTTGCTCCCATCAGCTGAGCTAGGTCTAGGAGGTTGAGTAACTGGGGCTGCTGGTTCTGTGGGTGGTGGAGGTGGAGGTGCAGCATTCCCCGAGGTGGGGTTTGCCGGGTTTGGATAGAAGGGTGAGGGTGGATAAGCTGGGTACTGTGTGTAGGGTGGATAGAAAGGTGGATAAGGCATGTAGGTAGGGTAGGGGTTAAAGCTGGAGTAATCCGATGTACCTCCCATCGGATACCCTGAACCCTGTGGGAAGGGTGGATAATGGGGTGGAAAACCATACCCCGAGGCCTGAACGCCTCCTTGAGATTCCCCTGTCCCCTCTTCCTCCATGCTCACATCCAGGTTCCCATCCCTCCTCTGATCCTCTCCTGTAACCTCCCTCACATCTGAAGAACTTCCTCCTCTATCTGTCCCCCTTCTACTAACATCAAAAGACCTTCTAGGGTCCCTTGACACTCTTTCTCTGTTGGCTCTACAAGACATTGCCCTAGGCAATGTAGGAGGACGGGCGCTCGTGCCCTCATCCTCAGGTGGCACTCCAGTCAATCGTGCAGATCGACGAGTTCCTCTCATCCTGTTTTCTGAAAAACAGTACACATCAAGCAAGCATTAGCATCACATGGTTCATGTGGGCACACATGAACCCTCATCATATACATCACATTCATATCATAGCATCAATGCACATGTATATAATCATGGCATTTCATATCATCATACAAGACAGGACTCCACATCCTATCCTAGTGGACATGATCTTTCCTATTGTGCTTGACCTTCTATAACCTCTATGAGCCCGACACTCTAGGTCCGATCCTATGAACCTAGGGCTCTGATACCATTCTGTAACGACCCGAAAATCGGACCGCTACCGGCGCTAGGATCCGGGTCGACTTAAGGCCGCCGGGACCCGTAGCAAGCCTGACATGTAACCTGTAAACCTATTTAATCCCATACATGATCAACAATCATACATAAAAATTTTAAAACTTTCCTTTCATTCATCCAACTCAACCTGAACATACATTACATAACCATAAACGTAATCATGATCCCTCTGTGGGATCTCATCAATGCCCCAACGGGCGATACATCATAAGATGAGTTGGCTTTCATGAACATCATAAAACATTTCTATAGATCATGCATCAACAAGGGATTGCAATACTCATAGGGTCAAGCACATCTATAGCCTCAATATATCTCATTACATTACATCATAATACAATTGTCATGTCCACAATCTAACTATTACATAGACATACTTCAAAACTCTGGCTAACCTCCTGGTCTACCCTGTACCTGCACATCTGGGGTTAGGGGAGAGGGGTGAGCTACAAAGCCCAGTGAGCAGAATAATAGAAAATAATATATTAAAATTTCATGCTTTCATGAAATGCAACACATCACAACAAGTCACATCTCGGATGGCATTGTCACCAATAGTCCTCTACATAGTCCAACTGTGCCGGGACGTAGAATGGGTACAACCGGTCTTTCTCTTAACATATCATAACATATCATACAGTCCAACTGTGCCAGGGACGTAGAATGGGTACAACCTGGACTTCCTCTTACATCGTGCCAGGGACGTAGAATGGGTACAACCTGGACTTCCATACCATAACATGCCATAACATCATCATATCATATGAGGACTAAAGGATCATCCAATGACCAATCCACATCAACATCATAAATGCAATGCAACATATTCGTGAATACTAATGCAACAACCTACTATATCTCATGGCATTCGTGATGCATGGATCATGCTAAAAATTCATATTTCATTTAAAACTTAAGGTTTATTCCACTCACCTCTGGCTAGCTCTGACAAACTCTGTAGCAGCTGGCTCACTGCTGGGGTCCTCGGTTCCTCGGGTCTGAACTTACACAGGTGGACTCCAATGAGGGACCAAACATACATAAACATAACTCTAATATACTCCCCAAAAACCCCCTAAAACATCATGAAACAACTACATAAAAACATGCAAGAAATGGCTGGACAGGGCACTTTCGGCGGCAGGTTCGGCGGCCGAAAGTCCCTCTAGAGCCGAAAGTCAGGCAGGTTCGGCGGCACCTTCGGCGGCCGAAACTCCCAGACAGAGACGAAAGTCTCCTTTCGGGGGCAACTTCGGCAGCCGAAAGGCCTGCCTCCCCAGCCATGTTCGGCGGCCGAAAGTGCCTTCGGCTGCCGAACCTGGTTTCTGCCAAAGGGCAGAAACTTGGCTCCTTTATGCATTTTTGCCTCCAAACTCACCAATCAAGCATAAACTTGTTCTAAAACATGCATACATATCATACATTACACCTAGGGGTCTCAAACTAGCATATACCCCAACTACAACACTTCAAACACACAAAAATCAACATACATTGTTCATCAAAACATCAAAACCCATAAACTCATCAACAAGCCTAAACATGCATCTCTACCCATACAACAACTTAAAACTTACTTAAAACATATAATGAGCTTAAGATCGGCTCTTACCTCTTGAAGATCGAGAGAGGCGACCTAAACTCGGAGATCCAAGCAAATGAGCTCCTGAGTTCCCAAAGCTCCAAAACTTGTCTTAAATGCTCAAAACTTGCAATGTGAGGTGAAAACTCAAGAAAAATGGAGGAGATTTGGAGAAAGAACACAAGATCTGGGGAGAGGGAGGTCGGAAGCTAGCTATGGTCGAAAATGGGAGAAAGCTCGCCCATTTCGGCTAAGTGACCCTTTTATAGGTGGCTGGCCAGGCCACGTTCGGGGGCCGAAAGTGCCTCCGCATGCATGCCATGTTCGGCGGCCGAACCTGACTTTCGGCGGCCGAACCTGAACTTCCCTCCCTCATGCTTTCGGGGGCCTAACGTGCCTCCAAAACGCATGCATGTTCGGCGGCCGAACTTGACTTTCGGCGACCGAACCTGGGTTTTCCTCCAAAGACTTTTCATGCAAAAACTCATTAAATTTTCATACTTAAAACCATGAAATACCTTAAAACATTTTATGAAAACATGTTTCTACCCTACTAGAGGCTTCCGACATCCGAGATTCCACCGGACGGTAGGAATTCCGATACCGGAGTCTAGCCGGGTATTACAGTAACTCTATTAATTTCCAAACATTATTTGTTTTCATTGATTCCATTTCCTCTTTAATGCTTTAATCCACTTTTCCTTAGCTAAAGACTTAAAAGTCTTTTTTACATTTCCCGGCTCATCTTCATTAGGAGTAATAATAAATATTTGCCCTTCAATTTGAAAACAAAGACTAGGAATCCTAGGACGCCTCATTCAGCGAAGTTGAGATTGTTCTATTGACTCATCAATAGATGTTACTCCCACTCAGATCAGGTTCTATAAATGAATTTAGTTCAGGTAGCAATTGTGAATCCAGATGAACATACTTATCTGTATCCAAATTGCTCTCACTTGAAAATATATCCATCGGTATATTTACAGCTGAAGCTTCCTGATTGTGAGTTTCAAATAGAGACAAGTCTTGTCTTATCTCTCCTAGCTTCGAAAAATTGTTATATAAAATTATGGCATATCGTAACTCAAATTCAGTTACGCGTTCATATCTTGCTCACTGAAGAACACATATCTTTTTGAATGCTCAGAGTAATTTAAAAAAATATATCTCTTTCCCCTTGAACCTAACTTTCCAAATTTGTGAGAAAATTCATGAGCAATCATCGCACACAGTTTCAAAAAATCTAAATTAGGTTTGCGGTTAGTCCATAATTCATATGGAATAAAAGAAAATTAATTTTGTGGGTACTCAGTTAAGTATAAAAGTGACCATTAGTAATGCATCACCCCAATAGGTGATGGATAAATATCCTTATGCCATTATAGACCTAATCATCTCTAATAGGGTTCTATTTCTCCTTTTTGCTACACTATTTTGTTGTGGTGACTTGAAATTATTAATTGACGGTCTATCCCTCTTTCATCACTTAATTTTTTGAATTATTTTAATAAATATTCTCTACCTCAATCTATTCTTAAAGCATTTATTTTTCTATCTAATCGATTCTCAACTAGATTTAAAAACTTAATGAAGCAATTTAAAGCCTCAGACTTGTGAAATATCAAATAGATATAACCATATTGAGTGTAATCGTCAATAAACATTATAAATTGAAAACCCACATGCTTAGCCCTCACATTCATAGGACCACATATATTAATTAGATATTTAGCTCTAATGGATATTTAGCTATGAATTAAAAACATTATGAATTAAAAACCCACATACTTGACCCACAATGATATTTAGATCTCGTTCCTTTTCTAAATGGTTTTCTAGATATTTTTCTATTAGACAATATTCACAAGTTGACATTTCTACTTTGTTAAGATCTACTTTGTTAAGATTACTTAATAAGCCCTCCTTGGCTAAACGTTGCATGCGTTGTTGACCTATGTGGTATGTTTTAACATGCCATAAAATTACATCTTTTAAAGACTCATCAAAAGATGTAAAGTAGGAAAAAACATATATTAGAGTAAGTGTTAATAACATCCATAACAATAAACCCATCCATGAAAAAACCAGAACCATGAAAATTTATTGCCAAAAATAAATTCACACCCTATTCATAAAAATTAACACTAAAACTAAGTTTGATAAACACTAAAATAGAAATTAAATTTTGACAAATTTGAAGAGCAAAAAGGACATCATGTAGAAACAGGGTTTGCCGCAATAAATGGTCAGCTTGTAGGTGCCTATACCCTTCACCTCCACTTTTGTGTTATTTCCAACATAAATCCATCTTGCTCCTTGAGGTAAATGCTAGAATTCTACGAAGGTATTACGATCCTTCGTTACATGGTCTATGGCACCTAAATCTACACTCCAAAGAGGATTAACTCAGTTAGTAATACAGAACTAGAAATATTAATAATACTCACAAGTGTTAAAAAGCCTTTTACCTCTTTAGGCTCGGTGCAGTCACAAGCAAAATGTTCCTTATTGCCACAGTTGAAGTACTTGACCTTCGACCTTCACAATATTTTTCTTCTTCTTCTTGAAAGGACCCTTGCCCTTTTTTTTTTTTTGTTTCTTGTTGACCTTTAGATTCTCTTTAGCTTGTTGATTTCTACCTTGATACTTGCACTTGGTTCCTTTTTCACCTTGGAAACTAGAGCCTGCTATGTACACTTTGTACCCAGTTTGCTGAAATGCAAATATTCCTCTTCTAGCTCTAAATGGCCCATAGCATCTTTCACGCTCTTAATATAAACATTGTGGTTTAGTTGCATTTTCATGTACTCCCAAGTGTTGGTAAAGAGCGTATTATGGCTTGAACTTGTTGTTCATCAGTCAAAATATGACTAGCATCATTCAGCTCATTCATTATGTTAATCATGATCCTAAAGTATTTTCTCATATCTTGATCAGGGCATTTCTTGTAAGCATCAAACTTAACGGTGACAGCTTTTAATTTGGCAATCGATATGCCTCCAAATTTTCCTTTAATGCATAACACATGTCCCTAGCTATGTTATATTTTCTGAATTCACACATCACATTATCATCCATACTGCTTAGTAGGGTAATGTGAGCAATTGAATTCTTTTTTCTCCAAGCATCATTAGCTTCACAGTCCCTCCTATGTTGAGCCGTGTTACCCTCTTATGTTTCTAGGACTAGGTTAAGAGCTTCTAAGACCTCTTATTCCTCTAATACATATTGGATTTTTATACTCAAAATCTCATAATTTTCCCCATTTAGTTTTTCTCTCTTATTGAGTTCAACAGCAATATTCTTAGATGTAGAAGTCATCATTGTTCTGGATTTCGAGATATTTTATTTACATCCGTTAATATTTTATTTACACACAATCTAATCTTAATAAAATTATGTTAATAATTTTTATATATTAAGTTTAGACTCAAAAGTTCATTATGTTCTCAATCATCGTCTAAACTTCTAATGTATTATGTGAAATTAACACTATTAATTATACTAAGACTTATCTTTTTAAAGTGCTCATAATTCAAAAGAAAAAAGAAGATATGTGATACATACTATCAATATAAAATATCAAACATGATATTATAAGCATAAACATGTAGAACAATGATAATTAACAAAAATATTTACATTTATAAAATAAAACTATACATTGTTCATAAATATAAGAAAATAAGATAAAAAAAAATTGGATATCTAAAACTCCAAAAACATCTCATTCACAGGAATATATTCTTCAAGCAAATCATATAGACTATCTTTTAGTCGACTCATATCACATTTAACTCTAGGAAGTTTCGGCTTAAAAATAAACTACTATTAAGTCTTAAAATACCTCATGACTGACTGACAAGCCATCTTATTTACAACCCATTTGACATATTCACTAATGAATTTCAATACTACGTGTTTGTAGTACGCATTGATCTTTTTTCAAGTTAAATCTAAATGTCTTCCATAATGGAAGTGGGTAAGACCCTCTTCAAAATCCTATATCTATCAACATCCTTTAAGAGACTAGCATATCCGACAATATCTTGCATCATTTTATTTATCACTATGATAAAATAAGCTAGATGGTTCAATTTATCAAAAGTATCTCTATGATGCATTTTAGTGACAATTAACTTGTCGATCATCCTATTCACTCTTCCTGCAGCAGTAAAGATCCTAAGAGGAGTTTTTTTTTAGAACCACCATGTATTTGTATATATATAGAAAAAATTAAAAATTCTAAAAAAATAAAAATTAAAAAAATTGACAAAAAAATGTAGACAATTTTCCCTTTTATTTTTTTTTTTAAAAAAAATTATATTAAAAAATAGAGAAATAACCTATCTATGTTCTTTTTTTAGAGAAAAAAATTTTCAACAAAAGAATTTTTTAATTTTATTTATTTAATTTTTTCGTCTTGAAAATAAATAAAAAATATTTTTTTATAAAAAAAATTGGATCTGTGGGCTCCAAGCGCCTAGACCTAGAGCCCGCACGTGCCTGGGTGCCCCAGCAGCTCATAGTACGCTGGAGCACCCCCTTGCGCTTTAGTGGCGTGTACGCACTATGCATCGCCACTAGAGTTTTTATAGGACTTAAAAAAAGATTTAGTGGAGTTTTGTAAAAACCAAGCTATTCTAAAGTTGGAAGTTCTTTGAACGAATTATTGTGAATGAAATTGGTTCTTAAAACATTCTAAAAAATTACGCATGAAAAAGGAATATCTTTGATCATCCATATCTTAGCCAATATACCTAAAAAATATCATATAATATATCATTGAAAAACTTATTTCAATAGCTTTTTAAGATATCATTTATATATTTTATAAGAAAGCATACAACAAGATATAAGTAACTAAAGATGTATACCTAAAATATGTTTAGATAAAAAAAAATTGAATCTAGAGAAAAAAAAATCATACAAGCTATGGCATACATCAACCAAGCTCTGATACCAATGTTGAAGAAATTATAATTTTTCAAGATCGAAAAAACACTATATATCCTATAGTCTTATATAATAATCACTAAATTGAATCATGTATTTTAGTCACAATATAAAAATTACATTAACTACCATGTATTGTTATGAGAAGATAAATCTAACTCGTTAAGAAGCAAAGAACGCATCTAGATATCAACGATCGACATTCTTTCATTTCTCACAGATATAAGAGATCGCCCGACATGTACAAGAGAAAATCCAACACCCACATATGAGATGACCCAAAGATAAATTAATCAAGAACCTACTTTTATTCCAAAAAGAACTTTTTTGATTATTAGTAGACTCTTTTTTAGAGGAAAAAAAAATCTCAATTAGTTATCATGAAAAAAAATGTTTTGGTTCCCTTAGGAGAGAGAGAAAAAATTTAAATCTTAAAAGACTGGCTACCACCCACTGTATGCAACTGCATTATCTTCGGTCATGTAATTGCAATATCAATTTTTTTAAAAAACTAATTTAACTTTTAATTTATTTTAATCTCTTATAAAATAAATTAAAAACTGAGCTATCATAATTAAGGTACTGAACTTTATTATGGGTTCTCCAGGCTCTATCTTAGGTTAATTAATTTCTTTCATTAACCAAAAAGATTATGCATTAACTTGTTTCCCTATTATTCCCAAATAATCCAAATGTTTTAGTCAATTCATATTTATATACTAAACTTTTAATTAATTTTTTACTATTAAACTAAACATTTAAAATTTGTCACGATTTTATCCATGGATCAAAATCTATTTTGACCAAAATCTGAAAATGTCACCTGTCATCTCATATGACTTTTTTAATTATTTTTAATTAACTATTTTTGATCTATTGGACTAAATAATCCAAACCTTTTTGTAATTTCAAATTTATATCCCAATATTTTTGTCTATTTGACGCGGAACCCTATGGCACAAGCCTCAAACCCACACGCACAAGTAGATATGGAATCCAAAGATTTGATAAACCCACCTCCTATGGCACCTCACACTTAGAGAAGCTGAAACACCAATGATCGAAGGATTTAGATGAGAATCTGACAAACGCCACAACGAATAGTTGATAAGTAAGCCAAGATTTCTGGTGCAATAGATGAAAGCAAATCCTCACTCTCACTCAAAGCAATACACGCCAAAGGCATGAGAAGAATTCCGAAATTTTGATTAAAAGCTGCCTCTTACAATTGTTTCTTATCCTTATATAGTAAGGAGAAAAATAAATAAAACTCTAAGACACTCTTCTTGGACCTGACTTAAACACATAAGGTCCAAACCCAATCACACACTAAAATAACACATAAGTATTAAAACATAAACCCAAAACATGGTCCAACACTCTAAAACTTAAAAGATAAAGTATGGCCAGAATACAAGCCCAAACAAAGCTAAAATAAAACAAGTATTAAATAATAAAAATATAGCAAGCTCATCATAACAAAGCTGAATCTTCACAAAAGCCTTACTTGATCTTCACTTTAGCCTTCCCTTTGTGTAGTTTTAGCCCATAGGTTTGATTAGGCTCCCTAAGCCTATGATTGCAAGTGTTGCACCAAATCTGTCCCATATGAGTTGAAGCACGCCCCAAATATATATATATCATATGAATATGATTTTGAACTCCTTTTAGATCCATTTGAATGACATAAGTTTGCTCCACACTATTGTTAGAAATTTGCCCTATTGGATCCGTATCACTATTGGACAAAATAATTTAAACCTTTTTATAAATTCATGTTTATATTATAATATTCAAATCTTAAAGTGTGGAAATATAATTATCAATACACATAAAAGATCAGTGACTGCATTCTTAACCAAAGCATCTGACACGGAGCAACTAGCATTGGATTTTACGGCAGACTTGGACCGGGGCTAACTTTTGCATTTTAATTATTTTTTTTAGATATTTTGGGTATTTTCATAATTTTGCATATTAGGGTTTTATTTTTATTATAAATAGCCTCACTTGGCTATTAGAAAGACACTTTTCAATCTTTAAGGAATTTTAATAAGACTTTTCGTCTTCTAGCCTATCTTTTATCTTATTCCGTCTTAGCCAAACGATATTAGTTAAAACTCCTGACGGAGTCTAAATAGTCATGTATCAGATTGGTATTAGAGCGAAGTTCGACCATGGCAGATAACCAAGAGGCGCGACTTGCTGCGATTGAGACATCTTTGGCAGAATTGAGGGAGATGATCGGACAACTGACCCTGCAGCAGGGAATCCACCAACCCGCCGCCGCCGCACTCCCCCAACCAGTCGCCAATCCTGTGGCCACCAATCTTGTGGCCTCCAATCCTAAGGTCACCTATGTGGTGAAGAAAATCTTATATTCAACAAAACAGGAGGATGAGACGCAAAGGAGGAAGATTTTCCAGGCAAAGTGCCGAGTAGGAGAGGCAATTTGCAGGCTAATTATAGATAGCTGCAGTTGTGAGAATCTGATAGCTAAGCAATTGGTGGAGAAATTGCAGTTGCCTATACAACCGCATCCTTCACCATACAAAGTCGGATGGATTAAGGAAGGTCGGACAATTGAGGTCAACAGAATCTGCAGCGTGCCTATCTCAATCGGTAAATCTTATACTGAACTTGTTAATTGTGATGTTGTGGATATGGATTGCTGTGGAATTTTGCTAGGTCGCCCTTGGCAGTTCGATGTTGATGCTTTGTATAAAGGGAAGGAGAACTCATACATGTTCACGTGGAATCAAAAGAAGATTACTATCTTGCCTTCCGGTTCTGCGAAACATTCTAAAGTGGAAGAGAAGAATGTTGTTGCTATTTCTACGGGAGTGCAGAAGCTATCAGGCGCAGTTGAGAAATCTGGGGGCACACTGACTTTATTGGTGAGAGAAAAAAGTACAATGGAGGATGCACCACCTTTACCACCACCCGTCAAAGAGCTGTTGAAGGAGTTTCCTAAAATAGTGGAGGAATCATCAAAGCTTCCACCTCCGCGGGATATCCAACATCAGATGGATCTCATTCCTGGATCAAAATTACCGAATCTGCCTCATTACAAAATGAGTCCAAAGGAGAGTGAAATCCTCCAAGACCAGGTGGAATTTGCTTACAATAGTATTGCAGCAAGCAACTTGGCAAAGCAGCACGTGGATGTTTTCAAATAGGTACAACAATACCTTTCAGAAGCCGATGACAAATATAAAGCTACAGTTGATAAATATAGGCGTTTCAAGTCCTTCAATGTCGGTGACCAAGTTATGGTGTATTTACGCAAGGAGCATGGTGGAGGACAGAAAAAGCTTGACGCCAAGAAGATTGGTCCATTCCGGATCATTCAGAAGATCAATGACAATGCCTATGTTCTTGACCTCCCACATGAAATGAAAATTTCCAAGACGTTTAATGTGGCAGATCAGTACTACCCTGCTGATGGCAACTCGAGGACGAGTTCTTTACAAGTGGAAGGGAATGACACGGAGCAACTAGCCTTGGATTTTACGGCAGACTTAGACCGGGGCTAACTTTTGCATTTTAATTATTTTTTTTGGATATTTTGGGTATTTTCATAATTTTGCATATTAGGGTTTTATTTTTATTATAAATAGCCTCACTTGACTATTAGAAAGACACTTTTCAATCTTTAAGGAATTTCAATAAGACTTTTCGTCTTCTAGCCTATCTTTTCTCTTATTCCGTCTTAGCCAAACGATATTGATTAAAACTCCTGACGGAGTCTAAATAGTCCTGTATCAGCATCAACACAGGAAAAAAAAAACTTTGTAACTCTAGTTGCAAGGGAGATGATAAAATCTAAATAAACAAAGTAACAATAAAGAAATGAGTAATGGGTAATGGAGATTAGTTTGAAAAATAAATATTTATCTCTTCCTAACTGTCTTTTTCTCCAAATTAACCCTTCCTTTATCCATTATTTCTTTTTTCTTTTTATCATCATTCGTTTATGTTCTATCCTCTTTGTTATAGTCAAAACTGCGAAAAAAGCTATTAACCAATTTAATTTTCTTTTCTTTGCCGGTATCTTAGCCAAGGATACAACCATTGATATTTTGGGTATCTTAATAATTATTTTCACAGCTATATAATATTGAATGATTGGAATATAAGTGTAAATTTTTTGAAAGGTTTAGGTTATTTTGTCCAATAAACTAAAAAGGTTGAGATACAAATGTAGATTTATAAAAATGTTTAGATTATTTTAGTCAATAAGTCAAAAATATAAATTGAAAAAAAAAATAAAAGTGCCAAGTATGATAATAGGGTGACAATATCAAATTTTGATCAAAACTAATTTGGGCTCATGAATAAAATCATGAAAAATCTTAAAGGTTTGATTTAATTATTTAAAATTGAAAGTTTAGGATATAAATATGAATTGACCAAGATGTTTGAATTATTTGAATTAATTGGCCTAACTTCTTTTAATAACACTTGCCTTTTTTCCCTCCCTGTGGCAGCGCCAAACTGACCTTAAGTCACCCTTCACTAAACACATTTTACAAATAAATTTAAATTCACCCTTATGTTTTGTATACATAATTAAATAATTCCATTTTTATCATTTTAGCCAAATATGACTTAAAATCTTTAAAAATGACTAAATAAATCGAACCATTATTAGAAATTGGCGTGTACAATACAAACTATTGTGAAATAATTACACTAACGAAGCAGTTGAAGGTCATCAAAGAAAGGTCATCATAAAAAAATACAATAAGAGAAAACTGTAAGAATATGATTTAGCATACTTTTATTTTTTGAATAAGAATCATATCGTATGATGAAAACTAATTTAAATCTGGATGAGATAGTGCAAGATATTTATTCCAGTGGACGATGTGTGAGGAGAATTTGTTATGCAATCCAAAAACGCTTCCCCTCATATAGAAAACTCTATCAACAAGGTGAGTTGCTATTTTGAAAACATGCAGTGCCATGAAAGCAACTTTCTTTGCATGGAGAAGAAACCACTTTATGTTTTTTGAAGCAACAATATGTTGCTTAGAATCTAAATATGCACTTGGTTTATCTATTAAATAAAATGTATACAAGCTTTCTAAAAGAGACATAAAGCAACTCTTTGTAACTGTCCACTAGATAAATATCCACTATTACTTAGTTTAATATATACTCTCTTTTAATATAAAAATAAAGCAAAATAGAGTGTGCGCATATGTGGTTAAAAACTTATTTTAATATTTTAATCTAATAAATTATGAATAGTTATATCATATGGCACTTGCCTTTGAGAATGAAATTACAGGCGGTTATAAAACTTAAGGATGTATCATTGTTTGGAGAGCAATATTCATGACTAATTCCTTACAAGCTTTTAAAATAGAGTGACAAATGTTGTTTGGCAAATATATTGAAGTATATGATCCTAGCGAAACTCAATCATTTTTAATGGCCTTTAGGTAAATTACGACTTGTGTTTGCAAATAGTGCTTGATAAGCGGTTGTCGAAACCGTAAAAAATAAACCTATTATCAATCAACAAATAAATTTGTAGATAGTGGTAATAGGGTCGAACCACAGGGAATTGACACCAAGTATCTTCCTAATAATGACTAAGGCAAGTAATAACAAATAAGTAAAAGAGGGGGGGTTTGTTTTGATGAGTTAAAATCTAAAAGCAAAAGAGAACAATAATTTAATTGAAAAGGATTTCAATGAGAAAGAGATTCTAGCTGAAGTGTGAGTCTGATTCAGTTTGTTCAAAATTGATCATTGATTATTAAAGACTCCTATTTGATTTCAATAAATCAGTTTTGGTTGTGGAAGACGCTTCTCACAATCCAAATTCCTCCTTAGTTCTAGTTTAATTAGAAAACGTTCACTAATCAAACACTGATCAACAAGTTGCCAAGGAACGTCCTTGGGGCATTTAGCATCGAACAACCGTTGATCGCATTAAGACTTAGAGAAACCCAATTCTATCCTTGCCAACCGCGTGGTCAAGGTTAGGTTATGCAACTGATTATACTTATGTTCAAACAATTCAAGCAATTACAGACCTAAATCATTCAAACAATTTATCACTTAAGCAATTTAAAAGCAATGGGCCCTTATTGATTCTAAAAGCAAAGTAATAATTATGGAAAAGATCAGATTGCATAAATATTGAAACAAACAAGAGTTCAACAATGGAGTATTAAACCTCCCAATTCATCACAAATCTGAATATTCTCTACTTCAACTAGAAAAGGATGGAATTTAGCCACTCATGGTGGACAAAATCTCAAAAGAAAGAAAAGAAAAGAAAGGAAGAAAGCTGCTGTAATTTTCTACAGTATTGCTGAAGATGAGATGATGAGATGCTGGTTTGGATGCTGCCCTTATATAGCTGGAGAATCCCAATTCCAATTTGATTAGGGTTTTGGAATCTCAATTTGATTTGGTCTTCTTTGTAGTCTTTGATTCCTCTTTGGATTTTGTATTTGATTGAGAATGGAACTCTCTAAGTGAAGAGCGTGGCTCTTGGGACTGATCTTGTGGTGTTTGAAGTGGATTTGGACTTCTTTTCTTTGAATTTAGATTTTCTGCTCTTTTTCCGCCTCTGCTGTAAATTCTGCTGTCAAGGTGATTTGGGCAGTTTCTGCGAGTGATTTGGGCAAATCACTGACCCAATCACTTCTGCCTGTTGCCTCCAGGTTTCTGCTTCAGCTTGATTTGGGCAGTGATTTGGGCAAATCACTGACCCAATCACTTTTCTGTCATTTTCTGCACTTTTTCTCCATTTTTCCAATTTCTTCCTTTTCTGTAAAAACAAGGTAAAAACCATAAATTAAGCTAAATAATGTGTAAATAAACAATAATAAAGATCATAAAAATGTGGCTAAATTATGCTTGATCAGTGCTATATCAGGTGAGAGAGTTTCATCCATTGTCGTTGAGGATTCTTGAGCATGAGTTATGGCTTCAACTTTGATAGGATCAGCCATCACTCATTTATGGAGCTCAAAGGAGCATGGGAGATCCATTGGTGCTCCCTAGTGGACCCATCACAAGGAGCCATGCGAAGAAGTTTGTGGCAGCCATATCCTTATTCATTCAAGAACAAGTTACACAAGATGTTAATAAACTTGCTTTCAACAAGTGCTGTGTGGAGCTTGAAGGCACATCTAAGCTACTCTCATTACTTGAGGTGTGTGTTGAAGGTGTTGCTGCCTAGTTTGGCATTTGTAGGCTTGTTTGTTACTGCTCATAATCTATCATTTATTGCTTTATTTAGTTGAGACATTGTGTAAGGGTATGGGCTATTTGATTGATGGGCCATACTTCATATATTAATTTATTTGTGTTTAGGCTTGTTAACTAGATAGTTTAGTGTTTTGGGCCAAGTTTGGGCCTTAGTGTGTTGCTCTCTTACTATGAGCTATTAAATTCGGCTAGCCTTATTTTGGAACTTTAGAGTTTAGTTTATCCTTATTCTGTTAGAGTTAGGTTTAGTTTTCTCTATATAAACTCAAGTCGTCTTTTGCGTGAAAGGACTTCTTTAATCAAAATTCAGAATAATTCATGCTATTTGTGTGCCTTTGTAATTGTGAGAGTGTGAGATTGCATTCTTCTAATTGCATCAAAAGTCAAGGTAAACTCATGAATTATATATGCCTTTACCTGTTCCTAGTTCACCTTGGGTTGATATATCTATGGATTTTATGTTTGGTTTACTTAAGACTAAACGTGGTAGAGATAGCATATTTATTGTAATTGATAGGTTTAACAAAATGACACATTTCATTTCTTATCATAAAACTGATGGTGCTAGTAATGTTGCTGACTTATTCTTTAGAGAGGTGGTACAATTACATAGGGTATCACAGACTATTATTTTTGATAGGGATGTAAAGTTCCTTTCACATTTTTTGAGGGTTTTGTGGGGTAAGTTAAGTACTAAATTGTTGTATTCTATTACTTGTCATCTACAAACTGATGATCAAACTGAGATTGTGAATAGGACATTAGGTACTTTGTTTCATGCTATTGTGGATAAGTGTAACAGCCCGGAAACCGATACCCCTCTGTAACGGCCCGAACCGCCACCGGCGCTAGGATCCAGATCGGCTTAAGGCCGCCGGGACCCGTAGCAAGCCAAACATACCTCCTATCACCTGGTCAAATCCCATACATGATCAAAACTTTAACATAAAAACTTAAACATCTGATGTACATACCGAGCCTGACCTGTATGCGACATAACTGAAAACATAAAGAAACCCCCTACTAGAGCCCTCATCAAAACTCTAGCTGGGTCAACATAACATACATCAAGCCGGAGACACATCCAAAGAACTAGAACCTAACCTATGCATGCATCAAACCACAAACATAAGACCTCTACTAGGGTCCTCATCAAACTCTAAAGTGGTAAACAATACATGCCACCAGTTTAGTTCAACACAACTCAACATCTGACATAACATACATCATGTATTAAAAAGGGACTAGCCAAGTCTTAGGGCCAAGCACAGTTCTAATCCATAAACAATACTCTACTATACTTGCACTACATTCTCTTACAATACATTATCTCAAATTACAATACATGTCCACACTAACCTACTAAGCTGTTACATAAGCAAAACCTTAACTCCTATTACAAGACTTTTACCCTTGACGTCTTCCTGGCCTACCTCTGACCTGCAAAACTGGGGTTAGGGGAGAGGAGTGAGCTAAAAAGCCCAGTGAGTAGAAACAAAGAAAACATTTCATTAATTACATGCTTTCATGAAATGCGTCATAGCACAAACATTTCACATAACGGATTGGACATGAACACCAAAACTCCCTCTGACTATAACATAACATGGTGCCCGGCCCTTCGGGCTCCTCAGGACTTCATTATGCCCGGCTCTTCGGGCTCCTCAGAACTTCATTAACATAACATAGCTAGGGCTATTGGGGTCGCCTTGGTCCATCCACATCAATAGTAAATAATGCAATGCGTCATATTCGTGTAACTAGTGCAATCAACCTATTCTCTCCAGAAACGAAACTCGGGCACTTTCGGCGGCACCTTCGGCGGCCGAAAGTCCCACTCCAGAGACGAAAGTCAGGCACTTTCGAAGGCCGAATCCTTCCTTCGGCGGCCGAAAGTCTGCTTTCAAGCCAAAACTCAACTTTCGGGGGCAAGGTTAGGCGGCCAAACCATGCATCCATAGGCAGGTTCGATGGCCGAAGCTACTTTCGGCGGCCGAACCTGAGTTCTTCCCAGAAGGACAGAACTCAGCTTCTCATGCATTCAAGCCTCCCTAACCTTCCAAACACCCCAAAGAAGCACCCAACTTCCTAAAAACATGCATAAACCCTTAACCATGCACAAAGGAGCTTAAACAAACTTAAACTCCAACAAAGAACATTAAAAAGCATACTTAAATGACTTATGACCCACATAAGCCAAAACCATCAAAACAACCCAAATCCTCACATACTCTCTCCCCATCATGCATACTCACTCCCACATGCATAGACTAGCTTAAACCTCCTACATATCATCACATAAACATATATAAACATACATTTGCATAAAAACCCGCATAAAGCCTAACATGCATATCTACCCATACTTAACCATTAAAACCTCTTAAAACTTACTTAAAACTTACTTAAAACTTCATGAAATGTAAAAGAAAGCATAGATCCACACTTACCTCTTGAAGATCGAGGGTTTGTGCGAGCTCTAACTTGGAGATGGGAGAAACCAACTCCTTGGGTCTCCAAGTTCCCAAAACTTGATCTAAGCTTGAAAACTCTTCAAAACAGCCATAAAACTCATGAAAACATGAAGGAGATGAAGAAAAACATGAAAATGACCAAAGGAGGACAAAAACTCACCTGAGCTCGAGAATGGGGAGAAAACTCGCCCATTTCCGATCTGAGGGCTCTTTATAGGTGGTCTGGTCGAAGACCTTCGGCAGCCTAACGTGCCCCCTAAACTCATGCATGTTCGGCGGCCGAACCTTGGCTCGCTCAAACAAAGCTTTCGGAGGCCAAAGGCGCTCCCGAAGCCTTCACCTTCGGCGGCCGAACCTGGCAAATGCCTCCTTGTTCTTTTCTTTTCAAAACTCAATTCTTTTTCATTTAAAACCATGAAATCAGTAAAAACATTTTAGAAAACATACTTTACCCTTCTAGAAGCCTCTGACATCTTCAGAATTCCCGATTCCAACGGAGATTCCGCCGGAAGGTAGGGATTCCGATGGCGGAATCTAGCCGGGTATTACAGTAAGAACTTGAAAACTTGGAAAAATTGTTTGCCATTCATTGAGTTTACTTATAACTGTAGCATACACTCTGTTACAAGTTACACTACATTTGAAATTGTTTATAGTTTTAATCCACTGAATATTTTGAATCTTTTTCCTTTACCTTTATATGAGCTTACTAGTTCAAATGAAAATAAAAAGGCAAAATCGGTGAAGTCCTTATATGAGAGAGCTCGGACTAACATAGAGAAGAAGAACAAGATGTATGCAGATAGGGCAAATCGAGAGGAGAAGAAAATGGTGTTTGCTCCTAGAGATTAGATTTAGGTGCACTTTAGAAAGGTGAGGTTTCAAGAACAAGCTTGATGCACGTGGGGATGGTCCTTTTCAAGTCTTGGAACGCATCAATGACAGTGCATACAAGATAGACTTGTCTGGTAAATATGTTGTTTCAGCTACTTTCAATGTTAGTGACTTGTCTCCTTTTGACTATGATGTAGATTTTAGGACAAATCTTTTTGAGGAAGGGGAGAATGATACCGATCAGCCATTACTCATTTATGGAGCTCAAGGGAGCATGAGAGATCCATTGGTGCTTCTTAGTAGACCTATCACAAGGAGTCGTGCAAAGAAGCTTGGGGCAGCCATGTTCTTATTCATTCAAGATCAAGTTATATAAGACCTTAATTAACTTGCTTTCAACATGTGCTATATGAAGCTTAAAGACACACCTAAGCTACTCTCATTATTTGAGGTATGTGTTGAAGATGTTGCCGCCTAGTTTGATATTTGTGGGCTTATTTCTTACTGCCCATAGTCTATCATTTATTGCTTTATTTAATTTATATATTGTATAATGGGCACTATTTGATTGAGGGGCCATACTTTATAGGTTAGCTTATTTGTGTTTAGACTTGTTTAACTAGATAGTTTAGTATTTTGGTCTAGTGCCATAGTGTGCTGTTCCCTTGCTATGGGTTATTAAATTTGCTGAGACTTTTTTTTTGGCACTTTAGGGTTTACTTTATCCTTATTCTCTTAAAGTTAGGTTTAGTTTTCTCTATATAAACTCAAGCTATCATTTGTGTGAAAAGAACTTCTTTAATCATAATTTAGAATTATTCATGCTATTTGCGTGCCTTTGTTATTGTGAGAGTGTGAGATTGTATTGTTCCAATTGTATCAAGAATAAGGTAAACTTATCAATTTAATTGTGGCATTTGTCTTGTTTTTCTAATCCTTAATTATTAGTGTTCTTGCTATTCTTTGCGTAAGGTGTCGTAGAGAAAAGTTTATTGTTGGTATTTAAATATATTCCATCTTATTATAAAGTTCTTAAACTTGATTCATAGGGTGCTTTGTCAAACTCAACAAACGTGGCGGTGTTTGTGCTGCTCCGAATAGGAATACTTTTAAGCCAAATATGAATGGAGTGTGATGTAAGTGTTCTGATATAACTTTTAGAGGAGGGCTACTTAGGAACTCCAAAAGAGATTAGCTAGGGGGCTTCTCAATCGTCTTTGGCATATCTTTTATGCTTGCAGCAAAGTTGTAGTTAATTCTTTCATCCTTAATAATTTATTAAAAAATTCACTTCACTCACTAATTATATCTGTGCATTTGATAATAGTTAAATTTTAAAAAAGTATTATTTAGTTTTTAGTTTCTAAATTTTAAAAAATGCATTAAAATTTTATTAGCGTTTTAAAAATTTTATTAATTAGTCCCTCCATTAATTTTAACCATTAAATATTTTATTTTTTTTAGAATAGGAATTGGAGATTGCGGGAGTTGAACCTGAAATCTTTCAGATTTATTCAAATGCATTTATCACTATATTAAATCTATGAGTGTAAATATTTTAATATTTAATTTCTATAATTTTAAAAAACTTATTAGCTGATTTTCAAACTTGTAAAAAGTCTATTAATTAATCTATCAATATTATGAAAATTTTAAAATTTTTTATAATATTTAATAATTAAAATTGATAAAAAAAATTAATTAATAAACTTTTTAAAATATTAAAAATATTTTAATATATTTTTTTTCAAAGAATAAATTAATTAATAAATTTCATATTATAAAAACTAAATAGTATTTTTTTCTTAGATTTATTTTCCCTTCTTAAAAAATTTAGAGCTTATTCCATTAAAATGATAAAAATGGATTTATTTGGCCCACCATACAAAGTATACGAGTAAATTGAAAATTATTTCCTCTTCACATTTTCTGTCAAAAGATTGTCGCCGCCCACTTCTCCCTCAACTTCTCCTTCCCCCGGTTGCAGCTGTGCCAGCACCAAAATACAGCCCCACTGCAACGACAGCCACACGTCGTTTCTCCTTCAGCTCGTTGTTCTCCCATTGCTCGCTGTTAACGCGGTCTTCACTCAGACACGCTGTCCATAGGCCCGCTGCACTTGTCCTCGGTGCTGCTCCTTGTCTTGCTGCTCGCCTTCCTTGCCTCTAGTCCTCTTCCTCAGTCACACCGCTGGTCCTCGTCCTCAGTCACGCTGATGCTCTCTGTGGTGCTTGCCTCCAGCCGCTCGGTGAGGTATTAAATCAATGCCTCCAACTGCAGTTCTGTGTATATTGTTACAGTGATAGTTAGAATACCATAGGAAATTTGAAATGACAGATTTAAAGCAGTTATTTGAAGATGGATTTATAAAATTTGCCCATTGATATTTCCCATTTTGATTTGTATGTCTGGAAATTCGGAATGTGTGTGTTGAATTTTTAGATTGATTGAATGTTTTTGTTGATATAAATTTCTGAGATTTGTGTTTGATGTTTCTGGTGGAATGTGTTTGGCTTTGGGTTCGGGTATTTAACCTGAAGAGCAATATTAGTAGCTAATGTTTCAGCATAATTATTTAGATTTAATTGGGTTAGGTCGGATTCAATATTGTGTTAAACGGATTTGGTACGGATGCTGGTAGTGAAACTTAATTTCTAAATGGATTTGGGACAGGTCTGGATATTGTAGTTATAAATGGGTTCGGATGTGAGTATTCAGAATTTTGCAGCTACCCTACCCGGTACCATCCCTTATGTTTAACATAATTTTTTATAATATTTGATAATTAAAATAAGCCAAATATGCGCCTGATGCATATTAGTTCTTTAATCCATTAACTTTTATTTGGGCTTGCCAATTTATGTTTTATATGAATTAAGTTCAATATTGTAGTCGCCCATTCATTTGAATTTGATTGTTATTTGTGAACATATATGATGGAGTTATGATGAAACAACTCAAGCAAATGGAAAGGAATGGCTGAAACAGATAATTGTACAAATGGATTTGTAGTACAATCCAACAACTAGTAATAGGGTGTTAGCCCAAAATTCTCCAACATAATTCAAAATGGATCTCTGTTTACCCGTATTGATTGTCCTTCTCCCCATATCCAACAACTCCAAATCTTTTGGTGATGGTGGTGGCATTAAGTGGTTGCCATGGAGGATATTGCTGGAAGCATTGCTGGTTGACTCTAGATCTTCTAGGTCGATTCAGTGGTGGCAGAAAGGGCAAGTAAAATGGGTGTTGAGACAAGTATGAATGGATTCAACTTGAAAAGTGCGCTTACATTTAGGAAGCAATTTGTGAACAATTGAGGGCTCATTCTATGAAGAATGGATTCTATGGAGAAAATGGGCTAGAGAAGAGAGAGGCTGAGGTCTGTGGATGGGTATAAGTGATACATTAATGGCAGAATGAGTTGAAATTGGATGGAAGGGCTGGATAGTTAACAGAGGCAAAAGTTAAAGGATGTTTTTAGTGAGTTTTTCATAATGTAGGGATTAACTTGTAAATCATAGTAATATCCACAATTAAATTTTAGATCCCTATTATGTATTGAACAAAAGATTGAGGAGTAGAAGCTTGAGACCACATAGTTGTTGTTTTATAATGTGCAAGTCACCTGCTATTTGTTATCCCTTTCTGTTTTCTCCTCCTCTTCCTACTTTTAACACTGTTTTTCTAATTCACTGTTTTTTTTTCATATATTTTTATTTTAACATCATGCAGCTGTTTGTATGACAGGGAAACTGGGGGAGTGCTGAATCACTTGCCCTAAAGAAAATTAGGTGGATCCAGGACATAACCTTTCGAATCCCATGCCAAAATGTTCTCCATATGCCTCCATTCTCAAGGGCCTCAACCAGGTCAACAACAACTTTTATATGATCCTAAGCAAGTTTCCTTTTCATTTTACACACTTCCATTTTTCAGTTCTTACAGTTCCGCCAAATGGAACTGAACCCCAAAGCCACAGTGACCAGAATAACTCTCTTCAAAACAGTAATGAACCTGAGCCCTCAATATCTGGTAAAATCTTCAATTCAGCCCCAAAAATGGGTTCTTACAAGCTGGGTGATTCAACGTTTTACTCGCTCATTGAAAACTATGCCAATTTGTGTGACTTTAAGTCACTAGAGAAGGTTTTGAATCAAATGAGACTTGAAAACAGAGTATTTATGGAAAGGAGTTTTGTTCTTATGTTTAAGGCTTATGGAAAAGCTCATTTACCTGAAAAGGCCATTGAATTATTTGATAGAATGTCCAATGAATTTCAGTGTAGAAGAACAGTGAAGTCATTTAACTCGGTTCTTAATGTTATTATACAAGAGGGTCTTTATAATCGTGCTATGGAGTTCTATAGTTATGTTGTTGGTACGAAACACATGAATATATCACCTAATGTGCTTAGCTTTAATTTGATTATCAAGGCTATGTGTAAGCTGGGATTGGTTGATGATGCAATTGAGGCATTTAGAGAGATGCCAACTAGGAAATGTGTACCAGATGCTTATACGTATTGTACATTGATGGATGGGCTTTGCAAGGAGGATAGAATTGATGAGGCGGTTTCTCTATTAGATGAAATGCAAATTGAGGGTTGTTTTCCTAGTCCTGTTATGTTTAACGTGTTGATTAATGGGTTATGCAAGAAGGGTGATTTAACACGGGTAACAAAGCTTGTTGATAATATGTTTCTTAAAGGTTGTGTTCCTAATGAAGTGACCTATAACACACTTATTCATGGTTTGTGTTTGAAGGGGAAGTTGGATAAAGCACTTAGTCTTTTGGATAGGATGGTGATGAGTAAATGTGTGCCCAATGAAGTCACATATGGGACAATCATTAATGGGCTTGTTAAGCAAGGAAAAGCTCTTGATGGGGCTCGTGTGTTACTTTTGATGGAAGAAAGAGGGTATCGTGTGAATGAGTATGTTTATTCCATGCTAATTAGTGGGTTGTTTAAGGAGGGAAAGTGTCAAGTGGCTATGAAATTGTTCCAGGAGTCGATAGAGAAAGGATGCAAACTCAACACTATTCTATATAGTGCTTTTGTAGATGGTTTGTGTCGAGAAGGAAAGCCAGATGAAGCTATGCAAATTCTTTCTGAGATGGCAAATAAGGGTTGCAAACCCAATGCTTTCACATATAGCTCCTTGATGAAGGGATTCTTTGAGACAGGTAATAGCCATAAAGCCATTGAAGTGTGGAGAGACATGGAAAAGAATAATTGTACTCAGAATGAGGTCTGTTATAGTGTACTCATTCATGGGTTATGCAAGAATGGAAATGTCAATGAAGCAATGATGGTGTGGGAACAAATGGTGGGGAAAGGATTTAGGCCTGATGTTGTGGCTTATAGTTCACTGATACATGGCCTTTGCAATGCTGGGTTGATAAAAGAGGCTTTGAAACTTTATAATGAGATGCTTTGTTTGGAATCTCATTCTCAACCTGATGTGATCACATATAACATACTTTTCAATGCTTTATGTAAGCAAAGTAGCATATCTCATGCTGTTGATCTTCTAAATAGAATGCTAGATCACGGATGTGATCCTGACTTGGTTACATGCAACATATTCTTGAGAATGTTAGGAGAAAAGCTAGATCCACCTCAAGATGGGAGGGATTTTCTAGATGAACTTGTGGTTCGCCTACTAAAGAGGCAGAGAATTTTAGGTGCTTCCAAGATTATAGAAGTGATGTTGCAGAAGTGCTTGGCACCCAAATCCTCTACTTGGGCAAGAATTGTTCAAGACTTATGTAAACCTAAGAAGATTCAAGCAGTCATTGACAAGTGTTGGAGCAACCTATATTGCTAATGCATTAGGTATACAAATTGTTTATACTCTTACCATGCAGAAGTTGGTTAGATTTTGGATACCATGTGATTTTAGGTCAATAAAGGGTATCAAAAACTTAGTACCTCAATCAATCACTTGAGAGAGATACTTTTTTATGTTTTTGCATTTGTGTGTATTTGTTGGCATACTTATTGTGTATATGTGGATATACAAAATAATAATTTATTCTATATTTTTGGCATTATTTTTTTTTTCGGAGAAGGGGGTAGTTAAGTAATATATGCATATGTGGTAGTTGTGTCTTGTGTAGGCTATTTTTTTGTTTACCTTAGGGTAACCAATTCTGTGGCGAGAAAGACTTGCAGAATGTGTATGTGGATCTCGTTGAGACCATACATTCACTTCTTTCAAGATTACGGAGCTACCTTCTAATCTTAGACCATATTTCCTAATGTATCTTAAGGTAAAAGGTTGAAAGCAACTCTTGTCTGGATCCAAAATATTGGGAAAGATTTGAGTGTGAGATAAATGAAAGATGAGTTCTTGGGGAGTGCATGTTTAAACAGTTTGCTAATTACGTTCTCCAACATTTTTTTTTCTCAATGGAGGTCTGGTACTTCCTAACACGCATTAATCTGTCTCAAATTTGTGTTTACTTGGATTGTATTTGGGGTTTTTAAGAATAGGTGGAGTGGAAAAAGTGGAAGCTTCAAAAATATAAGGAAGGTCTAGATTGAAGGTTTCATTCTTTGCAGCTCAGTTATCAGTGCATTTTTAAGATGATACATCTAGAACTTGGTTTTGAGTTTCTAGTTTTATTAGATGCATAAAATTGATGAAGACTTGAGCGTGTCTTATTTTATTTTACAGCTTCAAGATGATACATTCTGAAATTGGGAGTATAAATTTTTCAATTATCAATCTCTTTTCTTGTTGGTGTTTGCTGATATGAAAAAAAAAAAAAATACATTACTCCACTAATATTATATCTTCCTTCACATATCATTCGTTAATCACATTGCTACCTTTCGTTTTATGTGATTTTAGCTATGGCCCATTTCGTTTTTAAAGCTCCTGGGATGGGTGCTCTTGACTTACCATTGACAAAACCACATGCAGCAGCAGACAGTTTTCTGTATGGTAATGGGCTGGTTCTTTATCGGTTGAGGGAGCTAAAGCTGCAAATGCTTTTCAGATTAGCTTGTTGATGAAGATATTGCTTGAGAGCTTTGTCGCTCCTGGCAATTGTCTCCTTCCCTAATAACTAGATGAGTAATTTTTCAATCCTGTTGAAATTTTTTCCTACTCACAATTGAAGATAGTAGGTTCACTTGCCAAACTTTCATGTTCCTCTCTATCTTCTCGTTGAAATTTCTATTAGCCAAATACATATTGTACCATAGTTTTAAATCGCGGTCGCGGCCACGTTCGCGGTCATGGTCACGGATAACGGAAACAAACCTGTAACGGCCGTAACGTAACGGTCTGGCGTTACGCAAATTTTTTAAAAAAATTTGCAAAGTTCATAAATAAAATGATATTGATTAGATTTAATTTAGAACAATGTATACAAATGCATAATAAACATAAATATATAAAATATAGATTATTTAACTTAAGTTAAACATCATATAGTTTAAAATAAGAAAAATCAACATAATCTTTATAGATCAAGTAAACTAATAGCTCAAAGTATAATTTTAATTCAAAACTAACACTTTAATCCACAAAAACTTACAAAAAAAAGGAAAAAAAACAACAATTAAAAACTAAAATAGATAAAATTTAACTAACTTTTTAGAAGAAATAAGCTTGGAAATAGAGTAGTTTATATGAGAAATATACAGGGAAGATTGAAATTTGAAAGAGAAAGGGAAGAGAAAACTTAAAAAATAGTCTTTGAAGCTGCTGAAAAGTGTAGAAACTAATGAAAATGAGAATAGGGAGCAAAAGATAAAGGATATAAAGGAATTTTAATTATTGGTAACGGCTGTTACTGTTACGTAACGGCCGTAACGGCTGTTATGTCTGCAAATCAGGAGGGAGCCGTTATATAACGAGATAACGGGTAACGGCCCCGTAACGGCCATTATTTAAAACCATGATATGTACACCCTTGTACTTTTTCATATTAGTCAATTAAATACTTGAACTAAAATTATAACCTATTGAATATCTAAACTTACAAGAATTGTAACAATTAAATACAAATAACATATCTCTGATAATTTATAAAAAGAAATTAAAAATAATTTGAGTTATTGTTAAATGTACTCAAAATTTTGCTGATTGGCTATAAATTATCATAAAATGATAAAATTTCTCGTTTAACTTTGTCTATTTTATAAAAATTCAGAGCTTAGTTAAGTGAAGTTTATAATGCAGTCAACAATATGTGATTAATTTTTTTTCTAATAAATTATCAATAATGTGATTAATTTGTATTTAATTGTTATACTCCCTCTATCTATCCCATAATTTTTGTCCATTTTTCCTTTTTTGATTGTTTCAGTATTATGAAAGGCGCGGCCTAGCGCCTGGGGTGGCATTAGGCGGGCGCTGTGCCTGAGGCGTCCTTAGGCGCGCCCTCGCCCTCTATAAAAGGGCTTCAAGCCCTAGACTTTAACAACAACTTCAGTGGCCAGCAGCAGCTGCAGGAAAGAGAAGGAAAAAGAGGGAAAAAAAAGAGGAAGAAAAAGGAACAAAAAAAAGGAAGGAGAGGAAGAAAAAATCAACATTCTAGACTTCAACATACTTAGGTTTCATCCCTTCAATTCATTCTCAACATATAATTCTTTTTTTTTTTGAGTTTATCATTCTCCTTCCTTTCTTTATTCTTTCTCTTTTTCTTCTTCTCTTTCTCTTTACCTCCCCATGGTTAACATACTGTTGCATGCTGCTCTGCCATTGCCAACCAGCCTGCTATTGTGCTGGTATTATTGATTTTTCTTTAACTTTATGTTAATTATCCGTTTATATTATTTTCATGTTAATTAATCAAGTAAATTGAGATTTGTGAATATAGTTAGCAAACAATAATTTAGAGTTTATTGGGAATGTGAATTGTAATATTGTGATTGTTTCACTTTTTATTTTTTTGCACCTCGAGTTGCTCGGGCTTCCCCCTTGCGCCTTGTGCATGACTCCAAATTCCCTTTGCGCCTTGAGCTTTTCACAACTATGGGTTGTCCAAAATTTATTGTCCATTTTCCTTTTTTTATACTATAATAACATATAAATTGACTATTATAAGTCTCTTTAATTTTATCTTATTTCTAAAAAATCCCTTAAATTATTTTAGTATTTGATAAAATTTATTGTCTTTAAAAATGGGTATAATTGGAAAGTTAATAAAAAAAGTGCCTTTATTAATATGTGTGAAAAATAAAGTGTACAAAAATTATGGGATGGAAGAAGTAATTTTTATAAGTTTGGGTGTTAAATAGATTAAGATTTTAGTTTTGGTGGTCAATATGGGTTAATCCCAATTAGTATAAGGGTGTAAAAATATATTTAGCCAAATTTCTATTGTGGGTTTAGGTATCCAGCAGGTTGGACCTATTTGATAGAGTAAGGAACACTGTAACAGTAAAATGGAAGAAAATTGCTGAAGCTGAGATTATATTAGTAAGAATAGAGTTTGACAATATTCCTTTCTACTATATTTTACTCGGAAAGAAACTCAAAAGAACAAGAAAATTAAAATGGTCATTAAGCCCACCAGGAAATAAATCCCGCACTAGGAATGCTAGTCTCAACTTATAGCTGCTGAGTTTGATTTGGATCCCCTTTTTTATTAGCATCTCCAGGTGGATTGTCTCCTTAGTTCCCTCTAACAAACCAACCTATCTAGCTGTGCTTTTCTAGAGTGCTCTCCAAATTTCTCTGCTTCTCTCTTCTTCTTTCTGCAGTATACTTGTAGACTTGGGCTTAAATTCCCAATCCCTGGGCTCATACTGCTGTCCGTCAGCTCTTTGCTCGAATTCATAAGAGCTTCTCAAGGAGCCTTCTCAATTCACCATTTTGAACCCATGTAATATCTTTTTATCTTTGTTAGCAACAACATTATATTTCCCTGAATAAGTCTTCTTACAAGTGTGCTGCTTCTGGAGGCCTTGGGCATTGTTCCAATGTTACTAATTGCTTAAGACTGGATGCTCTTGGATTTCCATAGTATTCGCTCCAGTTTTGTCCACACCATCTGCATGGTTCTATAATTTCTTATATTTGTTATCTTGTTTGTGAGAGCATTATGTAGCTTTCCTTTTGCACTTTCTGCTCTTCAATAGAAGTTATATACCACTATCAATTTGTATTGTAAAAAGATGCTCGAATGAGGAAAAAGTTAGCATCGTGTTTTAATCATGTGGGTGGTTATGTTACATATAAGAGAACCAGGTTCAAGGAGTTAACGGATGTCTGAAATAAGTAGGAGTTCGAGTATAGCAGTTAGGGTGGTCTATAGTAGTTGGTTTGATGCGTGGGAGCTGTTAAAAAGTACTTTGCTGGAGCAGTTGTACAAAAGAATTATCTGTAATTCTGTACAAAGAGCAGCTAAGTAACTGGTGGGGAACATTCAAGAATCATATTAATTCTTTTGCAACCCCTCTTATGTTTTATATCTTCCTATCTATTTTCTTTCTTCTACTTTGTCATGATGTTCCCAAATTTCTCTAACCTTGCTGTTAGAGTTTCTAATGCTAAAATTTTTTTAATCAGAAAAAGTCTGGCAAGGAATTGGTGCAATTTGAAGTGATTCTGGTTTGCAATAATGGCCAGAACAGTGGTGGTTAACTCAGATGCTGTGGGTTTAACAGACCTGAAGGAACAGGTGTGGCTTCTCCTAGAAGAATGAAAAGAGGAATTCCAATGAATTGAGAGAAGTCCTAAGTCAACAGAAAGGATATTAAGCAGTCAGCCCTGGAAAGCTGGAATGCCATTCTTGACGACTTGCTATCCCTAATATCCACTGTGGTGAGTTACAGGGGCAAAGGAGTAAGCAAGGGCGAAGAAGTTCCAAGATATGACGTCAGGGGCTTCTCTCAAGGGTTTACTGAAGATATGGAATTTTCACTTCAAGATGGTAACACTATAACTGTTGCTCATCAGTTTTGCTGAAATTCTTGAGAGTGAAGTAGGATTGTTTTGTCAAATCCAAGAAGCTATTAACATTGATACTTGGATAAAGGATGACGATGAACAAAAGTTTGAAGAGAATATTTCAGAATCTCCCGAGCATTTCAATTGTTACTGTACTGATGATCAAGATCAATCCAACACTTCCATTCAATTTGGGTGCCTTTAAAAGGTATTGATCTCTATTCACCCTTCAATTGAATTGATTCCTCAACTTCAATTGGGATTAAAGATGACATGGGTATTGGGTGTCAACATTGCTGGGAACACTGAAGTCCTGAACAATGAAGGTATCCTTCTTGCCTTCAACTTGTCAAAATTTCTGGAAACCGAAATGGTGTTCTTGCTGAGAATTATTTGATTAAAGGTATTGAAATATTGGTGTTAATTTATGAAGAAGAAAAGTATATAAATCTTGGTGGTATTATATTTTAGTTGAATTTATCAAAATTGACAAAGAAAAAGGGGAATCTAGCTTGCTGTTGGGTCCAAAAGAAAGCTTAGGTTCTTTCTGAAGCATCACAAGAATGTCTGGGCTCAAGTGACTCGTGTTTCTAATATATATAATTCTGAAAGAATTTTCATTTTTCTTTTCAATTTCCCATTGTCCGCAAAGATTTCTACACATGATCTTTGTTACAAATATGTATTTCAATTTTATGTCATCCCCTTACCTGTGGACAAAAAAAAAAAAAAAATCCACAATTACACCAAAAATTAAATTAATTAGAAATATATAATATTATAAATATACCATGTTGATATTCTCTATGGCTTTCCCCAAATTGGAGCCTGTGTAGATGTTAATTATGGGTAGCTTGTTAAAATGAAGTCATTCCAAACTTCACTCAGTTGTGATGGAAATATTTTATCTGTTCTCTTGTTTTAATTTAACGTGTGGAAATAAGTTTTTCCTTAATTTTGTCGCGAACGAAATGATGGTCAATTTGATGTATTTGTTTTATTTAGGACAATTTTATTTGATAATTGATATATCCACATTGTCTCACATAGACTATACCTCTAGACTATGAGATCTCGCTTTGTTTCCTCATGGCACTAAATCTCTTTCAACAAACATTATTCTGATGAGATACCTCTTAGGGTACGTTTAGGATATGTTTGGTACAAGGTTAGGATTACTAATCGATCATTTAGTTACTGATTAATTTTGAATTAAAATTTATATTAAGTTAATATATCACTTGAGTGTATATTTATGCACTATTTACTCCCATTGCAACATCCTGAATGATAGTATTATATTCAATTAAATAGGTTAAATTTTAATTTCTTAACTTTCTTTATATTTCTCATTCCATTTTGCCAAACATGAAAAAAGGAATGAATAGTTAAACCTCAATTTTAATATTGAACATTTCTTTTATAATTTTTGTTGGATTCAATATTGAAACTGGGATTACTTATTACTTCATAAAAAAAAAAATGTATCATTAATAATTAACCTTATTATATTAATCCCACAAATAAATATATTTTCAATAAAAAAGCTTTGTTACATAAACTTCGAGCTTTCTTGAGGTAATATAATAGTTGTTTTAAGACTGCACAATAATTAATTGTTTGAAAAGACGAACTAATTTATAACTCGAACAGGATATGCAACGTCAAGATGAGTTTCTACAAAACAAGCATGTAACAAAGTTGTCTTCCAAAGCATAAACAATCTTACTGTATGCAAAGATACTAGTGATGTTATTGAAATGATACTGTACTGCAATTAATTAATCTGGTAAGAAAGAGAATGTGAGGTAGTTGGCGTGTACGGCAGCTACTCTGATACTCAACTCAATAATCTAAAGAATAGAGCGAGTATAAAGAATTGTTTAGAATTTAAGAGTAGTCGTGTAAGAGAATGTATACTTTTATCTTTATAATTATTAGATTTTATACTGTAAAAAGATAAAGTTAATTATAACATTTTTTTGGAAATCTAGCTAATTAATAGGAGATTCCACTGGCTAATTAACAGGGAATTTCGCAATTACAGAGATTACGGAATTCTGCTAGATTATATACGCTAAAGGTAACTTTATATGAAGATTCGATCTATAGGAGAGAGTGAGTCTTTGATGAAGAACCATAAGATAATAAGATCTTGATGATAATAAGTTCTACCTATAAGAGTATTTGGAGTGATTTAAAGGAGATAATAGAGATGTTCTATATCATTAACAATCAAAATAAACTTAACAAGAGTAGCGGCTAGGTGGTGAGAGAGTTTAAGGGTTCAATGTGCTTCATTCGAAGCATGGATCTCTATTGCACTATTAAGGTCCATCTATAAGTATTTTAAATCCATTAGAATTGAAGAGTAATTATGGATTAGGCTAGACATAGTTAAGGCCCGATAAGGCTTTCAAAAGTGGCCCATTTGATCTCTTAAGATCATAGATTCTTAGACATAATCAAAGAGAAGTTTGGAGAGAATTTTAAATAAAAAAAGCTCTAAAAATAGAATCAGCCATATAAAAAAAAAAAAGGAGATAATTAGATGAGATTTCCTTTCCCTGTTAAGAGGAGTTTTTTATATATATATATATATATATATTTATCCCACACCTATAAATACCTCCTGTACACCAAATAAGTGAGGGAATTCTCATTTTTCTCAATCATAACAATCACCAAAATCCCTCCACTCCCTTTCTCATATTTTGGATATTCATCCCAAAGAATTTGCTCAACCTAGTAGCCATTCGACACACACATCATAAACACCTCTCAGAATATTAATTCTTTGAATTCCTTAACCTTTTATCTTCTAAAAGGTAGAGAAATTTATGAAAACATCAAGATATTATATGAAAATATTTTTCTACTCTTCTTTTATTCATTTTTATGAAATTTTTTGTTTTGTGTTCTAGCTAACAAATTCGGGTAAGAGCTCTAGGAGACACTCACACACTTTTTGGAGGCTAAATGGAGGAGATTCATTGATTTTGCCTAGGTCGATTCATATCTAGGGAAAAATTTTCACTCCATTTACATTTTCATTGAATTTTTCATGAAACTCAATCCTCTTTTCATATAGTATTTGTTTCAATTTTGATTTTCCTTCATCACTTATTGTTACCTTTCTATAGATGTCCCCGCATATATCACTAATTCGATGAACTATAATTTTGTAACAGCCTGGCTAAAACTGATCTAAATAGCTTTTACTTATTTTTCACTTGATTCAAAATGATTAATCCAAGTTATTTAGTAGTTTTATATTAGCTATTATAAATCCCTTTACTTTTTCATTTCCCACGATGCCACAATCTTGCTTTACTGAATTGGGTACAATTGCTAAGTTAGGATCGAACTCTCGGATACTATGGTTCTCTAATACCTCAGGTGGCTCCACCTCATCCTACAGTTAGCCTTTTTCTTGCAAACCCACTAACTCAGCATACTTTTTTTTTTTTACCCATGGTGGTTTTGATACCAATTATAACAGCTCAACTAAAACTAATTCAAATAACTTTTGGACTCATTTTTTACTTGGTCCAAAATGATTAACTTAAGTTATTTAGTAGTTTCATGCTAACTATTATAAATCCATTTACCTTTTCATTTCCCACCAATATGGGACATCACAAACATTGAGTAAGAAGTTGCCACCTTTAAGTGTGGTATTCTCGTTAGTGCATGGTAAAGAGAGTTGTGGAACAATAATGCTAGAATTCCAACAATCTGAGGGATCAACCATGACCTTAGAGAAAATTGCATATAAAGAAAACAAGTTTACCATTTTGGAAGAAAGGCTAGGTGATAGAAGTGATAAAAACAAGAAGACAAGTAATCTGATCATGATGGCTTATGGTGCAACTTACTACAAGAAACCTCATCATACCAAAGAGAATTGCTTTAAGCTATATGGGAAGACCCAAGTTATCAGCAATGTTGCTTGACAAATTTCACAAACTAAGGAGCTACACAAAATTTGAGTGTTGTGGAGCTCAAAGAGTTCAACAAAGAAGAAATTGAGAAGATGAGAATTTCATTGGAACACTCAATAAGTCATCTAATTCTTAGGTTAAACCAAATCGCGTTGCTTGACATAGAAGATTAAGCTGCAACCTTGCTGGGGTCCCATTAAACCTGCTGGCAGAGGAATGGGAAGAACAATCCTCTCATTGTAATATGGAGCCCTAATACTGTAGATGGAGGTGTCTAGGTAATCGAGAGAAAAGAAATTGGTAAGAGTGGCAGAGGTGACAGTAGACCTCAAATCTACGACATCGGGGATTCTAACGGCAGCCATTAGGAAACAGAAGACGTACCTCAGAAAAGTTTTGCAGAAGAGAGGAAAGACGAAGTAGAGGATGCAAAGCGAGAAGAAAAGTCTGGAGAGAAATGGAGAACACGAATTTGAAAAGAGCAAAGATAAAGAAAAGACGTTTTGACAGAAGCCCACCTAGGGCCGCACAGTTATAATTGAGACCTAGTAATTTACCCCCTCATTAATCATGAAATAACTACTAAGGAGGTAAAGGAGCACTTGATGACTGCTGGGCCTCCAGCATTCGGGCTGAGGTTGAGCCTTGGAGAAAGAGATAGGCCCAAAGCCCACCCGAGCCCATTAATCTGGCCGACCCATCAATAAACCATCCAACCTGCACCTAAGGTAGGCCGGGCTGACTGAGGGCTCAGACCTACCAAAAGGTAGCCTAGCTCGTTTGATGCGATGAAAAATAAGAGAACATGCTCTGCTATGCCACGACCCTACCACCACACGTGCTAAAGGGGAATTAAATGACCGCATGACGAGGATGGGTAGGCAGGTACACTCGTATGTACGGCTCTGCATGACAGGGACAGGTGGCACTGTAGCAGGGTGGCGGTTATGCGTCATTAAAGAACAAGAGAAAAAGGAATAAAAGAGGGAAATGTGATCCTCTAGACCAAGCTTACATACACACTTAGAAACCCTATTTTCTTTAGATCTCAGAACATTAGTCGGAATAGTAGTATGTGCATCAACATCAGTTTCTTAGCGTGAGCTACGTCTACGCCTAGGTCTCCTCGGCGAGTCAACAGGCTCGTCAGGGTTATCTAGCATATGTTGTGCTAGAGGAGCAGGCTGTGGTGGAGGTATCTTAGTTATTCGTTTCTCTTCCTCCATGGCATAGAACATGATTGTTGTCTGTTTTTCAATAAGATCTGTATCCGAATTAGGAAACTGTCGATTTATCAAATGAATATTCTCGATACTGCCCTCCTGTTGGCATTATATAATTAAACAATGATATTTTAAATAAATATAAACATATAAGAATATATTGAATAATAAAAATATTATCACTGTGTCAATAGCTACACCACGATGAGATATCCATCAACGGAAAACTCTTCTATACCATTCCACGTACTATGAATGATAATGAAGTTGCCCATCTAACGGTACTACTTCAACCATCCTCTGCCATCTATCTTCCCATATGGTAATTCAACGCGCATGAACCGTAATCCAATTACTATCAGATGACAGTAGATATGAATTGTGAAGATTAGCTGGCTGGAGTGGTAGATTTGGTATTGGTTGTTGCATGCCAAATTGACGCAACACTCTATCTGGTTGATGCCATTCTACTACATGGAAGCAGATCAAGGGAACCACTGCTCTCCAAATTTCACGTCTTTGCATACAATACAATGGTAATGATGTAAGGAGTTAATCGGAATATGGCTCCCATACCATCTAAAAAATATATATATATTTATTACAATAATATAAAAAATATCATATGAATTAAAACACATAAAATATTTTATATAATATCTCTAGATAGCTTATTCTGTCAAATTTATAGCGTATTTCTATTTCAAGACATGTATCACGACTTGAGTGATACGTCATCCATCACTCCACCTAAAATTGTTATAAAAAAAACTCAAAAATTTAATGTGAATGCGTCATATGCAAAACATAATAATATAATAAAAAGTATAAAATACTAACCGACTTCTAAGTGGAGCATTATTGTATGGATCTCATATATTTATAGATAATGTTATTGAAGTAAATCGATCCCATGCCTATATTTGGAGAATGTGTAGGGCTCCACCTAATTGAGACACTCTCGGATCAGTGGCCCGAAAAAGCTTCCTATATAACCAAGCAAGGGAAGCTGAACCCCAACCATACATACTGACTCTATATAAATTAGCAATAAGAGGTAGAAATATTAGGTTAATCCTACTAGGGTTTCTATCAGTGAAAAAGGAACCCCTAATGATTCGCAAAATATAAGCATAAGTATGTCTCTAGACCACTTTTTCATCAACATCATCTGGTAGCTTATTAAAATTTTCAACTAACCAACTTAATGACAAAGAGTTACCACGCATTATATTAGTGGGAGGTACGAGAGCCAAAAGATCTTGACAATGCATCATCCAATTTATAATAGAGTTAGCGACAACAACATCTCCATCTATAGGTAGGCCCAAAATAACACCTAAGTCCTGGAGAGTAATTGTACACTCTTCCACTGGCATCATAAATGTGTGAATTTCTGGACGCCATCTCTCAACCAATATTGTAATTAAATGGTGATCCAGCAAAAAGAATCCTAATCTAACAGCACCATAAAATCTAGAAATTCTAAGATATGCCTCAATATGGGGGTGGAAATCCTGCTTCAAAATACTAGCAAATTGCTTACAATATAGTGGCTCATTTACAATATAGTGGCTCATTTACAATATAGTGGCTCAAAATACTAGCAGATCGCTTACAATATACTAGCAAATCCCTAATGATTCGCAAAATATAAGCACGGATATGTCTCTAGACCACTTTTTCATCAGCATCATCTGGTAGCTTATTAAAATTTTCGACTAACCAACTTAATGGCAAAGAGTTACTAAACATTATATTAGCGGGAGGTACGAGAGCCAAAAGATTTTGACAATGCATCATCCAAATTAAAATAAAGTTAGCGACAACAACATCTCCATCCATAGGTAGGCCCGAAATAACACCTAAGTCCTCGAGAGTAATTGTACACTCTCCCACTGGCATCATAAATGTGTGCGTTTCTGGATACTATCTCTCAACCAATGTTGTAATTAAATGGTGATCCAGCAAAAAGAATCCTAATCTGACAGCACCATAAAATCTAGAAATTCTAAGATATGCCTCAATATGGGGATGGAAATCCTGCTTCAAAATACTAGCAGATCGCTTACAATATAGTGGCTCATTTGTAATTTTCTTATTCCAAACCGACTGCAATCTATGAGACTGTTGTTGTGTCAATAAAGATTGAGCATGAAGGGCCCGGACTCGTGTAATCACGATAATTTTGTCTGCTCGTCATATTTATAAAATACAATGTGAACAAATAGGTCATAAATTTATAATAATTATCATTAATAAAGCAATTGCAAATTGTAAGGAAAATAACTGACAAGCAACCTTTGCAGGTACAAGTAACATGCAATGTTAGCAGATACTTCCAAATGTGATAGTAGCACAATGGTATGCATGCAATTTGTGCATTTATGGGTCAAATTCAAAAAAGTAGTATGTATCAGAAAATTTACATACAAAGCCGAAGTATATGTCATAATTTTGTATTATGTTTCAGAACAAGTCACATGCAAGGTCATAGTACATGTTATAATTTTGTACTATGTATTAGAAAAGTCACACGCAAGGCCGAAGTACATATCATAATTTTGTATTATGTTTCAGAACAAGTCACATGCAAGGTCATATTACATTTCATAATTTTGTATCATATTTCAGAACAAGTCACATACAAGGTAATAGTACATGTCATAATTTTATAGTATGTATCAGAATAGGTCACATACATAGTCGTAGTATATGTCATTATTGTAATAGTGCAGAACAGGTTACATGCAACTTTGCAGGAAAGTTAAGTTGCAAGTTCAGTAAATAATTCACATGTAATGCTTGTAATTTATATTGTATATAAATAAAGAGCATTCATCATCCTTATGTGATCATAGAAGAATGGCTGAAAGTTCATCCTTCAATAGAGAGGATCAAGTGTGGTTGCTTCCAATTTTCAATGATAACTATAAGAATGAGAAGCATAGAGATCGTAGAGAATATTATGCTGGTTTAAGAAGAGAGTGGAGTTTTAGGATTGACGAATCAAACAAACTTGTTGCTGATTTGCAGACATTGAGTGCTCCTGTAATAAAATGTCATTCTCTCAACATGGCAAGGAATAATATAAAGGCATATGAAGAAAGTCTTAGTATAATTCGAAAAGAAAATAATAGATTTTTGCTTCGTCGTTGCAGGTTTTACATATATAAACTAGCAAAATAATAAATAGCTGCGGTTGATCGTGAACTCACAAAAACTTATGTAAGAAATATAATGAACCATCCAAATTATGCATTTGACGAAGAAATGTCTAATGAAGAGTAATTGTGCTCTTATGTTATTTGCATTTATAGTTTAATGTATGTGATAAAATAATTGTATTGCTATGTTATCCACAGTGGAGGTGTTATGAATATAATATGCTCAAGAATTTTCATTAAAAAAAAAAGCTTCACATAAGGATCATAATTATTCATGCACCAAAATATTATTTTCAACTCAAACATTTTACAAACTATTATAATATTGTTTTCAATTATTATAATCATCATCCGACAGTGGTATATTGGATTGATACTCTGGTGCATTTCCTAAATTATAAAAAATTTGATAATGATTAATATCACCATCTGTCTTAAAATCTTCAACTATGGATGTAAAATACCACCTATTTAATCATATTTTAATACGATTGTTTTCACCTCGTATACGATATAACGCAATTCAGAATTGATTAATATTATTTATTGACATATTAATCGCCTTTTCTTTTGTTACTTTAATATTTAGTGAAATAGTCTCCTCACATAAAGTCGTTGACTGATCCACTTTATATGACAATTTAGATTTAATAATATTGTAAACTTTATCAGAATTATACTGATATGGATCTAACGGATATATAAAATTGTTATCCAGTACCCAACAATGTCCTGTCATTCTAAATATGTCACCTAGTATATATCTCAAATCAAACATTATCCTACAATAACATAATTTTAGATTAAATAAGTTATAATAATAAGATACATTGAATTGTATATGTAATCTCTTTTAATCACTAACAATATAGAGGTAAATAGCGTGACAAATATTTTACAAAATCATTGTCATCATCGTCACTAAAATCAAGAATATTTTGATCGATAATAATATCATTCATCAACTATAAAGTATATTGACTGGCCATTGCACATTCATATGGGCAATTATGTATATGATAATGATCAAGATGATTACGCATAATATTTATTTCAATTTGCAATGCTTCATTAATCTGTCTAATTTCGTTATTTATCATTCGGAGTAAGTCAACAAAAATTACTTTTGATATATTTACGTCATAGAAATGATAATATGCTTTTATTTTACAACATACATTCTACAATTTTTCCCATTTAAACTTTTCGACAACGATTGAGTCACTAAAATCTTGTATGTTTTTTTAATGATATCCTACAAATATATGATTTGCATATCTTTTTTGTATGAGCGCATAGCACGACAAGTTTTCAAAATGTCTTTTAATGCCATACTAAGTATGACCTTGAGGATCTTCATATTTATTAATCACTCATCTATTATCACTGGTATGTAATATCGTCTTGCGTTTTTTTTTATTGTTGTACAATTGTTGCTACTTGTAGATGTTGTTAATATATTATCTAACAATAAAAATTTACAAAATAAATTTTATTACAAATAATATAGAGAAATTATAATCTTACATTAATATAAAACAGATCAACAATGCCTAACGACACATATTTGTTTATTATGACTAGACTTTCCACATGTAGTACAATGATTTTTAGATATCAAAGAAACCTTTGATGCCCTCCAATCTATTTCGTTTTGAATTTTGCTATTTCTTGGATGACTTTTTTTTCTAATTCTTTGTATGCCAGGATTAGAGATTTATCATCAGGTTCTGGCCAGTAATCAGAATGTCTTAACGAATTGAACATACTGCCATAATATTTTAGTGTGCATTCTAAGGTGTAGTATGTATCAACGTATTAATAATAATCCCTATGGCATATGAACATGGAATTTGCATCTCTTAAAATTTACCACACGTGCATGTACCTTCAATCAGTTTAACAACTTACTTATTTCCGGTGCCACTAGTACGAATTTTAAAAATTAAAGTCTCGTTACTAAATCATATCACCTGATGTCTTGCTTCTTTCATCTCATTATTTCAAATTATTTCTGCACATGCGTGTGTAAAAGTATATCCCATTTGCATTTGATCCAAATATGTCATGCAATGTATTCGAAGTAGTTAGCACATTAATAGAAAATTTTTTCAACCATAGCTGTGACGGGCAATGCACGAAATCCCTTTAACATCCCATTTATAGATTCAATAGTATTTATTGTCATGGATTTATACTTTTTTCCTCCATCATGTGATCGTGTCTAAATTTCTAAAGGTCTTTTAAGAGTCCACTCAAATGTTTTAGAACTGATATCTCGTATCTTGTTCATGGCATCATAAATTTTTGCTTCTAATTCTGATTAACTGAAAATGAAAAGTACAAGTACTTAACATTAATGTTAATGTATTGTGCATGAATTAATTGTACAAAATGAATTACATGTTTAAATGAAAATTGAATGACTGACTTACACTGTGCAAAGCCTCTTTCATATTGGCATTCTTAAATTTTATATTGTAATTGCTCAAGATATGCCAAATGCAATATCGATGGTTGGCTGATGAGAGCTGTCATCAATTCTTTTGCATTGCTTTTTCAATTTTAATGTGTCTGTCAGGTAGGATGCATAAATCTTCTCTATCAGTCATATATAATCGAAGGCAATCCATGAACTATCCTCAGTTGTCATTATCCTCTTTATCAACTAAAGCAAATGCTAATGGAAATATCATATTATTTCCATCGAGCCCAGTAGTATAAAGAATACAGCCACTATATTTTCCATATAAAAAACTTTCGTCAACAAAAATTACTAGCCTACAAAACTTAAATTCTTTAATTGATTGTTTAAATGCCCAACATATTCTATCAAACACGTTTGTATCCAAATGACCTTTAATCCAATATGGATCATCTTCAATTGTGATAACTGTTTCAGAATTGAAATTCACAATAGCATGCATGAACTCATGCAATCGACCATATGACTCCTCTCCCACCAAAAATTTTTTCAATTGCAAATTATTTTTCCATCCATGTCTTCTTGTAAGACGGTTCATATCCAATCTTATCTTTGATCTCAACTTGAAGAGTAGCAATCTTTATATCTGGTTGTTGTTCAATCATGGATAAGATAAATGCACAGATAAATCTATAATCAAGGTGACCGCGATTTTTACTGACATTTATGTTTCTATATGTGTGCGGATCATGATATCTTATTATCTTCCAAACATCATTAATTTCTTTGCGAGATGCACAAAAGTGCCACTGACAACCAGATAATTTATCTTCACACTTAATTAAATATATCCTACTCTTAGTTTCATCATAATAAAATTGATGATGTCGCAATATATGGTACTTTTTCACAGCAGCCACAACAGCTTCTCGAGATCTAAATATCATTCCAACAGAGAATTCGTTCGACTTATCTCAAAATAGATTCGATAGATCCTTTTCATAAGGATCAACTCTCATTACATCAAAATCGATTTTAGAATACAGAAGTGAAAATATCAATGGTCTAATAGGATTTTCATAACCACTACTAAAACACATTACAGAATTTAGATCATCATCATCACCATCATTAAATTGACCACCTGGAATGTCCTCTTCGTCATCGATCCAAGGATCATCTCCATCAGTATTAAGATTATCACGAAAATCACTATCATCATCAGTTTCACCCAAGCCAACATTCTGTGCATTTTTTCTGTAGTTCATTACAAGTTTCTATGCCTACAACCATACACTTATTATCCGAATATTTTCTTCACTTTTATCCTCCACAACAATTGCACAACTAATTGAAGGACCAACACCTCCATCTTTTATTATATGATGACAAGATAAAATATCTACGTATAATACAATCAAATCTACATGCCTAGTTGTCGGCACATGATCAAACATCATATCCACATCTTCGTCATCACTTAATTGTGTTAATCCATATTTCAATATACCATTATCCAACATCGGTTGTTTAAAAGTAATTCTTATAATCATGTCATCACGCGTTGACAATTTAATAACACGAACAATTTTTATCACTGATTCTTCATAATTTAATTTTTGTTCAATACGACACATTCTAGACTGTGTATTAGCATCATCATACCTCACATTAGAATTAATTATGTGTCTGCCCTAAAATGCAATACCATAACGCTGAGTAATCATTTTTGTTCCTTCTACTAAAAAATTACAAGCTAAATAAAAAATTACTATATTTTCAACACAATTAATAATATGTTATATTTTTTTAATATGTAAAATTTTAATATCAAATTAAATTTCTCATTTTTTAAATTTATAATTACATAGAATCTTGCCAACAATATATAAAAGTTAAGAAATTTATTAATAAATTTTTTCTATTTTTATAATATTTTTATTTTTATAATTTCTTTTTCCAACACCATATATACTCATTTCTTTAAATTACTACATTTTCAACATAATTATAAATAATAAAAATTTATTATAACGGTTAATAGTATATTATATTTTTTTTAATATGCAAAATTTTAAATTCAATTAAATTTCTCATTTTTCTAAATTTATCTCTACACAAAATCTTCAAAATAACATATATGAAAAGTTAAAGAAATTTATTTATAATTTTTTTTTTTACTTTTATAATATTTTTATTCCTATAATTTCTTTTTCTAACATCATATATACTATTTTTTTTTAATTACTACATTTTCAATATAATTATAAATAATAAAAATTTATTATAACAATTAATGATATATTATATTTTTTAATATACAAAATTTTAATATTAAATTAAATTTCTCATTTTTTTAAATTTATCCGTACACAAATTATAAATTTCTTCTACTTTTATAATAAGTTTTACTTCTAGAATTTCTTTTTCAACACCATATATACTAATTTTTTTTAAATTACTACATTTTCAATAGAATTATAAATAATAAAAATTTATTATAAGAATTAATAATATATTATATTTTTTAATATAGACAAATCAAAATTTATATAAATCTAAATATCTAAATTTTATTAATTTTATTCCAACTTAAAATTTTTTCAAATACCATATATCAAAAGTCTTTTATATTTATAATTTCCTTTTTTTTATCACATTAAATATATCTATAAAAAATTTTTTCAATAAAAATATATATAAATTTAAGACATTTATTTATTAAATATTTTTATTTTTATCCCATTCTATGCCTATAAAAATTACTCTAACAAAATATATAATAATTTTTTTTAAAAAAATATTTACGATACCAACCTAATTGTAAAAGAAGTATGATAACAATTAATAATATATTATATTTTTTTAATATTGACAAAAAAATATATAAATCTAAATATCTAAATTTTATCTGAATTTAAAATTTTTTCAAACGGCATATATAAAGAAATTTCGGTCTTCTATTTGTAAAAATTTTTCTATTTTTATCACATTAAATCTCTCTATAAAATTTTTTTCCAACATACATTTATATAAATTTAAGTGCTAATTTTTTTATTTTTACCCATTTATGTCCCTATATAAATTTCTTCAGCAAATTATTTAATAATATATTTGAACCTAACTGTAAAAAATATATATCAAAATTTTTTTATTTTTATTTACCATCAAAATTCATTCTACTGCTTTACCTATAAACTATAATTTTTTGTGTCTATCAACAAATTATCCCATCTAATTAAATAGATAAAGCTACAAAAATAAAATTTTTTATTATTATTTTTTTATATTAATTTGATCAAATATAAAATTATTAAAAAAAATACATAGTTATCTTGATTAAAAATCCTACTCCACCTCTAGAAGATTGAATAGTAAGAAATATAAGAGAGTAATTTGATTAAAAATCCTACTCGGAGTCCTCACTCGCCCAGCCTTCCCAGCCTTAGGGAAACACTTTCCTAACTAGCGAATATAGTATTTTTCTTTCTAAATTCTTTTAGATTTTGAACTGTCTTATTTACTTTTTAATCCATGCAGATATGGCCCAGTTAAGAAGCAAATTTGTTAAAGTGGCGCGTGCGGCCCAAAAAGGTAAAACAGTTGTAGGGGCCACCGCGCCTTCGCCCAATTGTGCTTGTTGCGCCGACAAAATTATTAGTATTTGTAACGATCCGAAAATCGGACCGTTACCGGCGCTAGGATCCGGGTCGACTTAAGGCCGCCGGGACCCGTAGCAAGCCAAACATAAAACCTGTAAACCTGTATAATCCCATACATGATCAACAATCATACATAAAAATTTAAACTTTCCTTTCATTTATCCAACTCAACCTGAACATACATGTACATAGTCCTGATCATAATCATGATCCCTCTGTGGGATCTCATCAATGCCCCAACGGGCGATACAACATGAGATGAGTTGGCTTAAACATAAACATTATAAAACATTTCTATAGATCATGTATCAAAGGGATTACAATACTCATAGGGTCAAGCACATCTATCACCTCAATATACCTCGTTACATAACATACTGAAATCTCTTACATTACATCATAATACAATTGTCATGTCCACAATCTAACTATTACATCAACATACTTCAATAAACTCTGGCTAACCTTCTAGTCTACCCTGTACCTGCACATCTGGGGTTAGGGGAGAGGGGTGAGCTACAAAGCCCAGTGAGCAGAATAATGAAAACAATATATTAAAATTTCATGCTTTCATGGAATGCAACACATCACAACAAATCACATCTCGGATGGTATTGTCACCAATAGTCCTCTACATAGTCCAACTGTGCCGGGACGTAGAATGGGTACAACCGGTCTTTCCCTTAACATAACATAACATATCATACAGTCCAACTGTGCCAGGGACGTAGAATGGGTACAACCTGGACTTCCTCTTACATCGTGCCAGGGACGTAGAATGGGTACAACCTGGACTTCCATATCATATCATGCCATAACATCATCATATCATATGAGGACTAAAGGATCATCCAATAACCAATCCACATCAACATCAATATCATAAATGCAATGCAACATATTCGTGAATACTAATGCAAACAACCTACTATATCTCATGGCATTCATGATGCATGGATCATGCTCAAAATTCACATTTCCTTTAATTTAAAACTTAAGGTTTATTCCACTCACCTCTGGCTAGCTCTGACAAACTCTGTAGCAGCTGGCTCACTGCTGGGGTCCTCGGTTCCTCGGGTCCGAACCTACACAGGTGGACTCCAATGAGGGACCAAACATACATAAACATGACTCTAATATACTCCCCAAAAAGCCCCTAAAACATCATGAAACAATCACATAACAACATGCAAGAAATGGCTGGACAGGGCACTTTCGGCGGCAGGTTCGGCGGCCAAAAGTCCCTCCAGAGCCGAAAGTCAGGCAGGTTCGGCGGCACCTTCGGCGGCCGAAACTCATGCATGTTCGGCGGCACCTTCGGCGGCCGAAAGTCCCAGACAGAGACGAAAGTCTCTTTTCGGGGGCAACTTCGGCAGCCGAAAGGCCTGCCTCCACAAGGGGGTTCGGCGGCCGAAAGTCCCTTCGGCGGCCGAACCTGGTTTCTCCCAGAATGGCAGAAACCAGCTTTCCTATGCACATTTCGCCTCCCAAGCTCAAATCATGCATACCACTCAACCAAAACATGCATACAAGCTCCTAGGGGCCTCAAACAAGCATATACCCCAACTACAACACTTCAAACATACTCAAACATGCCACATTGCTCAAAAATTCCATAAAACCTAACATAGCTCAACTAACTTAAACATGCATTTCTACCCCATAAAACTTCATAAAACTTCTTTAAAACATATAAGGAGCTTAAGATCGGCCTTACCTCTTGAAGATCGAGAGGAAGACGACCCAAACTTGGAGATCCACGAAAATGAGCTCCTGAGTTTCCAAAGCTCCAAAACTTGTTTCAAAAGTTCAAAATCTTCAATGCAAGCTTAAAACTCAAGAAAAATGGTGGGGATTTGAAGGAAAAACACTAGATCTGGGGAGAGGGAGGTCGGAAGCTAGCTATGGCCGAAAATGGGAGAAAGCTCGCCCATTTCGGCTAAGTGACCCTTTTATAGTGGCTGGCCAGGCCACGTTCGGGGGCCGAAAGTGCTTCCGCATGCATGCCATGTTCGGCGGCCGAACTTGACTTTCGGCGGCCGAACCTGGACTGCCCTCACTCATGCTTTCGGGGGCCTAACGTGCCTCCAAAACGCATGCATGTTCGGCGGCCGAACTTGACTTTCGGCGGCCGAACCTGGGTTTTCCTCCAAAGACTTTTCATGCAAAACTCATTTAATTTTCGTACTTAAAACCATGAAATACCTTAAAACATTTTATGAAAACATGTTTCTACCCTACTAGAGGCTTCCGACATCCGAGATTCCACCGGACGGTAGGAATTTCGATACCGGAGTCTAGCCGGGTATTACATTCTCCCCCCCTTAAGAACATTCGTCCCCGAATGTACCTCAACTAGCACACATAGCATGGCATAAAACATAACATACATACATAGCACATAAACATATAGGGATCTAACCTTAAAAGAGATGAGGGTACTGCTGGAGCATAGACTCCCGTGTCTCCCAAGTGCACTCTTCCAAGTTGTGGTGGTTCCATAGGACTTTCACCATTGGGATTTCCTTGTTTCTTAACTTTCTGATCTGGGTGTCTATGATCCGTATTGGCTGTTCAACATAGGTGAGATCCTCTTGGACCTCCACATCAGGCTCACTAAGAACCTTGCTCGGATCTGACACAAATTTCCTCAACATAGAAACATGGAAAACCGGATGGATTCTTTCCATTGAAGCAGGTAAATCCAGCTTATACGACACATTCCCAATCTTTTGCAAGACTTCAAAGGGTCCGATGTATCGTGGGGCTAGTTTACCTTTCTTCCCGAAGCGAACCACTCCCTTCATTGGGGACACCTTGAGCAATACCAAATCCCCCTCCTGAAACTCTAACTGTCTCCTGCGGACGTCTGCATAGCTCTTCTGTCTGCTGGCAGCAGTCTTGATTCTCTCTCTGATTATGGGTACCACCCTGCTGGTGATCTCCACTAGCTCAGGCCCTGCCAAGGCCTTTTCTCCAACTTCCTCCCAGCAAACAGGTGATCTGCACTTCCTTCCGTACAAAGCTTCATATGGAGCCATCCCGATGCTAGCATGATGGCTGTTGTTGTAGGCAAACTCCACCAAAGGTAGATGCTGCCTCCAAGAACCGCCAAAGTCCAGCACACACATTCTGAGCATATCCTCGATAGTCTGGATGGTCCTTTCTGACTGTCCATCAGTCTGGGGGTGGAAGGCAGTACTGAAATCCAACCTAGTACCCATAGCATTCTGCAGACTCTGCCAAAACCTGGAGGTGAACTGGGGCCCTCTATCTGACACTATCGAAACAGGAACCCCATGCAGCCTGACGATCTCATCCACATATACCTGCGCCAACTTGTCCACAGAGTAGCCACTCCTGACAGGAATGAAGTGAGCAGATTTGGTGAGTCTGTCCACAATCACCCATATGGAGTCCACTCTGTTGGACGCCGCCGGTAACCCCACTACGAAGTCCATAGCTATATTTTCCCATTTCCACTCTGGAATAGGTAGCGGGTTAAGCATTCCAGCCGGCTTATGATGTTCCAGCTTCACCCTCTGACACACTTCGCAGGCTGACACGAACTGTGCCACTTCTTTCTTCATAGCTGGCCACCAATAAACCTTCTTTAGATCTTGATACATCTTGGTGGCCCCAGGGTGAATGCTGTATCTTGCATTATGAGCTTCTCTCATAATGTCTCCTTTTAGCCCAATGTCATCTGGTACACAGTCTGCTCCCATAGCGGAGGATCCCCTTGCTGTCGAATCTGAACTCGCTATCATTGCCTGACTGAACAGTCCTGGCAATCTTCACTAACTCCGGGTCCTCATGCTGTTTCTGAGCCACCTGCTCCAGAAACACGGGTGCCACTCTCATCTGGGCCACCAAGGCACCTGTACCAGATAACTCCATCTGTAGACCTTCCTCAATAAGCTTGTAGAACTCCTTCACCACTGGCCTCCTCTCTGCCGATATGTGGGATAAACTGCCTAGTGACTTCCGGCTTAGGGCGTCTGCCACGACATTCGCCTTACCCAGATGATACTGAATCTTGCAATCATAGTCACTCAGCAACTCTACCCATCTCCTCTGTCTCAAATTCAAATCTCTTTGACTCAGGATGTACTGCAGGCTTTTATGATCTGTGAAGATCTCACATTTTACTCCATAGAGGTAGTGCCTCCACATCTTGAGTGCAAAGATTACTGCTGCCATTTCTAGGTCATGTGTGGGGTAATTCAACTCGTGCTTCTTCAGCTGCCTAGAAGCATAAGCGATCACCCTCTCATTTTGCATTAGCACACAACCCAGTCCCACACGGGACGCATCACAAAAGACTGTAAAGTCCTCATCACTGGATGGCAGAGCTAAAACTGGTGCTGAAGTCAACCTCTTCTTAAGCTCTTCAAAACTCTCTTCGCACTGGTCGGTCCACAGAAATTTCTGATTCTTCCTGGTTAGTCTGGTCAGAGGAGCTGCTATCTTTGAGAAGTCCTGAACGAACCTCCTGTAGTAACCTGCCAAACCCAAGAAACTCCTAATCTCCGTCACTGAAGTGGGTCTAGGCCAGTTAGCCACAGTTTCTGTCTTCTTGGGGTCTACCTCTATTCCATTCTCTGACACTACATGCCCCAAGAACGAAATGCTCCTCAGCCAGAACTCACATTTAGAGAACTTGGCATACAAGCCATGTTCCCTCAAGGTTTGCAAGACCAACCGCAGATGATGGGCATGCTCCTCTGCATTCCTGGAATACACCAAGATATCATCTATGAAGACAATAACGAAGTGATCCAGGTACTGGCTAAACACTCTGTTCATGAGATCCATGAATGCTGCAGGGGCGTTGGTTAACCCGAACGGCATTACAAGGAACTCAAAATGCCCATATCTGGTCCTGAAGGCTGTCTTCGGCACATCCTCATCCCTTATCCTTAGCTGATGGTACCCCGATCTTAGATCTATTTTGGAGAAACAACCCGCTCCTGCTAGCTGGTCGAATAGATCATCGATCCTTGGCAATGGGTACCTATTCTTGGTAGTGACTTTGTTCAACTGCCTGTAGTCGATACAAAGTCTAAGGGATCCATCCTTCTTTCTCACAAACAAGACCGGAGCACCCCAAGGTGAGGTACTCTGTCGGATGAAGCCCTTTCCTACCAACTCCTGCAATTGCTCTTTCAACTCCTTTAACTCGGCTGGGGCCATCCTGTAGGGAGGGATAGAGATCGGTCTAGTTCCAGGCACCAACTCTATCTCGAACTCTATCTCCCTAGCAGGTGGTAAACCTGGAAGTTCGTCTGGAAAGACATCCTGAAACTCTCTGACAACTGGCACCGAGGCCGGCTCCCTGACCTGACTGTCTAGCTCTCTCACATGAGCTAAGTACCCCTGACATCCCTTCCTAAGCAACCTACGAGCCTGAAGAGCTGATATCAGACCTCTAGGTGTGCCCCTCTGGTCTCCTCTGAAGACGACCTCTGACCCGTTCTGATCTCTGAACCTGACTACCTTGTCTCTGCAGTCCAAGGTAGCACCATGGGTAGATAGCCAATCCATCCCTAGAATGACGTCAAAGTCTGTCAAATCTAGAACCACAAGGTCGGCGGAGAGGCATCTTCCCTCAATAAAAACTGGACTGTACTGGCAGACTGACACTGCCACTGACGGGTCACACTTGGGTCCACTGACCCATAGGGGACACTCTAACCCAGAGACTATCAGACCCAACCTCTCAACGGCTCTCGGAGCAATAAATGAATGAGATGCACCCGGGTCCATTAATGCATACACATCAGAACACCCAATGACGAGATTACCTGACACCACGGTGTTGGATGTGTTAGCCTCCTGCTGTGTCATGGTGAAGATCCTGGCTGGAGCTGAGGGACCTTCACCTCGGGAACCAGAAGAAGAGGCTGCCCCTCTCCCTCTACCTCTGCCACTGCCCTGAGTTGTGGCTGGAACTACTGGCTGTGCCACACTACCAGAAGCTGTCTGCTGGGGCTGGCCCATAAAAGGCGCTCTAGGACACTCCCGAGCTATGTGTCCCTCCTGTCCACATCTGAAACATGTATTAGTCCCAGCTCGACACACTCCCCTGTGCGGTCTTCCACATCTCTGGCATTCTGTACCATCTGAGCCTGAGCTCGAGCCACCGCCAAATCCCAGACCGGATTTCAACTTATTCCAAAACTTATTCTTCTTCGGCTTCCTGGTGGTGTTATCCCACCTCTTCTTACCTGAGCTCTGAGAAGAGAAACCTGGTCCTCCTCTGCCTGGGGTCTTAACCCCTGAAGACTGGGTCACTGACTGCTTCACTGACCCCTCAACTATAGCATTTGCTTCCATTCTTCGAGCCATATCCACCACAGTGTGGAAACTTTCTCTCTCAACTGACTGAATCAGTGAGGAGTACCTGGAATGCAGCTTCATAACATACCTCTTGGCTTTCTTCGTATCTGTATCTAGAGCTTGCCCTGAAAAAGGCAATAGCTCCAAGAATTTATCCGTGAACTCCTCTACACCCATGTGCTCTGACTGCCTCAGTTGCTCAAACTCAATCATCTTCAGTTCTCTGGAACTGTCTGGAAAAGCTCATCCAGCGAACTCATTCGCAAATTCTTCCCATGTCATACCGTCTAGTCTTGGGTCCACATAACACTTGAACCATTCCCGTGCCTTCTTGCACTTTAAAGTGAACCTTGCCATCTGAATGGCCCTGCTGTCACTTGCCCCTAGCTCATCAGTTATTGTCTTCACCACTCTCAGATACTCAAAGGGGTCATCCCCTGACTTGTATTTGGGAGCATCTAGCTTGAGGTAATCTGTCATCTTTACCTTGCTCCCATCAGCTGAGCTAGGTCTAGGAGGTTGAGTAACTGGGGCTGCTGGTTCTGTAGGTGGTGGAGGTGGAGGTGCAGCATTCCCCGAGGTGGGGTTTGCCGGGTTTGGATAGAAGGGTGAGGGTGGATAAGCTGGGTACTGTGTGTAAGGTGGATAGAAAGGTGGATAAGGCATGTAGGTAGGGTAGGGGTTAAAGCTGGAGTAATCCGATGTACCTCCCATCGGATACCCTGAACCCTGTGGGAAGGGTGGATAATGGGGTGGAAAACCAAACCCCGAGGCCTGAACGCCTCCCTGAGACTCCCCTGTCCCTTCTTCCTCCATGCTCACATCCAGGTTCCCATCCCTCCTCTGATCCTCTTCCATAACCTTCCTCACTCCTGAAGAACTTCCTCCTCTATCTGTCCCCCTTCTGCTAGCATCAAAAGACCTTCTAGGGTCCCTTGACACCCTATCTCTGTTGGCTCTACAAGACATTGCCCTAGGCAATGTGGGAGGACGGGCGCTCGTGCCCTCATCCTCAGGTGGCACTCCAGTCAATCGTGCAGATCGACGAGTTCCTCTCATCCTATTTCTGAAAAACAGTACACATCATACAAACATTAGCATCATATGGTTCATGTGGGCACACATGAACCCTCATCACATATACATCATTCATATCATAGCATCAATGCACATGTATAAAATCATGGCATTTCACATCATCATACAAGACAGGACCCAACATCCTATCCTAGTGGACATGACCTTCCTATTGTGCTTGACCTTCTAGAACATCTATGAGCCCGACACTCTCGGTCCGATCCTATGAACCTAGGGCTCTGATACCATTCTGTAACGACCCGAAAATCGGACCGTTACCGGCGCTAGGATCCGGGTCGACTTAAGGCCGCCGGGACCCGTAGCAAGCCAAACATAAAACCTGTAAACCTGTATAATCCCATACATGATCAACAATCATACATAAAAATTTAAACTTTCCTTTCATTTATCCAACTCAACCTGAACATACATGTACATAGTCCTGATCATAATCATGATCCCTCTGTGGGATCTCATCAATGCCCCAACGGGCGATACAACATGAGATGAGTTGGCTTAAACATAAACATTATAAAACATTTCTATAGATCATGTATCAAAGGGATTACAATACTTATAGGGTCAAGCACATCTATCACCTCAATATACCTCGTTACATAACATACTGAAATCTCTTACATTACATCATAATACAATTGTCATGTCCACAATCTAACTATTACATCAACATACTTCAATAAACTCTGGCTAACCTTCTAGTCTACCCTGTACCTGCACATCTGGGGTTAGGGGAGAGGGGTGAGCTACAAAGCCCAGTGAGCAGAATAATGAAAACAATATATTAAAATTTCATGCTTTCATGGAATGCAACACATCACAACAAATCACATCTCGGATGGTATTGTCACCAATAGTCCTCTACATAGTCCAACTGTGCCGGGACGTAGAATGGGTACAACCGGTCTTTCCCTTAACATAACATAACATATCATACAGTCCAACTGTGCCAGGGACGTAGAATGGGTACAACCTGGACTTCCTCTTACATCGTGCCAGGGACGTAGAATGGGTACAACCTGGACTTCCATATCATATCATGCCATAACATCATCATATCATATGAGGACTAAAGGATCATCCAATAACCAATCCACATCAACATCAATATCATAAATGCAATGCAACATATTCGTGAATACTAATGCAAACAACCTACTATATCTCATGGCATTCATGATGCATGGATCATGCTCAAAATTCACATTTCCTTTAATTTAAAACTTAAGGTTTATTCCACTCACCTCTGGCTAGCTCTGATAAACTCTGTTGTAACGACCCCAAAATGGACCGTCACCGGCGCTAGGATTCAGGTCGGCTTAAGGCCGCCAGAACCCGTAGCAAGCCTGCTATACTCTCTGTGTACCTGTAAACCTCATACATGATCATACATTTTCTGTGAAAATAAAACTCTTTTCTGAACCAAGGCTTAACCTGTGCATGCACTATCTCTATACTCTGTACTCTGTATCCCTGACTAGAGCTTGCTCTAGATGGGTTAACTCATTCCTGTTAAGCCTGGTTTTCACATACAGGAAAACATATATACATATACAGATCATGTACAAAACATACATCACTAGGTCAAGCAACAACTATTACATCTCTTTACTATTACATGTCCACTCTAAGCTATTACAGATCTCTTTACTCTTCCTGTACTCTGCTGGACTGTCCCTGTACACTGTACACTGAACCTGCAAAACTGGGGTTAAGGGAGTGGGATGAGCTCTATAGCCCAGTGAGTAGAACAGTAAAACATCTCAGTAAAATATGATCTCATGGAATGCGTCATCACACAAACATTTCACATCAAGAGTAAACCTGTCACCACATAGTCCCAGTAACTCTGTGCCAGGGCGTAGTCAAAGGCTCCTGGACTTCCTGTCATATATGTATATGTGTATATAACACCATTTTACTTACCATTGCCAGGGCGTAGTCAAAGGCTCCTGGACTTTACTATATACCTGCCAGGGCGTAGTCAAAGGCTCCTGGTCTTTGCTATACTTGCCAGGGCGTAGTCAAAGGCTCCTGGACTTCACTATACCTGCCAGGGCGTAGTCAAAGGCTCCTGGACTTCCTGTCTGAGACTATTGGATCATTCAGCATTCACTCACATCACAAAATAACGATGCAATGCAACATATTCGTGAATACTAATGCAGGCAACCTATTTGCATAATCATGATGCATGAGATATGCTAAAACATTCCATTGTTTCATTAAAAACATTAAGTTTAGTTCCACTCACCTCTGGCTCTGGACTGACTCTGCAGGTTCAGTAAACTCTGGAGCAGTACTCACTGCTGCTCTCTCTGGTTCCTCTGGTCTGTAACACAAAAAGACTCAAATGAGGGACCAAACTATCTTAAGAATACCTCTCTTAAACTACCCAAGAAACCCCTTAATCTTACTCTAAAACTCATGCAAAACATGCAAAAGAAAAGCTGGACAGAACACTTTCGGCGGCAGGTTCGGCGGCCGAATGTCCTCTCCAGAGACGAAACTCAAGCACCTTCGGCGGCACCTTCGGCGGCCGAATCCCCCAAACAGAGCTGAACATGCAAAAACACTCGGGGGCAAGCTGTGGCAACCAAGTCACCATGCAGGAGGTTCGGCGGCCGAATGAACTTTTGGCTGCCGAACCTGAGTTCATCCAGAACTCAGTTTCAACGGCAAACCATCTCCTTCTTTCCTTCAACTTCTCAAACCATGCAAACTTCACCTCCTCAACATACATATACTCATGTATATGATCACAGGGGTCCAAGACTAGCTAATAACCCCAAACAACAAAACAAACATAACACATAACCATATATACATGCATAAATCATCAAAACCACTACTTCTCATGTAAACATGCATCTCTCTCCCTTAACTTCCATAAAACCTTCAGAAAACTCATAAACAGGTTCAAGAGCATTACTTACCTCCTGTAACAAGAAGCTGAACACTCTGACCTAAGGAAAACGGACCAACTCTCCTTCACCCTCACAACTCTCCAAAACTCATTTTTTGCTTCAAACCCTTCAAAACTTGGTAAATGAGCAAACTCCTGCATGAGTTGCTCAAAACACTTGCAGATGAGTCATAGAAGACGTGGCTAATTCATGGCAAGAATCTGAGGCAACCATCTGTCAAAAGCCATGACTCAGCTGGCTAGCCAACTCATCGTCGGCTGCCCAATCACATGCAAGGCCATGCAACGTTCGGGGGCCAAACTTGAAAGCCGAACATGGAGCACTTTCGGCGGCCGAACTTTACCTTCGGCGGCCGAACTTGACTCTTCTGCCTTAGTTCATTTCAACTCAAAACGATATCACTTACACCTTCAAACTCACATCATAACACGTAAAAAAACTAAAATCAATCTCAGCACCCCGGATTCCACCAGACAACAGGAATTCCGGTGCCGGACTCTAGCCGGGTATTACATTCTCCCCCCCTTAAGAACATTCATCCTCGGATGTTCCTAAAATACACAAAAACAAAACACAAGGAGGAAACTAACCTCAAAACAGATGTGGATACTGCTGGAGCATAGACTCCCGCGTCTCCCAGGTGCACTCTTCTAGATTATGGTGGTTCCATAGAACTTTCACCATCGGAATCTCCTTGTTCCTTAGCTGTCTGATCTGCGTGTCCAGAATCCGCACTGGCTGCTCTATATAGGTGAGATCCGTATGAATCTCCACCTCAGGCTCATTCAGAACCTGATTCGGATCTGACACAAACTGTCGTAGCATAGAAACATGAAATACCGGGTGAATTCTCTCCATAGAAGCAGGTAAATCCAGCTTATACGACACATTTCCGATCCTCTGCAACACCTCAAAGGGTCCAATGTACCGTGGAGCTAATTTACCCTTCTTTCCAAACCGAACCACTCCTTTCATTGGAGACACTTTCAGCAATACCCAATTACCCTCTTGAAACTCTAACTGCTTTCTGCGAACGTCTGCATAACTTTTCTGTCTACTCTGAGCTGTTCTGATTCTCTCTCTGATCATGGGCACCATTCTACTGGTAATGTCAACTAACTCTGGCCCTGCAAGAGCCTTCTCTCCTACCTCTTCCCAGCAAACAGGGGATCTGCATTTCCTCCCATACAAAGCTTCATAAGGAGCCATCCCGATGCTCGCATGATGGCTGTTATTGTAGGCAAACTCCACCAAAGGTAGATGCTGCCTCCAAGAACCGCCAAAGTCTAACACACATAGTCGAAGCATATCCTCTATGGTCTGGATGGTCCTTTCTGACTGTCCATCAGTCTGTGGGTGGAAAGCAGTACTAAAATCTAATCTCGTGCCCATCGCACTTTGCAGACTCCGCCAAAAGCGGGAAGTAAACTGAGGTCCTCTGTCTGACACTATAGACACTGGAACTCATGTAATCTCACTATCTCATCCAGATAGACCTGTGCCAACTTATCCACAGAATAGTTACTCCGTACTGGAAGAAAATGAGCAGATTTCGTGAGTCTGTCCACAATCACCCATATCGAGTCTATCCTGTTGGACGCTACTGGTAAACCCACTACAAAATCCATGGCTATGTTCTCCCATTTCCACTCTGGAATCGGTAATGGGTTAAGCATTCCGGCTGGTTTCTGATGCTCTAATTTCATCCTCTGACAAACCTCACAGGCTGTCACGAACTGCGCCACTTCTTTCTTCATGGCTGGCCACCAATAGACCCTTTTCAGATCCTGATACATCTTGGTGGTTCCTGGGTGAACACTATATCTCGCATTATGAGCTTCCCTCATAATGTCTTCCTTCACACTGCCCCTATCTGGTACACAAAGTCGACTTCCATAGCGAAGGATCCCTTTGCTGTCAAATCTGAACTCTACACTATTGCCTGACTGAACAGTCCTGGCAATTTTCATCAACTCAGGGTCCTCATGCTGTCTCTGCGCTATCTGCTCCAGAAACACAGGTGTCACTCTCATCTGTGCTATCAACGCACCTGTACCAGACAACTCTAGCTGTAATCCCTCGTCAAAGAGCTTATAAAGCTCCATCACAACTGGTCTCCGCTCTGCTGCTATATGGGATAAACTGCCTAGTGACTTCCGGCTTAGGGCGTCTGCGACAACATTCGCCTTGCTCTGATGATACTGGATTGTACAATCATAATCACTGAGCAATTCGACCCATCTTCTCTGCCGCAAATTTAGCTCTCTTTGACTTAAGATGTACTGTAAACTCTTGTGATCGGTGAAGATCTCGCATTTAACCCCGTAGAGGTAATGCCGCCACATCTTAAGTGCAAAGAAAACTGCTGCCATCTCTAGGTCATGGGTAGGGTAATTTAACTCGTGCTTCTTCAACTGTCTAGAAGCATAAGCTATTACTCTATCACTCTGCATCAATACACAACGCAAGCCCACTCGAGATGCATCACAGAACACTGTGAACTCTTCATTACTGACAGGCAGAGCTAACACTGGTGCTGTTGTCAATCTTCTCTTGAGCTCCTCAAAGCTCTCTTCACACTGGTCTGACCAGATAAACTTCTGGTTCTTCTGAGTCAATTTGGTCATAGGAGCGGCTATCTTTGAGAAGTTCTGAACGAACCTCCTGTAGTAACCTGCTAGTCCCAGAAAGCTTTTAATCTCAGTCACTGTCGTGGGTCTGGGCCAGTTAACTACAGCCTCTATCTTCTTGGGGTCTACCTCAATACCCTCTGCTGATACCACATGTCCCAAGAAGGCAATGCTCCGTAACCAAAACTCACATTTCGAGAACTTGGCATATAAACCATGCTCTCTTAGGGTCTGCAAAACTATCCGTAGATGATGGGCATGTTCCTCTGCATTTCTGGAATACACTAAAATGTCATCAATAAACACAATCACAAAGTGATCCAGAAACTCACCGAATACCCTGTTCATGAGATCCATAAATGCTGCAGGGGCGTTAGTCAACCCGAACGGCATCACTAAGAACTCATAATGCCCATATCTGGTCCGGAAAGCTGTCTTAGGCACATCTGCCTCTCTGACTCTCAACTGATGATACCCAGATCTCAGATCTATTTTCGAGAAACAACCTGCTCCAGCTAGCTGGTCAAATAGATCATCAATCCGAGGTAAGGGATACCTATTCTTGATAGTGACCTTGTTCAACTGTCTGTAGTCGATACAAAGTCTAAGGGATCCATCCTTCTTTCTGACAAAGAGCACTGGAGCACCCCAAGGTGAGGTACTAGGGCGGATGAAACCCTTATCTACCAAGTCCTACAACTGTTCTTTCAACTCTGTTAACTCAGCTGGCGCCATCCTGTAGGGAGGAATAGAGATAGGTCTAGTACCTGGCAGTAATTCAATTTCAAACCCTATCTCCCTATCAGGTGGTAGTCCTGGCAAATCGTCTGGGAACACATCAAGAAACTCTCGGACTACTGGTACTGTGGCTGGTTCCCTCACCTGACTGTCTAGCTCTTTCACATGAGCTAGAAACCCCTGACAACCCCTCCTAAGCAAACGACGAGCCTGAAGGGCTGAAATCATACCTCTGGGTGTACCTCTCCTGTCTCCTCTGAAGACACACTCTGACCCATCCTGGTCTCTGAGACTCACTAGTTTCTCTCGACAGTCCAACGTAGCACTATATGTAGATAACCAATCCATCCCTAGAATGACATCAAAATCTGTCAAGTCTAGAACCACAAGGTCAGCTGGAAGGCATCTACCCTCTATAAACACTGGACTGAAACGACAGACTGACACTGCCACTGATGGGTCACATCTAGGTCCACTGACCCAGAGAGGATACTCTAACTCAGAACTGATCAAACCCAATCGCTCTATGGCTCTCGAAGCAATAAAGGAATGAGAAGCACCGGGGTCCATCAAAGCATACACATCTGAACACCCAATGATGAGATTACCTGACACCACTGTGTTCGATGTGTTAGCCTCCTCCTGTGTCACTGTGAAAATCCGTGCTGGGGCTACCGGATTTCCACCTCGGGAACCTGCTGCTGAAGTAGAGGCTACCCCTCTCCCTCTACCTCTGCCACTAGTCTGAGGCATGACTGGAGCTGCTGGCCGTACAACTGGCTGTACCACACTGCCTGAACTCATCTGCTGGGATGGTGCAAAAGTCATCTGCGGACAATCCCGAGCAATATGCCCTTCCTGTCCACATCGAAAACAAGCTGTAGATCCCAACCGACAAACTCCTCCATGTGGTTTTCCGCATCGTCTGCAGACTGGAGCTGTGCCAGAGCTTGAGCCACTACCTATTCCCAGACCTAACTTGACTTTACTCCAGAACTTACTCTTTGTTCCTTTTGCTCTATCCCATCTTTTACTGCTTGGTGTGGGGGCTTTAGAACCCGAAGCCTGTGCCTTTGACTGTTTCTGAATATTGGCACTAGCTTCCATTTTCCTGGCTGCGTCTACTATAGTATGGAAACTCTCCTTTTCTGCTGGAAGAATCAAGGAAGCATACCTGGGATGCAGTCTCATAGTATATCTCCTTGCTTTCTTCTGATCAGTATCATAGGCTTGACCCACGTACTGCAGCAGATCCAGGAACTTATCTGTGAATTCATCAACACTCATCTCATCTGTTTGTCTCAACTGTTCAAAGTCAATTACTTTCATCTCCCTCGAACTGTCAGGAAAAGCCCACCCTGCAAACTCATTGGCGAACTCTCCCCATGACATGCTGTCCATTCTAGGCTCCACATAATTCTTAAACCATTCTCTGGCTTTCTTGCATTTTATTGTGAAACCTGCCATCTCAATGGCTCTCCTATCATCTGCTCCCAATTCACTGGTTATCATCCTAACTGCTCTGAGGTAATCAAATGGATCATCTCCCGTGTTGTATTTAGGAGCATCCAATTTCAAGTACTCCGTCATTTGGACTTTACCTCCAGATGAGCTAGGTTCATGTCTGTCAACAACAGGGGCTACTGGTTCTGGTGGTAGTACTGGTTCATTTGGCTCTAAGTGTGCTGCACTTGGATGAGTAGGGGAAGAGGGATACATAGGATATGGTGGATAGTAAGGATAAGGCATATAAGGCATATAAGGAGGATATGGCACAAAACTCGAGTACTCCGACATACCTCCCATCGGATACTCTGGATAGGCAAAACCTGAGGTCTGAGCACCTCCCTGCGACTCTCCCATACCTTCCTCAAAACTGCCTATACCCATGCTGTCATCTCTAGACTGATCAATCTCCATAGCTTCCCTCCTTTCCTCTGATCTTCCTCCTCTAGCTGTTCCTCTTCTGCTCTCGTCGACAGACCTTCTAGGGTCTATTGACGTACCTTCCCTGCTAGATCTCTGAGACCTTGCTCTTGGCAATGCAGGAGGACGAGCAGCTGGTCTCTCATTCTCTGGTGGGACTCCAGTCAATCGAGCTGATCGACGAGTTCCTCGCATCTTTACTCTGGAAACACAACATATAACATACCACTTTAGCACATAAACATCACATAGCAATCATACACATACAACACTCATGGCATATCATAGCAGATAGGACTCAAGACCCTATCCTAATGGACATGATTTCCTATTGTGCTTGCCCAACTCTAATCTCTCTGAGCCCAACACTGTCTCTATAGGTCCGATCATGTGAACCTAGGGCTCTGATACCAATCTGTAACGACCCCAAAATGGACCGTCACCGGCGCTAGGATTCAGGTCGGCTTAAGGCCGCCAGAACCCGTAGCAAGCCTGCTATACTCTCTGTGTACCTGTAAACCTCATACATGATCATACATTTTCTGTGAAAATAAAACTCTTTTCTGAACCAAGGCTTAACCTGTGCATGCACTATCTCTGTACTCTGTACTCTGTATCCCTGACTAGAGCTTGCTCTAGATGGGTTAACTCATTCCTGTTAAGCCTGGTTTTCACATACAGGAAAACATATATACATATACAGATCATGTACAAAACATACATCACTAGGTCAAGCAACAACTATTACATCTCTTTACTATTACATGTCCACTCTAAGCTATTACAGATCTCTTTACTCTTCCTGTACTCTGCTGGACTGTCCCTGTACACTGTACACTGAACCTGCAAAACTGGGGTTAAGGGAGTGGGATGAGCTCTATAGCCCAGTGAGTAGAACAGTAAAACATCTCAGTAAAATATGATCTCATGGAATGCGTCATAACACAAACATTTCACATCAAGAGTAAACCTGTCACCACATAGTCCCAGTAACTCTGTGCCAGGGCGTAGTCAAAGGCTCCTGGACTTCCTGTCATATATGTATATGTGTATATAACACCATTTTACTTACCATTGCCAGGGCGTAGTCAAAGGCTCCTGGACTTTACTATATACCTGCCAGGGCGTAGTCAAAGGCTCCTGGTCTTTGCTATACTTGCCAGGGCGTAGTCAAAGGCTCCTGGACTTCACTATACCTGCCAGGGCGTAGTCAAAGGCTCCTGGACTTCCTGTCTGAGACTATTGGATCATTCAGCATTCACTCACATCACAAAATAACGATGCAATGCAACATATTCGTGAATACTAATGCAGGCAACCTATTTGCATAATCATGATGCATGAGATATGCTAAAACATTCCATTGTTTCATTAAAAACATTAAGTTTAGTTCCACTCACCTCTGGCTCTGGACTGACTCTGCAGGTTCAGTAAACTCTGGAGCAGTACTCACTGCTGCTCTCTCTGGTTCCTCTGGTCTGTAACACAAAAAGACTCAAATGAGGGACCAAACTATCTTAAGAATACCTCTCTTAAACTACCCAAGAAACCCCTTAATCTTACTCTAAAACTCATGCAAAACATGCAAAAGAAAAGCTGGACAGAACACTTTCGGCGGCAGGTTCGGCGGCCGAATGTCCTCTCCAGAGACGAAACTCAAGCACCTTCGGCGGCACCTTCGGCGGCCGAATCCCCCAAACAGAGCCGAACATGCAAAAACACTCGGGGGCAAGCTGTGGCAACCAAGTCACCATGCAGGAGGTTCGGCGGCCGAATGAACTTTCGGCTGCCGAACCTGAGTTCATCCAGAACTCAGTTTCAACGGCAAACCATCTCCTTCTTTCCTTCAACTTCTCAAACCATGCAAACTTCACCTCCTCAACATACATATACTCATGTATATGATCACAGGGGTCCAAGACTAGCTAATAACCCCAAACAACAAAACAAACATAACACATAACCATATATACATGCATAAATCATCAAAACCACTACTTCTCATGTAAACATGCATCTCTCTCCCTTAACTTCCATAAAATCTTCAGAAAACTCATAAACAGGTTCAAGAGCATTACTTACCTCCTGTAACAAGAAGCTGAACACTCTGACCTAAGGAAAACGGACCAACTCTCCTTCACCCTCACAACTCTCCAAAACTCATTTTTTGCTTCAAACCCTTCAAAACTTGGTAAATGAGCAAACTCCTGCATGAGCTGCTCAAAACACTTGCAGATGAGTCATAGAAGACGTGGCTAATTCATGGCAAGAATCTGAGGCCAACATCTGTCAAAAGCCATGACTCAGCTGGCTGGCCAACTCATCGTCGGCTGCCCAATCACATGCAAGACCATGCAACGTTCGGGGGCCAAACTTGAAAGCCGAACATGGAGCACTTTCGGCGGCCGAACTTTACCTTCGGCGGCCGAACTTGGCTCTTTTGCCTTAGTTCATTTCAACTCAAAACGATATCACTTACACCTTCAAACTCACATCATAACACGTAAAAAAACTAAAATCAATCTCAGCACCCCGGATTCCACCAGACAACAGGAATTCCGGTACCGGACTCTAGCCGGGTATTACATCTGTAGCAGCTGGCTCACTGCTGGGGTCCTCGGTTCCTCGGGTCCGAACCTACACAGGTGGACTCCAATGAGGGACCAAACATACATAAACATGACTCTAATATACTCCCCAAAAAGCCCCTAAAACATCATGAAACAATCACATAACAACATGCAAGAAATGGCTGGACAGGGCACTTTCGGCGGCAGGTTCGGCGGCCGAAAGTCCCTCCAGAGCCGAAAGTCAGGCAGGTTCGGCGGCACCTTCGGCGGCCGAAACTCCTAGACAGAGACGAAACTCATGCATGTTCGGCGGCACCTTCGGCGGCCGAAAGTCCCAGACAGAGACGAAAGTCTCTTTTCGGGGGCAACTTCGGCAGCCGAAAGGCCTGCCTCCACAAGGGGGTTCGGCGGCCGAAAGTCCCTTCGACGGCCGAACCTGGTTTCTCCCAGAATGGCAGAAACCAGCTTTCCTATGCACATTTCGCCTCCCAAGCTCAAATCATGCATACCACTCAACCAAAACATGCATACAAGCTCCTAGGGGCCTCAAACAAGCATATACCCCAACTACAACACTTCAAACATACTCAAACATGCCACATTGCTCAAAAATTCCATAAAACCTAACATAGCTCAACTAACTTAAACATGCATTTCTACCCCATAAAACTTCATAAAACTTCTTTAAAACATATAAGGAGCTTAAGATCGGCCCTTACCTCTTGAAGATCGAGAGGAAGACGACCCAAACTTGGAGATCCACGAAAATGAGCTCCTGAGTTCCCAAAGCTCCAAAACTTGTTTCAAAAGTTCAAAATCTTCAATGCAAGCTTAAAACTCAAGAAAAATGGTGGGGTGACTCGCGGTTGTCGAGGCCGGTCAAAAATAACCTTCTTGGTTATCAACAATTTTACAACTGCAGATAGTGGTGAAGGATCGAATCCACAGAGAATTGATTACCTATTTATTTTTCTTAACAAGACCAAGAGAATAAACTGAAACAATAATAAATTAAAGATGAGATAAAAGACTGAAAGTGGGATCAAATGAGATAAACTGGAAACAGAATAAATTGCAATAAAAGTAAAATGGGGGGATTTGAGATTGATTGTAGTAACTAATAATGAGAGTAATAATAGAAAGCAAATAATTAAAATAAAAGAGTAAATCAATATGAGAAAAGCCTAGTTGAAGATATGGATCCACTTTGATTGTTTGGGTTGATCATTGAAACTTAAATTATCTTGATTGGTTCAATAGATTAGTTATGGGGGTGGAAGACGCTTCGCACCACCATGTCTCTCCTTATGATTAAATTAATTAGGGAACGTCCTCTAATTAATTACTAATTAACAAATTGCCAAGGAACGTCCTTGGGCCATAGGCATCAAAACAATTGTCAATTGCCAATTGCATAAAGAAATAGAGAGATCCAATCCTAGCTACCCAAACGTATGGAGATAACGCTAGATCATACAATTTTCTTGGATTTTATCCCAAGTGTTCTAAGGTCAGAATATTTTCAGCAATTACGGACTAAAAATAATCCCAACTAACAATTAATTAACTTTGCAATTAAAATCAAGTGGCCAATTTGATCAAAACAACAAAGTAATCATATAATTAAAGCATCAATTGCATAAATATTGAACAAAACCAAAGTCAATAATTTATGTTCAGATCTCACAACCCATTAAACAACCTTAGTTTCAACCAATCCTCAACTAGAATTAAGAAATCAACCACTCATTGACTGATTAAAAACAAAATAATAAAAGGAAAATAAAAGAGGAAGAAGGAACCGAAGAGCTTCTGCCTTGCTCCTGCGGAATTGCCGAATTCAAGTCTGCTGGAAGAGATTGGAATTGTCCTTTAAATAGTGAGAGATGTGCGCCCTAATCTGGAGTTGCTGTCCACATGCGCATGATTAGGTGAAGCGCGGTCCATGAGTACAAGGTGGACGTGCGGGCTTGATCCACTGGAGGGAATGGCGAAGTGGGCGTCGAAGCGGGAATGGGCGTGAATGGATGGGGTCCACTGTCCATGTGAAGAAGCGCGGTCCACGAGCTTGGCTTGAGTGGGCGGGCCATGTGCTGGTCTTGCGCGAGAAAGTGGTGAAGCGTGGCCCACGATGGATTGGTCCGCGTGTGGATGATCGGGCCACGTGAAGAGACGTGTGGGAGTTGCGTTGTTTTGAGCTTGGAGTTGATGACGCGAGCGACCCATGTGCTGGAGTTGAAGCCCGTGAGTGCTGGCATGTGCGGTCCACGGGAGATGAGCGCTGGGCTTGATTGTGCGTGGACCGGTCCACTGGAGGGAATGGTGGACTTGCGGCCATGTGCTGTCCGCTGCTTGGTCCATATGCCTTGGCCATTTGGGCGAGTGATCCATATGTGCGAGGCCCATTTGCGTCAATATTTCAGCTTCAAAATATTTTCCTCATTCTTTGCTCCAATAAGGCAGTTTTAGGGGTTTTTCTCCAAATTATCCTTTTACACTATTTTCTGCAAAATAATATTAAAAACACTAAATTAGGCAGAAATCATGTAAATATTTATTAACAATATTAATATAAAATGGACTAAATTATGCTCTATCAAATACCCCCACACTTAGCCTTTTGCTTGTCCTCAAGCAAATAAACATAGTCAAATAAGCTTTCTCACTCTAGATCCTTATTTCCACTTAAACTCTTACTCTAGACCCCTATTTTGAATCATTGCAGTGAAGAATATATGCATGAAGAATATATGCATGAAGATTACTTACCTCTTTTCCTTGTTTCCCTTTGCTTACCATGGCTAAGATTTATTTTCCTCAAGAGAGACCATACATGCACATTATTTGTTAAGACTTTTTCTAGCTTTCAGATTGACTTGCCCTTACCTTGAAGTACTTTATTCAGGCTTTTGCACTTTAGATCTTGGAAAGGTCACCAACCTATTTTTGATTTGAAGGTTTATATTTTTCAGTTGGTCACCTATCCAAGTGGCTACTTGCCTTGTTCATAGTCTTTTGACTATTGGAACAATTTTCAATTTGTGCTTTTGAGGTCTTTGCCTTTGCTGAATTTTCTTTCTCTCAATGATTTGAGCAAATCAACACCAATTGCTAAATCAAGTCACATTAAGTTCATTCACACAACTTTCAATTTATTCTCATCAATTGAGGGTCATCAATATATTTTTCACCATGGCAAGCTCAAAGATTCAATTCAAAAGGCAATTCTCAAACATGAATATAACCCACTGCAATTGATTCAATATAAGTTTAAAGAGTTATCACATTAATGGGGTCATGGAAAGAAAAACTCATCCAACATAGTTCATCAGTTTGAGTAGAGCAAAACAAAAAGAAGAAAATGGTTGTGGTTGTGTGTGTTTTATTGAAAGCATAAAAACAACAAAAATGAAAAATTTTTCCTAATGTAAGCAAACTAAAGATTAAAGCAAAAATAAACTTAAAATAAACTTAAAAGTAAAAATTCAGAGATATGCACCCCCACACCTAAATCATGCATTGTCCTCAATGTATAAGAAACATAAAAGAACAAAGGAAACTGAGTACTCCCCTGGGTGTGGTGTGCATGGCGATCCACTTGATCAAGACTCAAGTAATTGGAGAAGGAAAAAGAGTCCCGACTGCATTGAGCAAAAAGTGTAGTACTCCTTTTGATTTTGTCATAGCCCATCCTACTTTTTCCATGTACTCATGAAGTAACATGATTAGCTTTTGCTCTTTTCAGATGAGGTGTGCCTCTAGCTCTCATATTTGCTTTTTTGAGATGATTGGGAAACACTTCGAACTCCAATTCATGTTTCTCCATGTGTAGCTGCAATTTAGTGCTAAAATCTGGCGAAACAAACTCTACCTTATCTGGAGGTTTGGGAAAGCATTGATCTGCATGCTCCTTTGGTTTAGGTGCTTGGAACACCATTTGTTCATTGTGAGCATGGGCTGTTTGCATTGGATCTATGGCTGAATTGATTTCAGATTGCTCCTGTTGCGCAAGATTGATCTGCAATGGAAGAATGAAAGGAGTTTCATGCGATGGAAGCTGAAGAGGTGCAACTAGAAGAGTTGCAGGACTGTCCTGCGGTCCAAGCTGAGGTGGTTCAGTTGGAGTTCCTTCTGACTGCGCAAGGTTGATCTGAAGAGGTGTGATTGGCTCTCCTTTGTTCTGTGAGTGTTCGCAGTCCACCTGTTGGATGTAACAGTTAGTTTCTTTCAGTTCTGGCTCTTTTTGGCTCTCTTCCCTGCAAGAATCATTGTTTAGTATATCATCTTGATTTGTATAAAAAATATCTTTGCTCAAATAATCAATGATATCTAAATCAACAACAGGTTCTGTTTGATCAGTTTGTTTGGACAAACAGTATTCTGGATGTGTTTCTTCAGCAGCTTGTTCTTGAACTTGTGAACTTTCATCATCATTCCATACATCTTGAAGCTCTTCCTCTCTTCTTAACATGATCGCATTTAATGAGGTGGCCATTTGACCCATTTGTTGTTGGATCATTTGTAAGGTCTTCACTACCTCATTCATAGTGTTATTGTCCACTGGAGGTGCTGGTTGGGCTTGATATTCTCGATAATCCTGGTAGTTGTTAGCCTCAACATAACCATAGTTCGGTTGGTCTCCCCAATATGGATTGTATGTGTTATGGTGGGGATCATGTCTTGGCTGTTCATAGAATCCTCCATATGTATGAACTGGTTGATCTCTTGCATAGCCATAATTCTGAGGGTCTCCCCAATATGGATTGTATGTGTCATGGTAGGGATCATGTCTTGGTGGCTGAAAGTGTTGAGCTCGACCTATGGTATAGCTATCCACAAGAGCGGTTAGTTTTGAAATTCGAGAATCAAGATCAGATGTACTTACCTCATCCATGATTCAGATCTGCGATGGAAGCTTTTTGTGCTCAAATTTTTTTTTTTTTTTTTAATTTTTTTTTTATTTTTTATTTTTTTTTTTTTGGTATCTTAAGGAAGAATGTCCTTGAGTGCAGATTTGGCCCTAAAAGAAAAATAAACAAGTTAGATCAATTCCCCGGCAACGGCGCCAATTTTTGACTCGCGGTTGTCGAGGCCGGTCAAAAATAACCTTCTTGGTTATCAACAATTTTACAACTGCAGATAGTGGTGAAGGATCGAATTCACAGAGAATTGATTACCTATTTATTTTTCTTAACAAGACCAAGAGAATAAACTGAAACAATAATAAATTAAAGATGAGATAAAAGACTGAAAGTGGGATCAAATGAGATAAACTGGAAACAGAATAAATTGCAATAAAAGTAAAATGGGGGGATTTGAGATTGATTGTAGTAACTAATAATGAGAGTAATAATAGAAAGCAAATAATTAAAATAAAAGAGTAAATCAATATGAGAAAAGCCTAGTTGAAGATATGGATCCACTTTGATTGTTTGGGTTGATCATTGAAACTTAAATTATCTTGATTGGTTCAATAGATTAGTTATGGGGGTGGAAGACGCTTCGCACCACCATGTCTCTCCTTATGATTAAATTAATTAGGGAACGTCCTCTAATTAATTACTAATTAACAAATTGCCAAGGAACGTCCTTGGGCCATAGGCATCAAAACAATTGTCAATTGCATAAAGAAATAGAGAGATCCAATCCTAGCTACCCAAACGTATGGAGATAACGCTAGATCATACAATTTTCTTGGATTTTATCCCAAGTGTTCTAAGGTCAGAATATTTTCAGCAATTACGGACTAAAAATAATCCCAACTAACAATTAATTAACTTTGCAATTAAAATCAAGTGGCCAATTTGATCAAAACAACAAAGTAATCATATAATTAAAGCATCAATTGCATAAATATTGAACAAAACCAAAGTCAATAATTTATGTTCAGATCTCACAACCCATTAAACAACCTTAGTTTCAACCAATCCTCAACTAGAATTAAGAAATCAACCACTCATTGGCTGATTAAAAACAAAATAATAAAAGGAAAATAAAAGAGGAAGAAGGAACCGAAGAGCTTCTGCCTTGCTCCTGCGGAATTGCCGAATTCAAGTCTGCTGGAAGAGATTGGAATTGTCCTTTAAATAGTGAGAGATGTGCGCCCTAATCTGGAGTTGCTGTCCACATGCGCATGATTAGGTGAAGCGCGGTCCATGAGTACAAGGTGGACGTGCGGGCTTGATCCACTGGAGGGAATGGCGAAGTGGGCGTCGAAGCGAGAATGGGCGTGAATGGATGGGGTCCACTGTCCATGTGAAGAAGCGCGGTCCACGAGCTTGGCTTGAGTGGGCGGGCCATGTGCTGGTCTTGCGCGAGAAAGTGGTGAAGCGTGGCCCACGATGGATTGGTCCGCGTGTGGATGATCGGGCCACGTGAAGAGACGTGTGGGAGTTGCGTTGTTTTGAGCTTGGAGTTGATGACGCGAGCGACCCATGTGCTGGAGTTGAAGCCCGTGAGTGCTGGCATGTGCGGTCCACGGGAGATGAGCGCTGGGCTTGATTGTGCGTGGACCGGTCCACTGGAGGGAATGGTGGACTTGCGGCCATGTGCTGTCCGCTGCTTGGTCCATATGCCTTGGCCATTTGGGCGAGTGATCCATATGTGCGAGGCCCATTTGCGTCAATATTTCAGCTTCAAAATATTTTCCTCATTCTTTGCTCCAATAAGGCAGTTTTAGGGGTTTTTCTCCAAATTATCCTTTTACACTATTTTCTGCAAAATAATATTAAAAACACTAAATTAGGCAGAAATCATGTAAATATTTATTAACAATATTAATATAAAATGGACTAAATTATGCTCTATCATGGGGATTTGAAGGAAAAACACTAGATCTGGGGAGAGGGAGGTCGAAAGCTAGCTATGGCCGAAAATGGGAGAAAGCTCGCCCATTTCGGCTAAGTGACCCTTTTATAGTGGCTGGCCAGGCCACGTTCGGGGGCCGAAAGTGCTTCCGCATGCATGCCATGTTCGGCGGCCGAACTTGACTTTCGGCGGCCGAACCTGGACTGCCCTCACTCATGCTTTCGGGGGCCTAACGTGCCTCCAAAACGCATGCATGTTCGACGGCCGAACTTGACTTTCGGTGGCCGAACCTGGGTTTTCCTCCAAAGACTTTTCATGCAAAACTCATTTAATTTTCGTACTTAAAACCATGAAATACCTTAAAACATTTTATGAAAACATGTTTCTACCCCACTAGAGGCTTCCGACATCCGAGATTCCACCGGACGGTAGGAATTCCGATACCGGAGTCTAGCCGGGTATTACAGTATTCGTCCTCCACCTCCTCCCGTAACAGAAGAGTCGGTCCCTCTCTAGCCCGTGTCTACTACAAGAGGTGCCTCTGCATCAACCTCCGCTGCTGCTGGGCCCATGCCAGAGAATGCTGGGGTCGAGTTCTCATAGCCTCCTAGTATCCAACGTCTAGCTTTGGGCTGACCCGGACAACCTCCCTGCTTGATGATACCCACCTGTCAGTCCTGATTTCTAGATATACTATGAGGCTTGGGGAGTGATCAAGCATAATTTAGCCACATTTTTATTATATTTATTACTGTTTAATTACACATTTTTCTAGCTTAATTTATGTTTTTGTTATGTTTTTACAGAAAGGGAAGAAAATGGAAAATTGGAGAAAAAGTGCAGAAAAAGCTGGAAAAGTGATTGGGTCAAAGTGATTTGGCCAAATCACTGACCAAATCGAGTTGAAGCAGATACCTGGAACTATCTCACAGGAAAGTGATTGGGTCAGAGCAATTTGGCCAAATCAGACAGAGGAAGCAGAAAAATCGAGCTGAGGCAGAAAAACCTGGAAGTGAATTTTCAGAAGTGATTAGGGCAAGCGATTTGCCCAAATCACCCGCCCAAATCACTTTGACACAGAAAGACAGCAGAAGCGGGAAAAAAGTGTAGAAAATCAAATTTGAAAGTAGAGAAGCCCAAAACCAATTCAAACACTGCCAGCTCAAATCCAAAAGCCACGAGGAGATCTTTCAACCAAAAGAATTCCATCTACAATAAAATTCAAAGACAAAAGAGGAATTAAAGACTACAAGACCAAGTCAAAATAGGGATTCCAAACCCTAATTGAACTTGGACTCTCCACCTATAAAATGAACAGCAATCAAGCCAGCAAGACATCCTCTCCTCCTCGGAAATTCTGCAGAATTACAGTAGACACTTCTTCTCCTTCCTTTCTTCTTTCTTTTGTGTATTTTGTCCACCATGAGTGGCTAAATTCATTCTTTTCTAGTTGAAGTTGAGGAAATTCAGATTTGTGATGAATTGGGAGATTTAAAACTCCATTGTTAAACTCTTATTTGCTTTCAATATTTATGCAACTTGATCTTTTCTATAATTGTTACTTTGCTTTTAGGATCAATAAGGGCCCATTGCTTTTAAATTGCTTGAGTAATAAATTGTTTGAATGATTTAGGTCCGTAATTGCTTATATTATTTGAACACAAATATAATCAGTTGCATAATCTAGACTTGACCACGCGGTTGGCAAGGATAGAATTGGTTTTCTCTAAGTCTTAATGCAGTTAACAGTTGTTCGATGCTAAATGCCCCAAGGACGTTCCTTGGCAACTTGTTGATTAGTGTTTGATTGGCAAACGTTTCCTAATCAAACTAGAACTAAGGAGGAATTTGGTTGTGAGAAGCGTCTTCCACAACCAAAACTAATTTATTGAAATAAAATAGGAGTCTTAAATAATCAATGATCAATTCTAAACAAGCTGAAATAGACTCATACTTCAACTAGAATCTCTTTCCCATTGAAATTCCCATCTATTTAAATTATTGCTTTCTCTTGCTATTTAGTTTTAGTCATCAAAACAAAACCCCCCTCTTTTAATTATTTGTTATTTACTTGTCCAAGTCATTATTAGGAAAATCCGTAGTGTCAAATCCCTGTGGTTCAACCCTATTGCCACCATCTACAAGCTAATTGTTGATTGTTTAATAGGTTTATTTTTGACGGCTTCGACTACCGCTATCAAAAATTGGCGCCGTTGCCGGGGAATTAATTTAAACTAACGTATTTTCCTTTTATGACCAGGGCTGGCCGTAAAGAAAATTTTCTTTACGATCCGGAGATAGAACGCACCACCAAGAGCTTAAGGAAGCAAGCAAACTTGAGGAACCAAGCCTCAAAAGCATCCTCATCAGCAATAGCAACTAATTTAGAGCCTGTCGCCCGATCTGCCACTGCACCAGCAAATTCACCTACTGCCCCTGCTGCAGAAAATTTTGCACTAGCAGATTCGCCTACTGCCGCATCTGCCACTACTGAAGTTGCACCAGAAACAGGATTCCAGGTTACTGCAGAAAATCCAGCAATGGCAGAACCCCTTGTTGCACGTGAAGAAGCTGAAATTCAAGCTGGGAACCTACCTGTCTAAGCACCACAACCACGGGAGAGAACACTCCGAGAGCTGGCTATGCCAGCTGAAGACCAAGCACCATTATGCATAACTTATCCCCAACTAACAGCACCTTTTGAATTGAAAACAGGTCTGATCCATCTCCTGCCCAAATTTAGAGGCCTTGAAAATGAGGACCCTCACAAGCACTTGAAGGAATTCCACATTGTGTGTGCAACCATGAGACCTCAAGGAATTTCCGAAGACCATGTCAAACTTAGAGCTTTTCCTTTCTCTCTTGAAGACTATGCCAAGGATTGGCTATTTTACTTGCCACCCGGTTCCATCACATCATGGGCTAGTATGGTAAGGGCATTTTTGAGCAAATTCTTTCCTAACTCAAAAGCCATAGGCATCCGTCGAGAAATAAGTGGCATAAGGCAAAAACACTCAGAAGGCTTGTATGAATACTGGGAGAGGTTCAAAAGGTTGTGCACAAGCTGCCTTCAGTATGATATTTCTGACAAATCCCTCATCGAATATTTCTATGGAGGATTACTACCTGCGGAAAGGAAGTTTATTGATGCAACTTTTGGAGGGTCAATTGAAGACAAATCACCTCGAGAGATGAGGAATTTAATTTCCACCATGGCAGCCGCATCTCAATAGTTTGGAGACCAAGAGCAGCCACCAAGAAAGGTGAATGAAGTGAGTACATCCGTTTTGGCATCTCAAATATCTGATCTCACCAGTGCTGTCCGTAGCCTTGTTATGGGTCAAGCCCAACAAGTCCAGCAAATTTTGCAACCAAGGCTATGTGGGGTATGTGCAAACATAAACCACCCAACTGATCTATGTCCATCCCTTCAAGAAGAAGACCAGCAAGTTAATTGATACGGATCCAATAGGGCAAATTTCTAACAATGGTGTGGAGCAAACTTATGTCATTCAAATGGATCTAAAAGGAGTTCAAAATCATATTCATATGATCCATATATATTTGGGGCGTGCTTCAACTCATATGGGACAGATTTGTTGTAACACTTGCAATCATAGGCTTAGGGAACCTAATCAAACCTATGGGCTAAAACTACACAAAGGGAAGCCTAAAGTGAAGATCAAGTAAGGCTTTTGTGAAGATTCAGCTTTGTTATGATGGGCTTGCTATATTTTTATTACTTAACACTTGTTTTATTTTAGCTTTGTTTGGGCTTGTATTCTGGCCATACTTTATCTTTTAAGTTTTAGAGTGTTGGGCCATGTTTTGGGGTTATGTTTTAATACTTATTTGTTATTTTAGTGTGTGATTGGGCTTGGGCCTTATGTGTTTAAGTCATGTCCAAGAAGAGTGTCTTAGGGTTTTATTTATTTTTCTCCTTACTATATAAGGATAAGAAACAATTGTAAGAGGCAGCTTTTAATCAAACTTTTCAGAATTTGTTTCATGCCTTTGGCGTGTATTGCTTTGAGTGAGAGTGAGGATTTGCTTTCATCAATTGCACCAGGAATCTTGGCTTACTTATCAACTATTTGTTGTGGCGTTTGTCAGATTCTCATCTAAATCCTTCGATCATTAGTGTTTCAGCTTCTCTAAGTGTGGGGTGCCATATGAGGTGGGTTTATCAAATCTTTGGATTCCATATCTACTTGTGCGTGCGAGTTTGAGGCTTGTGCCATAGGGTTTCGCGTTAGGCTTGCTATATTTTTATTACTTAACACTTGTTTTATTTTAGCTTTGTTTGGGCTTGTATTCTGGCCATACTTTATCTTTTAAGTTTTAGAGTGTTGGGCTATGTTTTGGGCTTATGTTTTAATACTTATTTATTATTTTAGTGTGTTATTGGGCTTGGGCCTTATGTGTTTAAGTCAGGTCCAAGAAGAGTGTCTTAGGGTTTTATTTGTTTTTCTCCTTACTATATAAGGATAAGAAACAATTGTAAGAGGCAGCTTTTAATCAAACTTTTCAGAATTTGTTTCATGCCTTTGGCGTGTATTGCTTTGAGTGAGAGTGAGGATTTGCTTTCATCAATTGCACCAGGAATCTTGGCTTACTTATCAACTATTCGTTGTGGCGTTTGTCAGATTCTCATCTAAATCCTTCGATTATTGGTGTTTCAGCTTCTCTAAGTGTGGGGTGCCATAGAAGGTGGGTTTATCAAATCTTTGGATTCCATATCTACTTGTGCGTGTGGGTTTGAGGCTTGTGCCATAGGGTTCCGCGTCAATCATGGCCTTGCGGAACTCGCCTTATGGCTTGACATAAGATGGATTATTTAGCGGGACTAACACCTAAATTATGGCCTAGAAAAACCTGCCTTGTGGCCTGGTATAAGATGCCTTGTTTAACAGGACTAATACCTGAATTGTGGTTGTAACGACCCAGAAATTGGACCGCTACTGGTGCAAGGATTCAGATCGACTTAAGGTCGTCAGAACCCGTAGCAAGTCTACTATACATCCTATGTACCTGATCAAACATTTTCATAAAACTTAAACATTTCCACAAAACCGAGCTCAACCTGTGCATGTATCATACTGAAAACATAAAACCCATACTAGAGCCTTCATCAAATGCTCTAGTATGGTTAACATCACATGCCTCAAGCTTGGTTCAAACATAAAACATATTTAAACTTTTACATAAAGATCATGTTAACAGGGATTACAAAGGTAAAGAAAACTAGGGCCAAGCACAATACTAATCCATTAAACATTACATGTCCACAACTATTCTATTACATCAGCTACACCAGCCACTAAGCTGACTTCCCGAGTTATCTCTGATCCTGCAAACCTGGGGTTAGGGAAAAGGAATAAGCTACAAGAGCCTAGTGAGTAGAACATAAAAACAGTTTAATAAACATATGCTCATATGGAATGCGTCATAGCACAAATAATTCACAACAAGATGGACTTGTTACCAGTAAACCTCTACATATCCAATGTGCCCGGCCCTCGACTGAGCTCCTCAGGACTTTCACTTAAACATAACATAACATATCCATAAATGCCAGGGGCGTAGAATGAGCCTCGACCTAGACTTTCTCTTATCAGATTGCCAGGGGTGTAGAATGGGCCTCGACCTGGACTTCTGTATCATATCATATCATATCATATCGAGGGCTAGTAGGTCATCCAATATCCATCCACATCAACAGATAATTATGCAATGCATCATATTCGTGAATTCTAATGCAACATCCTAATATATATCATGGCATTTGTGATGCATGAACATGCTTAAAAATTTTAATTACTTTAAAAAGATAGTTCAGTTCTACTCACATCTGGCTGATGCTTGACTAACACTATAGCAGCTTACTTACTGCTGGCCTCTACGGTCTCTCCGGTCCAATCCTACACAGATGGACTCCAATGAGGGACCAAACATAACTCTAACAAGACTCTAAACAACTCCCCAAAAATCCCCTAAAACATACCAAAACATGTATAGGAAACAAGCAAAGGAAGGCTGGGCAGGGGACTTTCGGTGGCAGGTTCAGCAGCCGAAGGTCCTCCACAAATCCGAAAGTCAGGTACTTTCGGCAGCAGGTTCGGCGGTCGAAACCCCATCATAGATCCGAAAGTCACCAACCTTCGGGGGCAGGTTCGGCGACCGAAAGCCTTTCGAGATCCAAAAGTCCATCCTTTCGGGGGCAAGTTAGGCGGCCAAAGGCTACCTCCACAGGTAGGTTTGGCGACCGAACCTTGCTTCGGAGGCCGAACCTGGGTTCTCCAGAATGGCAGAACCCGATTCTGTCTTATGCACTCAGCCACAAAACTCTCCAAATCCTCACATCCAACCCCTTAAAACATGCATACACACTCAAATATGCACAAGGGGCATAAAACTAGCCTGAACCCGAACATACAACTATAAAACATCACAAGAACAAGCATTCATCATCAAAACTAACACAAACCTTAACACTTTAGATCTAACCAAATCATGCATTTTTAACCCTTAACCCTTTTTAAAACTTATTTAAAACATAGGAAAAGGCAAGGATCTACACTTACCTCTTGAAGATCTAAGGTAGATGCGACTCAAGCTTGGAGTTGAGGAGAAACGGTCTTCAAACTTTAAAATCTTGGATTCAAGCTTAAAACTTTAAAAACAAGAGAAAACTCATAAGTTTTCTAGGAGATTTGAAGGAAAATCACAAAATCAACAATAGGAGGGCAAGAACTCACCTTTGCCTAAAAATAGAGAGAGAAACTCTCTCATTTTTGGATTGAAGGCCTCTTATAGATGGCTGGCCAGACCACCTTCGGGGGTCGAAAGGAGAGCTCCCGCAGCAGCACTATGTTTGGCGGCCGAACACAAGGTTCGGCGGCCGAACATGGGCTTTCCTTCCAAAACATTTTTCTTTCTTTTAAGATTTCTTTCACACAAAAACCAATAGTAAAATCATAAAATTTATTTTATGAAAAACTTATTTTACACTTCTAAGAGGTTTCGACATCCGAGATTCTGGATTCCAACGGGGATTCCGTCGGAAGGTTGGAATTTCGATACCGGAGTCTAGCCGGGTATTACAGTGGCCTAGAGGAACCCACCTTGTGGCCTGACATAAGATGCCTTATTTAGTGAGACTAACAGCCAAATTGTGGTCTGGCAAAACCCGCCTTATGACCTGGCAAACTCGCCTTATGGCCTGGCATAAGATACCTTGTTTAGCGGTATTAACATCCAAATTGTGGTCTGGTGGAACCCGCCTTGTGGTCTGGCATAAGATACCTTGTTTAGCGGTACTAACACCCGAATTGTGGTCTGGTGGAACCCGCCTTGTGGTCTGGCATAAGATGCCTTGTTCAGCGATACTAACACCAGGATGTTGGCTTGGCGAAACCCACCTTGTGGCCTAACTTCGTTTAGCGAAACTAACACTCGAATTATAGCCTAGCAAAACCTACTTTGTGGCCTTTAATAAATACTTTTTAATCTTTTTAAAGAAGGCAATCCCAATGTTCCTTGTCACTGAAGAACACAACACATGAAAAGATACATCATTAACTATTATTGATAAAATTTTCTCATATTACAAATCTTGGATTGGGAATGACTTGGCCATCTTACTGGGCTAGCTTATAAGACTCTAGACGAATGACATTCGAGACTCTTAATGGCCCTTTCCAACTTTCGCCCAACTTACTAGACCCGACATTAGTGCTCGTTGCGTCTGTTCTTTTAAGGACTAATTCTCCCACATTAGAGGCTTGTGACCTGACCTTATTGCTAGACATTCAGGACACCTTCTGTGAATCGTTATTTCCTCCTTTACCATCGCTTGGTCCTCTTAAAATTTCATAAATAACCCCTACAGGTTCATTGTTAGAGGTGGTTTCTTGAGTTGTTGCCTCGGGTTCAGGTCTCTTCTCTTCCCTACTCTTTCTGGCGAACTTTCAAAGTGTGTCATCCCTTATTAACCTTTTGATCTCATCTTTCAGTTGTCAACACTACTCCATTGTATGTCTGTGGTCTTTATAAAAATAGCAATATTTGGTCTTGTCTCACCTTTTGGCTCTCTCAAGGTTGAGCTTGAGAGACCACTTGGCCTCTTTGTTATTTTTTCTGATCTACATTAGAATAAGTGTTTGTGAGTCATTCAATGGAGTACAATTCTTATACTTACTTTGGTCATCCCTTCTTTAAAAAATTGAATAACTTTTGTTGTCTCCTTCATGTCCTCGCCTCTCTGGCTTTTGGTTTTGCTTGTGATCCGTCATTTTATCCTCTCTCAATGCTTAGACTTCATCATCCAGCCTGATGAACTTTTGGGCTTTATACATCAACTGTTGGTACATAGTGGTGGAGTTCTTGATTAGAGAATACATGAACTTGACATTGCATGTTCTTTTCTTTAATACTTCACACGTTATCTCGTGATTTAGTTCCTCCACTTGTATTGCTTCTAGATTGAATAATGAGATAAACCTCCTTAAAGACTTATACTCTCCTTGGCGGATATTCCGCAAGTCAGAGGAGAGCTCTTTAGGACATATACAAGTAATAAACCTTGATTTAAATAACGTAACAAACTATATAAAATTCTGAATTAAACCTGGGTTCAAATATTGGTACCATTTTTGAGCCAAATCTGTAAGTGTTGGAGGAAACACTCGGCACAAACACGAAGTCATTGACATCCTGAAGCTACATGGTTGTCCTAAAGATCACTAGTTCCATCATATTTGTCCAAGATAGGCAGCTTAAACTTGGTAGGGAAAGTTTCTACTAGGATCTCTTCTGATAGGGGTAATGCATCTCCTAGGCTAAAATCCTTTATGTTCCTTCTGGTATCTTTGAACAACCTGTACCAGCTTCTAGTTGATGTCCTTCGGAGTATCATCTGATGACTCTTCTCCCTCTAACTCGGCCTTCCCTTTGGATGGTGGCAGGACTGTCTCTACCCAAGGCCTAGGGATGTCGACGGGGGCGCCCTCCTTTTCCCTGGGAGCCATAAATGAGGCCTCTTTTCGAGCCTTATGTTGTTTGAGAGTAGCCTATAACCTTTTAATGTATTGAAGCATCTGCTTGTTGCTCAGATTATTGAGGTCTGCTTCATTGACCATAAAGGGTGTGTTTCATCCATTCTTTGGGGCGAAAGAAATGACAGTGGCCTCATGGGTAGTGACCTCAGCAACAACTCGTGAATTACCAGCTATTTTGAGAGAAAGATTTCCTTTTTGGGGGAATGGGAAAGAAACCGGTTCTAATCCAAATGAACAGAGAGAATTCAATGAGATTCTCAACAACGAAACCAAATGATGTGGCCAAAATGAAGCTATGTTGTGATTGGTCAATCCTGCAAGAAAGAGAAGGTGAGGTGGTTAGTGCCCAGTCACTCCAACGCTCAAGTCAGTAGACTGAAGAATAGGACGAGTATAAGGAATTGGTTAAAACTTAAGAGTAGTTATGTAAGAATTGCGTATGTTTGTTTATGTGATCATTGACGTTTATACTGTAATAAAATGGAGTTGATTATGACCTTTCCTGAAAATCTAATCGGCATCGACTAATTGATAAGAGATCCCACCAGTTAAGTTATCGGTGATCTAGTAATTATAGGTATAACGGAAATCCGCTGGATTGTTCCTGCTAATGGTAACTTTATGTGAAGACTCGACCTATTCGGGGGAGGGGGCGAGTCTTAGTGAAGATTTGGGTGTTACGGTATCCAGGTCTTTTCTTCTTCGGGTGTGATCGTGCATTGATTTATCAGGCTTCTTGCCACGTAACCTTATTTTATAGTGACAATTCATTACTTATTTTGAGTGATTATTGTGTTATATTATACACCATAAAATATGTTATCACAATTTTTTTATCACTAAAAATTTTTATCTTCAAAATTGATGAGAAATATTTCTTTATAAAATAATTAGTGATAAATTTAACAAATCCATAAAGAATATATGCAGTGATGAATCTAACTTGTTCTTAGTAGTAGTGTTCATATTGCAAAATAATCGTCCAATTATTTGATGATAATTATTATAACTTCTCAATTAAAAATTATTTTGGTGACAATATCTAATATATCACACTAAATTTTCTTTTTATTATAATTTATTCATAATAAATAAATTTTTTATTATAAACAAATTTAATCTCAAAATTTTAGTGAAAATCTACCGAGAAATATTTTATATTTTTACATCAAGTATATAAGTATTAAATGGTGAACTAAATATATTACAACGACACAATTATATATTGTTTCTAAAAATAATTTTTTATGATAATTAATCATTTTCGTTTTAATATGTAGTTTTTAATGATCAAATTTATATTGTTAAAAGATAATTTTGTTAATTAAAAATAGACAAAAAATTTATATCGAAATTATTTGATGATGATTATTATAATTCTTCATTTAAAAATTATTTTAGTGACAATATTATATGTATCATAATACATTTTCTTTTTATTATAATTTATTTTATAATAAAATAAATTATTTTATCATAAACAAATTTGATGCTAAAATTTTGGTGGAAAATCTGCTCCCAAATATAATATGGGATAATTATTCATAATTTGTTATGAAATATATATATTTCATAACAAACTAAACAGGTTACATGACACGATTATGTATTATTATTTAAAGTTATTTTTTATAATTATTTTCATCATAGTACGTAGTTTTTTAATGATAGAAGTTTAGAGTCATCAATAGGTAATTTGTTCATAAAAGATACATAAAAAATTTATGTTTAAATTATTTGATGACAATTATTACAATTTGTCATGTAAATATTGTTTTGGTGATCATATTACATCACAATAAGTTTTCCTTTTTATTATGATTTATTTTGTTATAAATAATTTTATCTCTAAAATTTTAGTAGAAAATTTAACCTCAAATATAGTAAATATTTATAATTTGTCATCAAATATATTTATTTAATAATGAATTAAATATATTACATTATTTTTCATGGCAATTAAATATTTTTATTATAATATGTAAATTTTTATTACAAAATATGAAAGTTACTGTATATAAGGTTTATTTAAGGTATGGAGATAGGCAGGGCTTCATTTGAGGTGAGTTTGAAAGCCAAACGTAGAGTTAAACGGAGAATGGAGCATCCACCTTGAGTTCTGGTGTTTGAGCACGTATATCCGTCTTGAGTTCTGGTGATTGATTTGAAAAGTCAATTCTAGCTTAATCTTAGATAAACTTCTCCCCGTTTTGGTGAAGAAATTTTATCTTTCTCATCCTAATTGAGTTAGATAAATTCCAAAATCTTGTTAACTTAATTTTCTTTTAATCAGTATTCTTTTTTACTTATAGTTTAATTAAGAAGCAATGCCTATAAATAGGACACAAAGTATTACATGAGTTTATCTCTTAATTTGGTAATAACAAAGTGTTGCCAAATTCTCATGAACTTCATGTTGACTTACCAACTTTTCTATGTCAGTTTTGTAAGGCGTTCACTCTTCGAGTTTGATTTTCTTTGTGGCCATTTATGTTACCAAAGAATATTAATTCCTAGTTTCTTTCTTCTACCTTCCTTTTAACTCTAATTTTACTTATATAAACATAAAATAAGACCTACAACCCATTTGGTAAAAATCTTACTCCAATTTAATTTTTCCTACAAGGAACATTAAGAAGTCATAATTATTCAAAGTTTCTTACCTCCCATAAGTTACATAAGATTTTGTTAAAGTTTCTTAGCACGGTATGAAGTTACCTATTTTTCTCTTCTGCATGGGATTCTATTGTAGGAACCAATTGAAAGAAAGAGTCGTTGTAATTGTATGTATCAACTATTTGTATGTGGGTTAAGTTCAATTTTTTCATAGACTCAGTCTATTATAGATCTAATAAATAAATATACGGATCTCCATATAAAAATTATATCTAACCCACATATATTTTTTTAAATTTATAATAGATTATATGTAAATTTTTTCTATTAAGTGAGACGATGTTGCTGTATAAAGTTTTTATTTGCCTGGATATGCTGGCATGTGCCACTATAATAGGTATTTCAAGTGAGGCCGTTAGTACTAATGGCTTTGTACTTTCAGAACACCAAATTTAGTGTAGTGATATGTATGCAATGTTTATACTCTTAACATTTACTTTATTCCTTCTTTTTTTCCCTAACTCAAAGATCAATGATGTATATTTCAATTGTGTGCAAATTAACTAATACTAAGATAATCAGGTATATCTAAATTAGAAATGATAACAGTTTAAATATTTTTGATTATCCGATTTAATTGAATTATATTCAAATGAATATTCACGGTATATAATTAGGTATAAACAGATTCAAATTTTGAAAATTAATATTATTATCTGATTTGGATGAGTTTAAATTTTGTATATAAAATATTCATTACCCAAATTCATTTATATAAATAATTAGCCTAATATAAAAAATACATTTTATAATAATATTCATAATTTTATTTTATATTTTTCACTTAAAATTAAAATTGAAATGCTTTTAAAAATATTATTTTTTTAAAGGAAAAATGTCCATAAAAATCTCAAACTTTTCGCTTTTTATAATTGTACCCATGAAAATATCTTATATTAATGATATTATTACGAGAATAAATTACTCTAGATCTTTGAGTTTTAGAAAAATTAACTAATTAATTTTTATAATTCTTAAAATCAATTAAAATGTCTCACATTATTTTAAAATAGAATAACATGATTCTTGTGTTATAAGTTTTGTTAGTCAAGAGAAGAAATATTAGTTAAAAAAGAGGATAATTTTTAATTACAAAAATAACTTCTTTTATTGTACATCGCTTTCATTTTTAAGAACATCAAAAGAAAACCCTTGAAATGGAGAAATCTCCTAATAATCAATCAGTGACTTCCATTAATATTATCTGATTTGCAATTTTAAATTGCAAAATACAATCTAATTTGCATCTTGAAGAAGAAAGACCAATCAACGTTTATGATAAAATAGCATATCTAAAGCTCCGTTGTGGAAGCGGCAAGGGCCCGAAGTTGAAACTTCAGATTTCAAGTCACAGCCGTCCAAATTACTCATAGTGGATGGGATAGTCATAATCGATGGCTGCAATATTAAGCTGTCGCAAGTCTAACCATAACCAAATTAACAAAGCCAAATCAACAGCTTGATCTCCCCAATGCTAGATGAAGAACCAAGTGATTGTCTAATTATCGATAGAGAAGCTGACTACATCTCTGATCTACTTGACGAGTTGACTACATCTCTGATCTACTTGACAAGTATTTGGCTTACATTTTTTGGTCTCTTAGCTCTGGAAATCGCAAAAGTTTCTCTTCGGTTTATTGTCAATGGCTAATAATCGAGGAATAAAACCACCATAAAGTTTCTCTAAACGCTCAATCAGATCTATTACCTATGATACTTACGCTCTTTTTAGATTTTGATGTTGTGATAACAATAGTTCTTAAATGTGACCATATATCAGTGAGCATGGGTAATTGATGCAGTTCAAGATAAAGTATCTCCTCCTGCACCACCATCAAGCATAAAGCATAAAGCAAATTAAAACACAAAAAGGTAAAGAAAACTGAAATTTGGCATAAGGCTAAAAAAAGAAATATATTTTTTAACTATGTTTAATTGTCAAGAAAATTCAAAAGAAAGTAAAGAAAACTGAAATTTGTGAAAAGCCAAAACATCTTTCCTATTAAATTTGAAATTACAAAAAGGGTAAAGTTGACTTTACATTCAATATAAATATAATCCGTTAGCAACTTTTAACGGAAGGACCAAATTAGTATATTTTAAAATTGAAACTTTTGATGAAAAGAAGAAAAAGAGAGCAGAAATTTTGAGAGAAAATACTTTATTGTTCCCCTCAAGCCAATTGGGGTATATATACTATTTACAAGAGTACATATTAGGTAAGAAAATAAATTAATTCCCTAATAATAATCTAATCATATCCCAATCATATCACACAATTATATCCCTAATTATCACTACAAATCTAAGCTATTTATAGAAATAATCTTAACACTCCCCCTCAAACTGGAGCGTACATATCATATGCTCCAAGCTTGTTACAAATTAACTCTATTCGTGATCCTCGAAGTGATTTTGTAAAAACATCAGATAGTTGATCATTTGAGTTGACAAAGCTAGTAGAAATGTATATGGACTCAATCTTTTGCCTAATAAAATGACAATTCACCTGTATATGCTTCGTCCTCTCATGAAAAGCTGGATTTGATGCAATATGGAGGGCAGCTTGATTATCACATATCAACTTCATTTGACCACTATTGCTATATTTCAATTCCTGAAGGATTGCTTTAACCAAATGAGTTCGCATGTTGCTAAAGCCATAGCTCGATATTCTACTTCTGTACTTGATCTTGCAACCACGCTCTGTTTTTTACTTTTCCAGGATATAAGATTCACTCCAATCATAATACAATATCCTGAAGTAGATCGTCTATCTGAAGAGAAACCTGCCCAATCTGCATCAGAATAGCCAACAATTTATGAGAGACCCTTGTCCTCATAGAGTAGTCCTTGTCTTGGAGCTCCTTTGACATATCTAAGAATGTGAATGACTGCATCATAGTGACTACTGGATGGAGTTTGAAGAAATTGACTAACCACAGTTACAACAAAGAAAATATTTGGTCGAATGATAGTGAGATAATTGAGCTTGCCGACTAATCTTTTGTATCTAGCAGGATTTTTAAGTGGTTCCCTCTATTCAGGCACCAATTTGACATTTGAATCCATGGGAGTGTCCACATCTCTACAGTTTAATATGCTTGTTTCTTCCAATATGTCCAAAACATATTTTCATTGAAAAATTGTGATACTTGTTTTAGACTGTGCCACTTCAATCCCCAACAAATACTTCAGTTTTTCAAGGTCTTTAGTTTGGAAATGACTGAACAAATGTTGTTTAAGTTGAGAGATTCCATCATGATCATTTCCTATAATGACAATATCATCAACATAGACCACCAAGTAGATGCATCTATCGCCATTATGTTGAAAAAATATGGAATGATCAGAATCACTTTAAGACATTTCAAACTATTGAACTACAGTGCTGAATCGTCCGAACCATGCTCTTGGAGACTGTTTTAGACCATACAATGAGCGTCGAAGATGATATACTAAGCCTGACTGCCCCTAAGCAACAAACTCCGGAGGTTGCTCCATCTAGACTTCTTCGGCGAGTTCTCCATAAAGAAAAGCATTTTTAATGTCCAGTTGATGAAGGACTCGATGATTAATTGCAGCCAGTGAGATAAGGAGGCGAACAGAAGCTATTTTAACTACTGGAGAGAAAGTATCACTGTAATCAAGCCCATAAATCTGTGTGTAACTGATCAAACATAAATTAGCCATATTTTTATTATCCTTATTATTGCTTATTTACACATTTTTTTAGCTTAATTTATGGTTTTATCTTGTTTTTAGAGAAAAGGAAGAAATTGGAAAATTGGAGAAAAAGTGCAGAAAAGGCTGGAAAAGTGATGAGGTCAAAGTGATTTGGCCAAATCACTCGCAGAGACTGGCCAAATCACTCGCAGAGACAAAAAGCTAAAAACTGGACTGACTCACAGAAAGCGATTGGGGCAAGTGATTTGCCCAAATCACCCGCCCCAATCACATTGACAGCAGAAACCGACAGCAGAGCGAGAAAAAGGAAAAAAATCAGATTTAAAAAGAAAAGAAGTCCAAATCCATCTCAAACACCACTAGCTCAATTCCAAAAGTCACGAGGATGTCCTTCTACCAAGAGAATTCCATCTACAATAAAATTCAAAGACAAAAGAGGAATTAAAGACCACAAAGACCAAGTCAAAATAGGGATTCCAAACCCTAATTGAACTTGGACTCTCCAACTATAAGAAGGCAGCCTCCAGACCAGCAAATCATCTTCTCCTCTTCGAAAATCTGCAGAATTCAGCAGGAAGCCTGCGGCAGTCCCTTCTTCTCTTCCTTTCTTCTTTCTTTTGTGTATTTTGTCCACCATGAGTGGCTAAATTCATTCTTTTCTAATTGAAGTAGAGGAAATTCAGAATTGTGATGAATTGGGAGATTTAAAACTCCATTGTTAAACTCTTATTTGCTTTCAATATTTATGCAACTTGATCTTTCCTATAATTGTTACTTTGCTTTTAGAATCAATAAGGGCCCATTGTTTTTAAATTGCTTGAGTAATAAATTGTTTGAATGATTTAGGTTCGTAATTACTTATATTATTTGAACACAAATATAATCAGTTGTATAATCTAGACTTGACCACGCGGTTGGCAAGGATAGAATTGGGTTTCTCTAAGTCTTAATGCAATCAACAGTTGTTCGATGCTAAATGCCCCAAGGACTGTAACGACCCGGGAACCAGACCGCTACCGGCGCTAGGATCCAGGTCGACTTAAGGTCGCCGGGACCCGTAGCAAGCCTGCTATACTGTCTGTGTACCTGTAAAATCCCATACATGATCATACATTTTCTGTAAAAGCATAAAACTCTGTTCCGAACCACGGCTCAACCTGTGCATGCACTATCTCTGTACAACAGAACCCCTTACTAGAGCTTGCTCTAGACGGGTTAAACTCATACTGTAGTAAGCCTGGTACATACAATAAACAGATCATGTATAAGCAAAAGGATTTACAATACATCTAGGTCAAGCACTATACTAAACTCTATACAATACCATTACATCTCTTTACAAAATATACATGTCCACACTATACTATTACAACATTTTTTACTCTTCCTGTACCCTGCTGAACTTTCCCTGACCTCTGATCCTGCAAGTCTGGGGTTAAGGGAGAAGGGTGAGCTATACTAGCCCAGTGAGTAGAACAGTAAAACATGTTAACAAACATGCTTAAGTGAAATGTATCATATCACAAACAATCCACAGTAAGGATGAATGTGTCACCATTAGTCCCGACATCCTATACTCGTGCCAGGGCGTAGAATGGGCACCTGGTCTTCCTGTCTTACCTGATAACTCGTGCTAGGGCCTAGAATGGGCACCTGGACTTCCTAACTCGTGCCAGGGCGTAGAATGGGCACTTGGACTTTCTCAGAGACTAATGGATCACCCACATTCCATCCACATCATCAACATAAAATGCAATGCAACATCTTCATGAATTCTAATGCAATCAACCTATTGCATAATCATGGTGCATGAAACATGCTAAAATAAAACATTTAATTCCTCATATAAAACAGATTAGTTTAGTTCCACTCACCTCTAGCTGACTCTGACAACTCTGAAGCAGTGCTCACTGCTGATCTCTTTAGTTCCTCTGGTCCATTCCTACACAGATGGACTCAAATACGGGACCAAACTAAAGCAAGGACAAATCTAGAATACTCCCCACAAACCCCCTAAAACGTCCTAAAACAACCAAAGAAAACATGCAAAAGAAGGCTGGACAGGGCACTTTCGGCGGCAGGTTCGGCGGCCGAAAGTCCCTTCCAGAGCCGAACCTCAAGCACTTTCGGTGGCACTTCGGCTGTCGAAAGTCCTCTCCAGAGACGAAAGTCCCTAACCTTCGGCGGCCGAACCCCCCCTCCAGAGCTGAAAGTCCAAACTTTCGGGGGCAAGCTTAGGCAGCCGAAACCACCTCCTTAGCATGTTCGGCGGCCGAACCCTCTTTCGGCGGCCGAAACTGGATTCTCCAGTAAGGCAGAAACGTGTTCTGTTTCATGCATAAGTACCCAATCTTCACTCAAACATGCAAACCACAATTCCACAAGCTGCATATACACAAGTATAGGCACAAAGGGGTCCAAAACTAACTTAAAACCCCAACAAACATCTCAACTAAACACATAAGCATGCTTTGACCACAATTCAACCAAAAACTCAACTTACCCTAAACATGCATCTCTACCCATAAACCTCCATAAAACCTTCAGAAAACATCAAAGAAGCTAAGGATCTACACTTACCTCTTGAAGATCTAGAGGAGATGTGATCCTAACGTGGAGATGTGGAGAAACTCACTCTCAAACTCTCCAAACTTCAAAATCTTGGTTTTTAGCTCCAAACCTTCAAAACAACATACAAACTCATCAAAACTTTGAAAGATTTGTAAAAATCATGAAGATCACCCAAGAAGATCATGGTCTCACCTCTGTCCGTGGAAATGGAAGAAACTTATCCATTTCACCGACCTAGGGCCTTTTATAGGTGGCTGGCCAGACCACCTTCGGCGGCCAAACGTGAAACCGAAAGCCATGCATGTTCGGCGGCCGAACTTCACCTTCGGCGGCCGAACCTGGCTTTCCTTCCTTGGTGCTTTTCTTTCAAACACTCATTTCCTTTACACTTAAAACCATTAAAACTTACGAAAACACTGTTAAACAAAACATAAATCTTACCCTTCTAGAGGATTCCGACATCCTGGATTCCACCGGAAAGTAGAATTCTGATGCCGGACTCTAGCCGGGTATTACATTCTCCCCCCTTTAAGAACATTCGTCCCCGAATGTTCCTCAAACAAATAATCACTTAAAAAGGAGGAAACCTAACCTTAAAACAGATATGGATATTGCTGGAGCATAGACTCCCGTGTCTCCCAGGTGCACTCTTCAAGATTGTGGTGGTTCCAAAGGACTTTCACCATTGGAATTTCCTTGTTCCTTAGCTTTTTGATCTGTGTGTCAAGGATCCGTACTGGCTGCTCTCGATAGGTGAGATCTCCAAGGATCTCTACATCAGGCTCACTAAGAACCTTACTCGGATCTGACACGAACTTTCAAAGCATAGAAACGTGGAAAATCGGGTGAATTCTCTCCATAGAAGCAGGTAAATCCAACTTATACGACACATTCCCAACCTTCTGCAAGATCTCAAAGGGTCCGATGTATCGTGGAGCTAGCTTACCCTTTTTCCCAAACCGAACCACTCCTTTCATTGGAGACACCTTCAGCAAAACCATATCACCTTCCTGAAACTCTATCTGCTTTCTGCGGATATCTGCATAGCTTTTCTGTCTGCTCTGAGCAGTTCTGATTCTCTCTCTGATCATGGGCACCACTCTGCTGGTGATCTCTAGTAGCTCCGGCCCTGCAAGAGCCTCCTCTCCTACTTCTTCCCAGCAAATAGGTGATCTGCACTTCCTCCTATACAAGGCTTCATAAGGAGCCATCCCTATGCTAGCATGATGGCTTTAATTGTAGGCAAACTCCACCAAAGGTAGATGCTGCCTCCAAGAACCGCCAAAATCTAACACACACATTCTGAGCATATCCTCTATGGTCTGGATGGTCCTCTTTGACTGACCGTCAGTCTGTGGATGGAAAGCAGTGCTAAAATCCAACCTTGTACCCATAGCACTCTGCAGACTCCGCCAAAATCTGGAGGTGAACTAGGGTCCTCTGTCTGACACTATAGAAACCTTACTATCTCGTCCACATAAACCTGTGCTAACTTGTCCACAGAGTAGGTACTCCTAATAGGGATGAAATGAGCAGATTTCGTGAGTCTGTCCACAATCACCCATATGGAATCTATCCTGTTGGACGCTGCCAGTAAGCCCACTACAAAATCCATAGCTATATTCTCCCATTTCCACTCTGGAATCGGCAGTGGGTTAAGCATTCCAGCCGGCTTTTGATGTTCTAGTTTCACCCTCTGGCAAACCTCACAGGCGGACACAAACTGTGCCACTTCTTTCTTCATGGCTGGTGATAGGCGGTTGTCGAAGCCGTCAAAAATAAACCTATTATCAATCAACAAATAAATTTGCAGATAGTGGCAATAGGGTCGAACCACAGGGAATTGACACCAAGTATCTTCCTAATAATGACTAAGGCAAGTAATAACAAATAAGTAAAAGAGGGGGTTTGTTTTGATGAGTTAAAATCTAAAAGCAAAAGAGAACAATAATTTAATTGAAAAGGAATTTCAATGAGAAAGAGATTCTAGCTGAAGTGTGAGCCTAATTCAGTTTGTTCAGATTTGATCATTGATTATTAAAGACTCCTATTTGATTTCAATAAATCAGTTTTGGTTGTGGAAGACGCTTCTCACAATCCAAATTCCTCCTTAGTTCTAGTTTGATTAGGAAACGTTCGCTAATCAAACACTGATCAACAAGTTGCCAAGGAACGTCCTTGGGGCATTTAGCATCGAACAACCGTTGATCGCATTAAGACTTAGAGAAACCCAATTCTATCCTTGCCAACCGCGTGGTCAAGGCTAGGTTATGCAACTGATTATATTTATGTTCAAACAATTTAAGCAATTACGGACCTAAATCATTCAAACAATTTATCACCTAAGCAATTTAAAAGCAATGGGCCCTTATTGATTCTAAAAGCAAAGTAATAATTATGGAAAAGATCATATTGCATAAATATTGAAACAAACAAGAGTTCAACAATGGAGTATTAAACCTCCCAATTCATCACAAATCTGAATATTCTCAACTTCAACTAGAAAAGAATGAATTTAGCCACTCATGGTGACTAAAATACACAAAAGATGAAAAGAAAGGAGAAAGAAAGAAGCTGCAGAGTTTCTGGCGAGAGGAGAAGATGCTGAGTAGCTGATCAGAAGATCTCCCTTGCTGGTTTGGAGGTTGCTCTTTTATAGCTGAAGAATTCCATCCTTCTAGGGTTTTGAAATCCCCTTTTTAATTTGGCTTGTGATTCCTCTTTTGATGTTGAATTTAATTGCAACTGGAATTCCTTAAGTGAGAAACTCTTTCGTGGCTCTTGGAATTGTTTTGGTAGTGATTGAGTTGGATTTGGACTTTTGAAAACTCAAAATTCGGTTTCCTGAACAATTTCCCGCTCTGCTGTATTTTCTGCTGTCATTGTGATCGGGGCAGTGATTTGGGCAAATCACTGGTCCAATCACTTTCTGCAAGTCTGTGCTATCTCTACTAGTGATCTGGGCAGTTTCTGCGAGTGATTTGGGCAAATCACTGGTCCAATCACTTTTGCTGTCATTTTCTGCACTTTTTCTCCAACTTTTCAATTTCTTCATTTTCTACAAAACCATAACAAAAACACAATTTAAGCTAGAAAAATGTGTAAATAAACAGTAAATAATATATTAAAAAAATGGTTAAATTATGCTTGATCAGCTGGCCACCAATACACTCTTTTCAGGTCCTGATACATCTTGGTGGCTCCAGGGTGAACACTGTACTTTGCATTATGAGCTTCCCTCATAATGTCTCCCTTTAGACTGATGTCATCTGGTACACATAGTCGATTCTCATAGCGGAGGATCCCTTTGCTATCAAATCTGCACTCTGCACTGTTGCCTAACTGAACAGTCCTGGCAATTTTCACTAACTCAGGGTCCTCATGCTGTTTCTGAGCTACCTGCTCTAGAAACACAGGTGTCACTCTCATATGTGCTATCAACGCACCTGTACCAGACAACTCTAGCTGTAGCCCTTCGTCGATGAGCTTGTAAAACTCCATCACCACTGGTCTTCTCTCTGCGGCTATATGGGACAAACTGCCTAGTGATTTCCGGCTTAGGGCGTCTGCCACAACATTCGCCTTACCCGGATGATACTGAATCCTACAATCATAATTACCGAGCAGTTCTACCCATCTTCTCTACCTCAAATTCAGCTCTTTCTGACTCAAGATGTACTGTAAACTCTTGTGATCCGTGAAGATCTCGCATTTAATCCCATAAAGGTAATGCCTCCACATCTTAAGTGCAAAGATGACTGCTACCATCTCGAGGTCATGGGTGGGGTAATTCAACTCGTACTTCTTCAGCTGTCTAGAAGTATAAGCAATCACCCTGTCGTTCTACATCAAAACACAACCCAATCCCACTCTAGACGCATCACAGAACACTGTGAAGTCCTCATTACTGACAGGCAGAGCTAACACCGGTGTTGATGTTAATCATCTCTTTAGCTCCTCAAAGCTCTCTTCACATTGGTCCGTCCACACGAACCTCTGGTTCTTCTTGGTCAGTTTGGTCATAGGAGCAGCTATCCTTGAGAAGTCCTACACGAACATCCTGTAGTAACCTGCCAAACCCAAAAAGCTTTTGATCTCTGTCACTGACGTGGGTCTGGGCCAGTTAGCTATAGCCTCTGTCTTCTTGGGGTCTACCTCAATACCTTCTGCTGATACTACATGCCCCAAGAAGGAAATGCTCCTCAACCAAAATTCACACTTAGAGAACTTGGCATACAAGCCATGTTCTCTCAGTGTCTGCAAAACTGTCCTCAGATGCTGGGTGATCAAGCATAATTTAGCCACATTTTTATTATATTTATTACTGTTTATTTACACATTTTTCTAACTTAATTTGTGTTTTTGTTATGTTTTTACAGAAAAGGAAGAAATTGAAAAAATGGAGAAAAAGTGCAGAAAATGACAGAAAAGTGATTGGGTCAGTGATTTGCCCAAATCACTGCCCAGATCAAGCTGAAGTAGAAACCTGGAGGCAACAGGCAAAAGTGATATGGGCAAGTGATCTGCCCAAATCACTCTCAGAAACTGGCCAAATCACTCGCAGAAACAGAGACAGAAACTGGACTGAAATCCCAGAGAGCGATTGGGGCAGATCGAGCAAGTGATTTGCCCAAATCACCTTGACAGTAGAAATTGACAGCAGAGACGGGAAAACAGCAGGGAACCGAATTTTGAATTTTTAGAAGTCCAAATCCAACTCAATCACTACCAACACAATTCCAAGAGCCACGAAAGAGTTTCTCACCTAAGGAATTCCAGTTGCAATTAAATTCAACATCAAAAGAGGAATCACAAGCCAAATTAAAAAGGGATTTCAAAACCCTAGATGGATGGAATTCTTCAGCTATAAAAGGGCAGCCTCCAAACCAGCAAGGGGCATCTCTTCTTCATCTCATCTTCAGCAATTCTGCAGAAAATACAGCAGTTTCTTCTTCTTTTTTTTCTTCCTCCTTTTGTGATTTTATCCACCATGAGTGGCTAAATCCATTCTTTTCTAGTTGAAGTTGGTGAATTTCAGATTTGTGATGAATTGGGAGATTTAAATCTCCATTATTAAACTCTTATTTACCTTCAATATTTATGCAACTTGATCTTTCTATAATTATTACTTTGCTTTTAGAATCAATTAAGGCCTGTCGCTTTTAAATTGCTTGAGTAATATATTGTTTGAATAATTTAGGTTCGTAATTGCTTAGATTATTTAAACACAAATATAATCGGTTGCATAATCTAAACTTGACCACGCGGTTGGCAAGGTTAGAGTTGGGTTCCTCTAAGTCCCAATGCAGTTAACAGTTGTTCGATGCTACAATGCCCCAAGGACGTTCCTTGGCAACTTGTTAACTAGAGTTTGAGTAGCGAACGTTTCCTAATTAAACTAAAACTAAGGAGGAATTTGGATTGTGAGAAGCGTTTTCCACGTCCTAAACTAACTTATTGAAATAGATAAGAGTATTAAAAAGATCAATGATCAATTCTAAACAAGCTGAAATAGATCCATGCTTCAACTAGAATCCTTCCCCCCTAGACTCCTAAACTGAAGTATCACAGTATATAGTACATGCACCAAGGTCATCCTCTCCTTTCCTTGTTTCCCTTCACCTACCATGGTCAAGAGAAAGGTTTATGGGTCAATCATGCTTATTCCTTTATGTTAGTTTTAATGCAACCCCTAGGAGTGACTTGCCCCCCCCCTTTTTTTTTCTCTCTCTTTCTTTTTATTTTTATTTTTATTTTCAGCAGCACTTATTCTTATCCTTGCCTGAAGAAGTCACTAACCTTTTTACGCGATTGTGTACATGGGTGATACACCCTCGGTTACTCAGTTAGTCACTTCTCCAAGTGGCTACTTGCTCTGTTCATAGTCTAGACCATCGAAACTTATTTGCTTGAAAAAATCACTGCCCTTTTTACGCGATTGTGTACATGGGTGATACACCCCCGGTTACTCAGTCAGTCACTTCTCCAAGTGGCTATTAGGCTCAGTTCATAGTCTTAGACCATTGGAACAAGTTTATGATTTGTGCTTTGTGCTGGTTTTTCATGATAGTTTGGGCAAATCAGCTCATAGGGAGTTACACTAACTTTTTGTTTGCATGTATTTATATTTTTATTTCCCTTGACCATAGCAAATTTAAGGATTCAGTTCAAAAGAAAAAACTCCCTAAGTGAAGGTAACATACTGTGAATGATTCAATTTAGGCTTAAAGGGGTGGCAAATCAATGGGGTCATGAGATAAGGAAGCTCTTTTAGCCTTGTTATCTATGTTGAGTAGAGCAATTAGCTAAGACAAAATTCTGTGTGTGTGTGCAAGAAGTGTGAAAAAAAATTATGGTGTGTGCAAAAAGGGGTAAAAATAATGCAAAAAGAAACAAAAAAGGAACAAAAAGAAACAAATCGATGATGGAATCAATGCAAAATTAACCTAACAATACCCCCACACCTATGGCAAACATTGTCCTCAATGTATAAGCATATATATATAAAGAATGAATGAGGAAAGGGAAAGGGATTTCCTGGCCTATGGGTGGTTTGGCCAGTGATTTGGGCAAATCACTGGTCAAATCACTGTCTGTCACGGTGCTGGGGCAGAAAATGGTCTACCAGCAGGTCCAATAGGTGCTCCATCCGTTGCATTCGGTCCTCAATTCTAGTGAGACGAGCCTCTATTGTCTGGTTGGGGGCTTCGTCTTCAGATGGCTGATGGGCATCCTGCTGGAGGGCTGCTGGGGGTGCTTCCTGTGCTGGTGCTGGTTCCTGCCCTGTTTCCTGTGTTGTCCCATCTGCTAGGGCAGCGATGGAGGCTAGCTGTTGGGTGGTGGTATTGTTGGCTTTCTTTCTTCTGAAGACACGCTCGTGGCGTGGTGTTACTGGACCTGCAGGTGCAATGGAAAAAATATCCCCCACTTTGCAAAGCAACCCCATGTCATCTAATGTGCGTAGGTCTAAAGGGGTTGTTTTGGGGGTGGGGGAAAGGTCAGTATGTGCTGGGTGCAATAATTTGAGATTCACTGCAATGGCAGTGATCAAAGGGCCAAAAATCAGAGGCCTGTGGTATTGTATGATGTTGGATATTTGGGTGGCAACCCAATATCCAAGATGGATTTTTCTATGAGTGTGCATGCACCAAAGAATATATAACTCAGTTTTGGTCAGGATGTTAGAAGCATCCTTCCTCCCAGAAAATGTGTAAGCCAGAAATCTGTGGATGTATTTCAGGCTGGGGTTGCTGAGGTATAAGTCCTTGGACCTGGTGGGTGAGTATGTGTCTGGGGGATTATCACTTAACTCCAAGTATGCAGAACTTGGGTTGAACTCAGCAGGGAAGTCCCAAGTAGACTGGGGGCATTCACAGCCCATGGCATTGCTAAATTCCTGCAGGGACAAGCGAAATCGCTGTCCCAATAATCTGAACCCCACTGTGCTTTGTGTGTGCAGGTTGTGCATGGCAGGTCTGTTAAAATAAAATGTGGTGAAGAACTCTTGTGTGAGTTCAAGGAATGAGGGCATGCGAAGGAAGAAGAATTTCTCCCAACCAACAGCATAAATGAGGGAGCATACCTGATTCTGGAGTCTCAGTGCGCGAAGGGTGCCATGATGGATGTACTTACCTGGATGATATGGAAGAGATGATATTTTGGCCAGCCCGGTCTGCTCAGAAATTTTGTTGAATTTCAGGGCCTGAGTGATGTGATCAGGGCATGTTGGTCTGGGCAGATCGCTGGGCAAATCGCTCGGCATATCACTGGGCTCATCAGTTGGCAAGTCAGCGGGCAAGTCAGTGGGCGTATCAGTGGGCAAATCGCTGGGCGCATCAGTGGGCACATTTCTGGGCATAGCGCTTGGCACATTGCTGGGCATAGTGCTGGGCGTATCGGTGGGCAAATCACTGGGCGCACCACTTTTTTTGTGTCCTGCGGGATGTATGGCAATGGCAGTCTCTGTTTCTTGTTCTGGGTGTGACGGTGAGGGTGGTGACGGCATTATTGGCCGTTTCTTTCCGTGGCCAGAAGAAGTGGTGGCTTCTGGTGGCGTTTCGCCTGCAGGGTTTGTTGTCGGGGCTATTGGGGATGTGGATGGTGGAGGTGGTGTCGGCATCCTTGGCCGTTTCTTTTGCCGGCGATATGTCTGGACGGCCGGTGAGTCGGTGTGTCCTGATTCTGTTCCCGTAGCCGGTGGCGTTTCGGTGCTGGTGTGGACTGGTGGTGCGTCCCATGTTTCGTCATCACTATCAGAGGGACTGGGTGGTCTCGGTAGCCCTAATTTCTTCCACATGAATGGTCCGCCGGTGGCCTTCATCTTGATTCGGACCATGGTGGTCTTGAGTTCGCCGGTGGGTGAGTGGTGGTTGGAGAAGAAAATCTTGAAGAAGAAGAGATGAAAACAGTAAATTGCGTAAAAAGTAAAAAATAAGAGAAAATATACTTAAAGTGATTTGGGTAGGTGAACTGCCCTGATCATTTAATGTTGGCTCTTTGGATTCTTGATAGGATGATTTGAGCAGTGATTTGGGCAAATCACTGCCCCGATCACTTTCTTCCTTGTTGTTGCTTGGCTGGTACTGTTCACGTGACTGTTCACGCCTTTCCTGATGATGTGCTTGATTTGGTGATTTGGCTTGTAAAATGGTCAAAGCACCTGGGCAAATCACTTCTTCGGTGCAACTGCCTGATTGATCGTGTTTTGTTCCTGTCGATGTGGCCTGTCGATTTGGGCAAATCACTGCCCCAATCACTTGATACTACTCTACAATCAGGTGATATGCCCAGTGATTTGGGCAAATCACTCCGGTGATTTGGGCAAATCACCACATCTGGGCTGCCTCCCAGTAGCGCCCTATTTTCTGTCTTGGGCTGGACTTCAGTGTCTTGCTCAGCAGTCTTGGGAAGGGGGATCCAAGGGAACCTCCTCCACAACATGAACAGTAAAACCTTCATAGAATCTCTTCAAACGATGCCCATTAACTTTGAAAACTTTGCTTGTTTGTGGGCTCCGTATGTCAACAGCTCCATGTAGATAGACATGCTCAACCAAGAATGGCCCAATCCACCTAGACCGAAGCTTTTCAGGGAATAATTTGAACCTGGAATCAAAAAGCAAAACCTTATCACCAACCTGGAAGTGTTTTCTGGAGATGTTTTTGTCATGGAAGGCTTTGGTCCTTGCTTTATAATCCAATGAGGCTTCATATGCATCACGCCGAATCTCCTCAAGCTCTTGGATTTGCAATTTCCTATGAACTCCAGCCTCTTTTTCATCAAGATTGCAGCTCTTCACAGCCTAATAGGCTTTGTGTTCAAGTTCCACAGGTAGATGGCATGCTTTCCCATAAATTAGCCTATATGGAGACATCCCAATTGGAGTTTTATATGCTGTTCTATATGCCCATAAGGCATCATTTAGGCGCACACTCCAGTCCTTGCGATTTGGGCAGACCGTTTTCTCCAAGATTGACTTGATCTCCCTATTTGACACTTCAGCCAGCCCATTTGTTTGAGGATGATAGGCGGTAGAGGTTCTATGGATGACATGGTGCTTCTTTAGGAGAGTTTCTACCACCTTGTTGCAAAAATGGGTGCCTCGGTCACTGATTATGGCCTTGGGCAGTCCAAATCTTGAGAAAATGTGGGATTTTACAAAATCACACACTGTTTTTGCATCATCAGCCCTTGTTGCTTTGGCCTCAATCCACTTGGACACATAATCTACAGCAAGAAGTATGTAGGTATTGCCAAAGGAAGGTGGGAATGGTCCCATGAAGTCAATGCCCCATATGTCAAAGATTTCATACACCATGATGGGGGCTTGAGGCATTTCACTTCTATTGCCAAAGTTTCCCGTTTGTTGGCATCTTGCACATGACCTACAAAATAAATAAGCATCTCTAAATATGTTAGGCCAAAATAACCCACTTTCAAGAACTTTTAAGGCTGTCTTGCGTGGCCCAAAGTGACCTCCACAGCTGTAAGAGTGGCAGAAAGTTAGGACAGAAGTGATCTCATGGTTTGGGATGCATCTCCTTATGACTTGGTCTGCACAATGCTTCCATAGGTAAGGCTCATCCCACACATAATATCTTGCCTCTTTCTTGATCTTGTCTCTCATATGTTTGGGCAAATCAGTGGGCAAATCACCTATGGCAAGGTAATTAACAATATCAGCATACCATGGTTCCTCTTCTTGGACAGCAAAGAGGTGCTCATCAGGGAAGGTCTCATTGATGGGGCATGTCTCCATCTCGGTCAGAATTCGGCTGAGGTGATCAGCCACAAGGTTCTCCTTTCCTTTCTTGTCGCGGATTTCCAAGTCAAATTCTTGCAACAGCAATATCCATCGCACCAGCCTAGGTTTGGACTCTTTTTTCTTGATTAAATATCTTAGTGCAGCATGATCTGAGTATATAATCACCTTTGTCCCAAGTAGATAGGCCCGAAACTTCTCCAATGCAAACACAACAGCCAGCAATTCTTTTTCCGTGGTTGAATAATTGCATTGTGCAGCATCTAGAGTGCGTGAAGCATAGTGAATAACATGAGGAGAGTTACCTTTACATTGTCCCAATACTGCACTTACAGCAAAGTTGCTGGCATCACACATGATCTCAAATGGAAGAGTCCAATCAGGTGGCTGGATGACTGGGGCAGAAATCAGTAGTGATTTGATCAAATCAAAAGCTGTTTTGCAGCTGCCATCAAAGTTGAATGGTACCTCCTGCTGTAACAACCTGCACAAAGGCTGAGTTATTTTGGAAAAATCCTTGATGAACCTCCTATAAAAACCATCATGTCCCAGGAATGATCTAATCTCCCTAATTGTAACGACCCGAAAATCGGACCGCTACCGGCGCTAGGATCCGGGTCGACTTAAGGCCGCCGGGACCCGTAGCAAGCCTGACATAAAACCTGTAAACTTGTATAATCCCATACATGATCAACAACATGCATAAAAATTAAAACTTTTCTTTCCATAAACATCAACCAAACTCAACCTGTGCATAAATATGAACATAACTTTGATCCCTCTGTGGGATCTCATCTGTGCCCTCAAAGGGTAACATAACCTGTGTTGAGCTGGTTTACATAAACATCATCAAAACCTCTAAGATCATGTATAAAAAGGGATACAACATTCTATGGTCAAGCACACACTAACATCCATAAAACTCATTACATAACTATACTGTACTTTTACATTACAATTTGATCATGTCCATTGTTAGCTATTACATAGGCATGACTTCTTTACTCTATCCGGACTCCCGTACTATATCCTGTACCTGTAAGCCTGGGGGAAAAGGGAGAGGGGTGAGCTAAAAGCCCAGTGAGTAGAGCTAGTAAAAACACATTAACACTATGCTCAAATGGAATGCATCATAACACAAACAATTCACATAAGGGTTGGGTGAACTTGTCACCAAATAGTCCAAGTTAACTCTGTGCCAGGCCGTAGCATGGGGTCCTGGTCTTCCTGTCATACATACATTACTTACCATTTTCCAGGGCCTCCTCTGGGCTCCTGGTCTTCGAGTCCCATAACCGTGCCTTACTCTATGCCAGGCCTGTAGACTGGGGCCTGGTCTTTCTTACTCTGTGCCAGGCCGTAGCATGGGGTCCTGGTCTTCCTGTCTTGGACTAATTGGGTCATCCAACATTCACCCACATCAACAATAATTTATGCGATGCGGCATATTCGTGAAAACTAATGCAATCATCCTATTACATAATCATGATGCATGATACATGATAAAACATTTAATTTAAAAGATTAAGTTTAGTTCCACTCACCTCTGGCTGACTCTGACAATACCGAAGCAGCTGAACTCACTGCTGGGGTCCTCGGTTCCTCGGGTCCGAACCTACACAGGTGGACTCAAATGAGGGACCAAACATACCTGAACATAACTCTAAAATATTCCCCAAAAACCCCCTAAAACATCCTGAAAATATCACATAGAGATATGCATGAAATGGTTGAACAGGGCACTTTCGGCGGCACCTTCGGCGGCCGAAAGTCCTGGACAGAGACGAAACTCAGGTAGGTTCGGCGGCACCTTCGGCGGCCGAAAGTCCCAGACAGAGACGAAAGTCTCTTTTCGGGGGCAACTTCGGCAGCCGAAAGGCCTGCCTCCCCAGCCATGTTCGGCGGCCGAAAGTGCCTTCGGCTGCCGAACCTGGTTTCTGCCAAAAGGCAGAAACTTGGCTCCTTTGTGCATTTCGCCTCCAAACCTTCCAAACATGCATATTTTTCAACCAAAGCATGCATACAAATTCCTAGGGGCCTCAAACATGCATATACCCCATCTACAACACTTCAATCACACACAATCAAGCTACATTGTTCAAAAAGTCATCAAAAACCCATAGGTTCAACATATGCCCTAACATGCATTCTATCCCTTAAAACTTCATAAAACTTGTTTAAATCATACATTGAGCTTAAGATCGGCTCTTACCTCTTGAAGATCGAGGGTTGAGGAGATCTAAACTTGGAGATGGGAGAAGTTCCAACTTTTGGTCTCCAAGCTCCAAAACTCGTTCTAAGCTCAAAGATCTTCAAAACCAAAGTTATAAACTTGTAAAGATCATGGAAAAAGGAAGGAAAAACTCAAGATTGGGGAAGGATGGCGGAATGCTCACCTTGGCCGAAATGGGGAGAAAAAGCTCGCCCATTTTCGGCTAAGGGACCCTTTTATAGGTGGCTGGCCAGGCCACGTTCGGGGGCCGAATGTGCCTCCGCATCCATGCAATGTTCGGCGGCCGAACTTGACTTTCGGCGGCCGAACCTGGACTTCCCCTCACTCATGCTTTCGGGGGCCTAACGTGCCTCCAAAACACATGCATGTTCGGCGGCCGAACTTGACTTTCGGCGGCCGAACCTGGGTTTTCCTCCAATGCTATTTTCATGCAAAAACTCATTTTATTTAATACTTAAAACCATTAAAAACATGAAAACATTTCATAAAAATATGATTCTACCCTTCTAGAGGTCTCCGACATCCGAGGTTCCACCGCACGGTAGGAATTCCGATACCGGAGTCTAGCCGGGTATTACATTCTCCCCCCCTTAAGAACATTCGTCCCCGAATGTTCCTCAACTAACATACAAAGCATGGCATCAATCATAACATACAACATAGCATACAATATATCATACATGCAACACATAGAACTACTAACACTCACCTCAAAACAGATGGGGGTATTGCTGGAGCATGGACTCCCGTGTCTCCCAGGTGCATTCTTCAATATTGTGGTGGTTCCAAAGGACTTTCACTATTGGGATTTCCTTGTTTCTTAACTTTCTGATCTGAGTGTCAAGAATCCGCACTGGCTGCTCAACATAGGTGAGATCCTCTTGGATCTCCACATCAAGCTCACTAAGAACCTTGCCCGGATCTGACACGAACTTTCTCAACATAGAAACATGGAAAACCGGATGGATTCTCTCCATTGAAGCAGGTAAATCCAGCTTGTACGATACATTCCCAATCTTTTGCAAGACTTCGAAGGGTCCGATGTACCGCGGAGCCAGTTTACCCTTCTTCCCGAACCGAACCACTCCTTTCATTGGAGACACCTTGAGCAATACCAGATCCCCCTCCTGAAACTCTACTAGTCTTCTGCGGATGTCTGCATAACTCTTCTGTCTGCTTGCAGCTGTCTTGATTCTTTCTCTGATCATGGGCACCACCCTGCTGGTGATCTCTACTAGCTCGGGTCCTGCTAAAGACCTCTCTCCTACCTCTTCCCAGCAAACAGGTGATCTGCACTTCCTTCCATATAAAGCTTCATATGGAGCCATCCCGATGCTAGCATGATGGCTGTTATTGTAGGCAAACTCCACCAAAGGTAGATGCTGCCTCCAAGAACCGCCAAAGTCCAGCACACACATTCTGAGCATATCTTCTATGGTCTGGATGGTCCTCTCTGACTGTCCGTCTGTCTGTGGATGGAAGGCAGTGCTGAAATCCAACCTAGTACCCATAGCATTCTGCAGACTCCGCCAAAACCTGGAGGTGAACTGGGGCCCTCTATCTGACACTATAGAAACAGGAACCCCATGCAGTCTGACTATCTCATCAACGTACACCTGCGCCAACTTGTCCACAGAATAGCCACTCCTGACAGGGATAAAGTGAGCAGATTTGGTGAGTCTGTCAACAATCACCCATATGGAGTCCAATCTGTTGGACGTCGCCGGTAACCCCACTACGAAGTCCATAGCTATATTCTCCCATTTCCACTCTGGAATAGGTAGCGGGTTAAGCATTCCAGCCGGCTTCTGATGTTCCAGCTTCACCCTCTGACATACTTCGCAGGCGGACACAAACTGTGCCACTTCTCTCTTCATAGCTGGCCACCAATAAACTTTCTTCAGATCTTGATACATCTTGGTGGCTCCGGGGTGAATGCTGTATCTTGCATTATGAGCCTCTCTCATAATGTCCCCTTTTAGCCCAATGTCATCTGGTACACACAATCGACTCCCATAGCGGAGGATCCCCTTGTTGTCAAATCTGAACTCGCTGCCTTTGCCCGACTGAACAGTCCTGGCAATCTTTACTAACTCTGGGTCCTCATGCTGTTTCTGAGCCACCTGCTCCAGAAACACGGGTGTCACTTTCATCTGAGCAACCAAGGCACCTGTACCAGATAACTCCAACTGTAGACCTTCCTCAATGAGCTTGTAAAACTCCTTCACCACTGGTCTCCTCTCTGCCGTGATGTGGGATAGACTGCCTAGTGACTTCTGGCTTAGGGCGTCTGCCACAACATTCGCCTTACCCGGATGATACTGAATCTTGCAATCATAGTCACTCAGCAACTCTACCCATCTCCTCTGTCTCAAATTCAAATCTCTTTGACTCAGGATGTACTGCAGGCTTTTATGATCGGTGAAGATCTCACATTTTACCCCATAGAGGTAATGCCTCCACATCTTAAGTGCAAAGATTACTGCTGCCATCTCAAGGTCATGTGTGGGGTAATTCAACTCATGCTTCTTCAGCTGCCTAGAAGCATAAGCAATCACCCTCTCATTCTGCATAAGCACACAACCCAGTCCCACACGGGACGCATCACAAAAGACTGTAAAGTCTTCATCACTAGCTGGCAGAGCTAAAACTGGTGCTGAAGTCAACCTCTTCTTGAGCTCTTCAAAACTCTCCTCGCACTGGTCGGTCCACAGAAACTTCTGATTCTTCCTGGTTAGTCTGGTTAGAGGAGCTGCTATCTTTGAGAAGTCCTGAACGAACCTCCTGTAGTAACCTGCCAAACCCAAGAAACTTCTGATCTCTGTCACTGAAGTGGGTCTAGGCCAGTTAGCCACAGTCTCTGTCTTCTTGGGGTCTACCTCTATACCATTCTCTGACACTACATGCCCCAAGAACGAAATGCTCCTTAGCCAGAACTCACACTTGGAGAACTTGGCATACAAGCCATGCTCCCTCAAGGTCTGTAGAACCAACCTCAGATGATGGGCATGTTCCTCTGCACTCCTGGAATACACTAAGATATCATCTATGAAGACAATAACAAAGTGATCCAGGTACTGGCTAAACACTCTGTTCATGAGGTCCATGAATGCTGCAGGGGCGTTAGTTAACCCGAACGGCATTACAAGGAACTCAAAATGCCCATATCTGGTCCTGAAAGCCGTCTTTGGAACGTCCTCTTCCCTGATCCTCAACTGGTGGTACCCCGATCTCAGATCTATTTTGGAGAAACAACCCGCTCCTACTAGCTGGTCAAATAGATCGTCGATCCTTGGCAATGGGTACTTATTCTTGGTAGTGACTTTGTTCAACTGCCTGTAGTCGATACAAAGTCTAAGGGATCCATCCTTCTTTCTCACAAACAAAACTGGAGCACCCCAGGGTGAGGTACTCGGTCGGATGAAGCCCTTGTCTACCAGCTCCTGTAACTGCTCCTTCAGCTCTTTCAATTCTGCTGGCACCATCCTGTAGGGTGGGATAGAGATCGGTCGGGTTCCAGGCATCAGTTCTATCTCGAACTCTATCTCCCTAGCAGGTGGTAAACCTGGCAGTTCGTCTGAGAACACATCTAAGAACTCTCTAACCACTGGCACTGAGGCGGGCTCTCTAACCTGACTATTAAGCTCTCTCACATGAGCCAAGTACCCCTGACATCCCCTCCTAAGCAACCTACGAGCCTGAAGAGCTGAGATCATACCTCTATGTGTACCCCTCCTGTCTCCTCTGAAGACGACCTCTGATCCATCCTGACCTCTGAACCTGACTACCTTGTCCCTGCAGTCCAAGGTAGCACCATGGGTAGATAACCAGTCCATCCCTAGAATGACGTCAAAATCTGTCAAATCTAGAACCACTAGGTCGGCGGACATGCATCTCCCCTCAACAAAAACTGGACTACACTGACAGACTGACTCTGCCACTGATGGATCACACTTGGGTCCACTGACCCAGAGAGGACACTCTAACCCATAAGTCATCAATCCCAACCTCTCTACGGCCCTCGGGGCAATAAAAGAATGAGATGCACCAGGGTCCATCAATGCATATACATCCGAACATCCAATGACGAGATTACCTGCCACCACGGTGTTGGATGCGTCTGCCTCCTGCTGTGTCATTGTGAAGATCCGTGCTGGGGCTGATGGACCTTCACCTCTGAAACCCGCTGAAGAAGAGGCTGCTCCTCTCCCTTTGCCTCTGCCACTGGCCTGAGTCATGGCTGGAGCTGCTGGCTGCGCTACACTGCCTGAAGCTGTCTACTAGGACTGAGCCATCGGGGCCGCTCTTGGACAGTCTCGAGCTATATGCCCCTCCTGACCGCATCTGAAGCAGGTGTTTGTCCCAAACCGACATACTCCCTTGTGTGGTCTACCACACCTCGCACAAACTGCATTATCCGCACCAGAGCTTGAGCCACTTCCAAATCCCAGACTGGACTTAACCTTGTTCCAGAACTTATTCTTCTTACCCTTGGGTTTACTCCATCTCTTGCTGCCTGAAGCTGCTGCACTAAGGGTAGAGGGATCTAACTTTCCCCCACCCGGAGTTTTAGAACCAGAAGCTTGTGCCACTGTCTGCTTAACGGTCCCCTGAATGATGGCACTAGCTTCCATTCTCCTAGCCATATCTACTATGGCGTGAAAACTCTCTCTATCTGCTGACTGTACCAAGGAGGAATACCTGGGATGGAGCTTCATGATATACCTCCTCGACTTCTTCTGGTCTGTGCTAAGGTCTTGCCCTGCAAATGGCAGCAACTCCATAAACCTGTCGGTATATTCGTCTACACTCATGTCATCAGTTTGCCTCAACTGCTCGAATTCTATCATCTTCAATTCCCTTGAATTATCAGGGAAAGCCCATCCTGCAAACTCATTTGCAAACTCTTCCCAAGTCATGTTGTCCACTCTCGGGTTCACATAATTTTTGAACCACTCCCGTGCCTTTTTGCACTTAAGCATGAACCCGGCCATCTGAATGGCTCTACTGTCATCCGCCCCTATCTCATCTGTAATTGCCTTGACCCGCTCCAAGTACACAAACGGATCATTACCGGTTTCAAACTGGGGAGCACCCAGCTTCATATAGTCTGTCATCTTAAACTTGCTCCCACTGACTGAGCTAGGTCTAGGTGGTTGAGCAACTGGGGCTGCTGGTTCTGCAGGTGGTGGAGGTGGTACAACATTTTCTGAGGTAGGGTTTGCTGGATTTGGATAGTAGGGTGGAGGTGGATACATTGGGTACTGAGAGTATGGTGGGTAGTAAGGTGGGTATGGCATCTGTGTGGGATAAGGGGTGAAACTAGGGTAATCCGATGTACCTCCCATCGAATACCCGGGATGTTGTGAGAAATGTGGGTAGTGAGGTGGCTGTACAAATCCCGAGGCCTGAGTGCCTCCTTGGGATTCTCCCATCCCTTCTTCTGACATACTGACTCCCAAACTGCCATCCCTCCTCTGTTCTACGTCCATATCATCCCCCATATCCTCTGACGCTCCTCCCTGAACTGTTCCTCTGACTGATCTGCTTCTACCCAGATCCAGAGACCTTCTAGGGTCTCTTGCTACTCTGTCCCTGTTGGACCTGCTTGACATTGCCCTAGGCAATGTAGGAGGACGGGCGCTCATGCCCTCATCCTCAGGTGGTACTCCAGTCAATCTTGCTGATCGACGAGTTCCTCTCATCCTGTTTTCTGAAAAACAGTACGCATCACAAGCAACATTAGCATCATATGGTTCATGTGGGCACACATGAACCCGCATCACATACATCACATATCATAGCATATCATTAATGCACATGCATAAAGTCATGGCATTTCACATCATCATGCAAGACAGGACTCCACATCTTATCCTAGTGGACATGATCTTCTCCTATTGTGCTTGACCTTCTATAACCTCTATGAGCCCGACACTCTAGGTCCGACCATATGAACCTAGGGCTCTGATACCATTCTGTAACGACCCGAAAATCGGACCGCTACCGGCGCTAGGATCCGGGTCGACTTAAGGCCGCCGGGACCCGTAGCAAGCCTGACATAAAACCTGTAAACTTGTATAATCCCATACATGATCAACAACATGCATAAAAATTAAAACTTTTCTTTCCATAAACATCAACCAAACTCAACCTGTGCATAAATATGAACATAACTTTGATCCCTCTGTGGGATCTCATCTGTGCCCTCAAAGGGTAACATAACCTGTGTTGAGCTGGTTTACATAAACATCATCAAAACCTCTAAGATCATGTATAAAAAGGGATACAACATTCTATGGTCAAGCACACACTAACATCCATAAAACTCATTACATAACTATACTGTACTTTTACATTACAATTTGATCATGTCCATTGTTAGCTATTACATAGGCATGACTTCTTTACTCTATCCGGACTCCCGTACTATATCCTGTACCTGTAAGCCTGGGGGAAAAGGGAGAGGGGTGAGCTAAAAGCCCAGTGAGTAGAGCTAGTAAAAACACATTAACACTATGCTCAAATGGAATGCATCATAACACAAACAATTCACATAAGGGTTGGGTGAACTTGTCACCAAATAGTCCAAGTTAACTCTGTGCCAGGCCGTAGCATGGGGTCCTGGTCTTCCTGTCATACATACATTACTTACCATTTTCCAGGGCCTCCTCTGGGCTCCTGGTCTTCGAGTCCCATAACCGTGCCTTACTCTGTGCCAGGCCTGTAGACTGGGGCCTGGTCTTTCTTACTCTGTGCCAGGCCGTAGCATGGGGTCCTGGTCTTCCTGTCTTGGACTAATTGGGTCATCCAACATTCACCCACATCAACAACAATTTATGCGATGCGGCATATTCGTGAAAACTAATGCAATCATCCTATTACATAATCATGATGCATGATACATGATAAAACATTTAATTTAAAAGATTAAGTTTAGTTCCACTCACCTCTGGCTGACTCTGACAATACCGAAGCAGCTGAACTCACTGCTGGGGTCCTCGGTTCCTCGGGTCCGAACCTACACAGGTGGACTCAAATGAGGGACCAAACATACCTGAACATAACTCTAAAATATTCCCCAAAAACCCCCTAAAACATCCTGAAAATATCACATAGAGATATGCATGAAATGGCTGAACAGGGCACTTTCGGCGGCACCTTCGGCGGCCGAAAGTCCTGGACAGAGACGAAACTCAGGTAGGTTCGGCGGCACCTTCGGCGGCCGAAAGTCCCAGACAGAGACGAAAGTCTCTTTTCGGGGGCAACTTCGGCAGCCGAAAGGCCTGCCTCCCCAGCCATGTTCGGCGGCCGAAAGTGCCTTCGGCTGCCGAACCTGGTTTCTGCCAAAGGGTAGAAACTTGGCTCCTTTGTGCATTTCGCCTCCAAACCTTCCAAACATGCATATTTTTCAACCAAAGCATGCATACAAATTCCTAGGGGCCTCAAACATGCATATACCCCATCTACAACACTTCAATCACACACAATCAAGCTACATTGTTCAAAAAGTCATCAAAAACCCATAGGTTCAACATATGCCCTAACATGCATTCTATCCCTTAAAACTTCATAAAACTTGTTTAAATCATACATTGAGCTTAAGATCGGCTCTTACCTCTTGAAGATCGAGGGTTGAGGAGATCTAAACTTGGAGATGGGAGAAGTTCCAACTTTTGGTCTCCAAGCTCCAAAACTCGTTCTAAGCTCAAAGATCTTCAAAACCAAAGTTATAAACTTGTAAAGATCATGGAAAAAGGAAGGAAAAACTCAAGATTGGGGAAGGATGGCGGAATGCTCACCTTGGCCGAAATGGGGAGAAAAAGCTCGCCCATTTTCGGCTAAGGGACCCTTTTATAGATGGCTGGCCAGGCCACGTTCGGGGGCCGAATGTGCCTCCGCATCCATGCAATGTTCGGCGGCCGAACTTGACTTTCGGCGGCCGAACCTGGACTTCCCCTCACTCATGCTTTCGGGGGCCTAACGTGCCTCCAAAACACATGCATGTTCGGCGGCCGAACTTGACTTTTGGCGGCCGAACCTGGGTTTTCCTCCAATGCTATTTTCATGCAAAAACTCATTTTATTTAATACTTAAAACCATTAAAAACATGAAAACATTTCATAAAAATATGATTCTACCCTTCTAGAGGTCTCCGACATCCGAGGTTCCACCGCACGGTAGGAATTCCGATACCGGAGTCTAGCCGGGTATTACACTAATGCTGGTTGGGTAGGGCAGATTTTTGATGGTGTCAATTTTGGCTTTGTCCACCTCAATCCCTTTTGCTGAGACAATATGGCCTAAGATTAAGCCATGGCTGACCATGAAGTGGCACTTCTCATAGTTGAGAACCAAGTTTGTCTCTAAACACCTTTGAAGTATCTTCTCCAAGTTGGCTAGGCATTCATGGAATGAGTTGCCATACACCGTAAAGTCATCCATGAAGACTTCAATGATTTTCTCCACATAGTCAGAAAAAATGCTCATCATGCACCTTTGGAAAGTGGCTGGTGCATTGCAAAGACCGAAGGGCATCCTCCTAAATGCGAAGGTACCAAATGGGCAAGTGAAAGTGGTCTTCTCCTGATCTTCAGGTGCAACGGGGATTTGATAAAATCCCGAATATCCATCGAGGAGGCAATAATGACTTTTTCCAGCAAGTCTCTCAAGCATTTGGTCCATGAAGGGCAAGGGAAAATGGTCCTTCCTTGTTACTGTGTTGAGCTTCCTGTAGTCCATGCAAACTCTCCACCCATTTTGCACACGAGTGGGTACTAGCTCTCCTTCAGAATTAGGGACAATGGTAATCCCGGTCTTCTTTGGTACCACATGGACGGGACTCACCCACTTACTGTCAGAAATGGGGTAGATTACCCAATGTCTAGGAGCTTCACTATCTCCTTCTTCAGAACCTCCATCATTGGTGGATTCAGCCTTCTTTGTGCCTCACGAACAGGTTTGCACTCATCCTCCATAAGTATTCGATGCATGCATGTTGAGGGTGAGATACCCTTTATGTCCTCCAATGTCCACCCAATTGCCTTCTTGTGCTTCCTCAACACATCTAGGAGCTTTTCCTCTTCTTCTTGGCTGAGCTGGTTATAAATAATTACTGGAAGTGTATTTTCAGCCCCCAAGTAGGCATATTTGAGGTGGCTAGGCAAGGGTTTCAGATCTGGTGCTTTCTCTGTCTGCTGGTTTTCTGTCTGCTTGCTGTCTGATTTGCCCAATGATTTGGGCAAATCACTGGTCAAATCACTTTCTGTTAAGTCTGTCTGCTCACTGATTTGGGCAGATTGTCTGGGTGATTTGGGCAGATCGCTGGGCAAATTACCTGTAACCAGCTGTGAACAGTACTCTATCTGGTCTGTCTTGGTGTTGCTGTCCACTTCTTCTCTCCTGCAAAGACCTTCATAAAGTAAGTTTTCTTGATCAAAATCAAAAATTTCTTGACTTAAATCATCAATTATATCAAGGCCATAAACAGGAGAAACATCATTGGGGAATTTCATGGCATCATAAACATTAAATTTTATAACTTCCCCTTCAAACTCCATGGTCAATGTGCCATCATGCACATCAATTTTTGTTCTTGCTGTGCTCAAGAATGGTCTCCCAAGTAAGATATCAGAGGTGGTGTTGCTTTTATCTTCCTCCATATCAATGACGTAAAAATCAGCTGGGAAGACTAGTTGGTCCACTTGCACTAACACATCTTCAAGCACTCCTTTAGGGTAGACAATGGATCGGTCAGCCAATTGGATTATGATGCTAGTGCCCTTGAGTGTACCTGCATTCAACAAGTTAAAAATAGAAAGGGGCATGACATTAATTGAGGCTCCAAGGTCACACATGGCCTTCTTTATTCCCACATTGCCTATCTTACATGAAACTGCAAACATCCCTCTATCCTTGCATTTGACTGGAAGTTTCCTTTGGATGACAGCTGAAACGCACTCCCCCACACTTACCTTTTCACGTTCAGCAAGTTTCCTTCGGTTGGTGCATAGCTCTTTGAGAAACTTGGCATACCTTGGAATTTGCTTTACAGCATCAAGTAGGGGTATGTTGATTTCCACTTTGCGAAGTGTCTCCAATATCTCTTTTTCCTCTTTCTCTTTTTGGGACCTTGCAAATCTCTTTGGGAAGGGAGGAGGTACCTTGAATTTCTCCATAGGTTGCTGTTTCTGCCTTTGACTGGTTTCTGCCTGGTCTGTTGATTTGGGCAGATCACTTTCTACCTTCTTTGGTGATTTGGGCAAATCACTGCTGGGCAGCTCAGTCTGCCTAGTGATCGGGTCCGTGATTTGGGCAAATTGACTGCCCTGATCACTTTCTGGCAGAATTTCTTCCATGGCCTGTTTTTGTGATTTTTCAACCTTATTGTCTTGCTACACCTTTCCACTCCTCAATGTGATGGCACTAGCATTTTGCCTTGGATTTATCTCAGTTTGGGAGGGTAGCTTCCCTTGAGACTCATATTTGCTCATTGAAGTGGCCATTTGGCTCACTTGTTTTTCAAGATTTTGCACCGTATTTGCTAAATTCTTCACAATCTCCTCAAGAGGTGCATTGGAGTTCTGAGGTGCAGCTTGAGCTTGATTCCTTTACTGGTAGCTTGGATATTGATTTCCCCTTGCATAACTGAAATTTGGATGGTCCCTCCAACCTGGATTATAAGTATTTGCATAGGGATCATACCTTCTTTGCCCATTGAAGCCTCCAACAGCATTGACTTGCTGGTCCTCCTCTTGAAGGGATGGACATAGATCAGTTGGGTGGTTGTTGGCACATATTCCACATGTCTTGGGCTGCTGAATCTGCTGGACTTGTTGGGTTTGACCCACAACAAGGCTACGGACAACATTGGTGAGTTCAGAAATTTGAGATGCTAAAATGGATGTACTCACGTCATTTACATTCCTTGATGGCAGCTCTTGGTCTCCAAATTGTTGAAAAGTTGCAGCCATGGAGGAAATTAAGTCCCTCATCTCTCGAGGTGATTTTTTTTCAAATGTTCCTCCACAGGCTGCGTCAATAAATTTTCTTTCTGAGGGTAGCAATCCTCCATAGAAGTACTCAATGAGAGATTGGTCAGAAATATCATGCCGAGGGCAGCTTGTGCACAACTTTTTGAACCTCTCCCAGTACTCATACAAGCCTTCAGAGTGCTTTTGCCTTATGCCACTTATCTCTTGACGGATGCCTATGGCTTTTAAGGTTGGGAAGAATTTTCTCAAGAATGCTCTTACCATATCAGCCCATGATGTGATGGATCCGGGTGGCAAGTAGAATAGCCATTCTTTGGCATAGTCTTCAAGGGAAAAAGGGAAGGCTCTAAGCTTGATATCTTCTTCTGGAATGCCTTGGGGTCTCATGGTTGAGCACACAACGTGGAATGCCTTCAAATGCTTGTGAGGATCTTCATTTTCTAGGTCTCTGAATTTAGGAAGGAGATGAATTAGACCTGTCCTTAGCTCGAATGGTGCTGTCAATAGGGGATATTCAATGCATAAGGGTGCTTGATCTCCTGCTGGTTCAGCTAACTCTCCGAGATTTCTTTCCCGTGGCTGAGGTGCTTGAATGGGCATGTTTCCAGCTTGTATTTCAGCTTCTACATGTGCAGCAGGTGGTGCTGCCATTGCTGGATTTTCTGCCATAACCAGAAGTTCAGTTTCTGGTGCAAATTCAGTAGTAGTAGGTGCGGTAATGGAAGTTTCTGCTGGTGCAGAAATTTCTTCAGCAGGGGCAGTAGGTGGTCTGTGAGGTGGAGTTGTTGATGAAAATGGTTTTGAGGCTTGGTTCCTCAAATTTGCTTGCTTCCTTAAGCTCTTGGCGGTTTTCTCAATCTCCGGATTGTAAAGAAGAGTGTCTTTACGGCCAGACCTGGTCATAAATGGAAAATACGTTAGTTATATCAAGTCCCCGGCAACGGCGCCAATTTTTGATAGGCAGTTGTCGAAGCCGTAAAAAATAAACCTATTATCAATCAACAAATAAATTTGCAGATAGTGGCAATAGGGTCGAACCACAAGGAATTGACACCAAGTATCTTCCTAATAATGACTAAGGCAAGTAATAACAAATAAGTAAAAGAGGGGGGTTTGTTTTGATGAGTTAAAATCTAAAAGCAAAAGAGAATAATAATTTAATTGAAAAGGAATTTCAATGAGAAAGAGATTCTAGCTGAAGTGTGAGCCTAATTCAGTTTGTTCAGATTTGATCATTGATTATTAAAGACTCCTATTTGATTTCAATAAATCAGTTTTGGTTGTGGAAGACGCTTCTCACAATCCAAATTCCTCCTTAGTTCTAGTTTGATTAGGAAACGTTCGCTAATCAAACACTGATCAACAAGTTGCCAAGGAACGTCCTTGGGGCATTTAGCATCGAACAACCGTTGATCGCATTAAGACTTAGAGAAACCCAATTCTATCCTTGTCAACCGCGTGGTCAAGGCTAGGTTATGCAACTGATTATATTTATGTTCAAACAATTTAAGCAATTACGGACCTAAATCATTCAAACAATTTATCACCTAAGCAATTTAAAAGCAATGGGCCCTTATTGATTCTAAAAGCAAAGTAATAATTATGGAAAAGATCAGATTGCATAAATATTGAAACAAACAAGAGTTCAACAATGGAGTATTAAACCTCCCAATTCATCACAAATCTGAATATTCTCAACTTCAACTAGAAAAGAATGAATTTAGCCACTCATGGTGACTAAAATACACAAAAGATGAAAAGAAAGGAGAAAGAAAGAAGCTGCAGAGTTTCTGGCGAGAGGAGAAGATGCTGAGTAGCTGATCAGAAGATCTCCCTTGCTGGTTTGGAGGTTGCTCTTTTATAGCTGAAGAATTCCATCCTTCTAGGGTTTTGAAATCCCCTTTTTAATTTGGCTTGTGATTCCTCTTTTGATGTTGAATTTAATTGCAACTGGAATTCCTTAAGTGAGAAACTCTTTCGTGGCTCTTGGAATTATTTTGGTAGTGATTGAGTTGGATTTGGACTTTTGAAAACTCAAAATTCGGTTTCCTGAACAATTTCCCGCTCTGTTGTATTTTCTGCTGTCATTGTGATCGGGGCAGTGATTTGGGCAAATCACTGGTCCAATCACTTTCTGCAAGTCTGTGCTATCTCTGCTAGTGATCTGGGCAGTTTCTGCGAGTGATTTGGGCAAATCACTGGTCCAATCACTTTTGCTGTCATTTTCTGCACTTTTTCTCCAACTTTTCAATTTCTTCCTTTTCTACAAAACCATAACAAAAACACAATTTAAGCTAGAAAAATGTGTAAATAAACAGTAAATAATATATTAAAAACATGGTTAAATTATGCTTGATCAGCTGGCCACCAATACACTCTTTTCAGGTCCTGATACATCTTGGTGGCTCCAGGGTGAACACTGTACTTTGCATTATGAGCTTCCCTCATAATATCTCCCTTTAGACTGATGTCATCTGGTACACATAGTCGATTCCCATAGCGGAGGATCCCTTTGCTATCAAATCTGCACTCTGCACTGTTGCCTAACTGAACAGTCCTGACAATTTTCACTAACTCAGGGTCCTCATGCTGTTTCTGAGCTACCTGCTCTAGAAACACAGGTGTCACTCTCATATGTGCTATCAACGCACCTGTACCAGACATGATACGGATCCAATAGGGCAAATTTCTAACAATGGTGTGGAGCAAACTTATGTCATTCAGATGGATCTAAAAGAAGCTCAAAATCATATTCATATGATCCATATATATTTGGGGCGTGCTTCAACTCATATGGGACAGATTTGGTGCAACACTTGCAATTATAGGCTTAGGGAGCCTAATCAAACCTATGGGCTAAAGCTACACAAAGGGAAGCCTAAAGTGAAGATCAAGTAAGGCTTTTGTGAAGATTAAGCTTTGTTATGATGGGCTTGCTATATTTTTATTATTTAACACTTGTTTTATTTTAGCTTTGTTTGGGCTTGTATTCTGGCCATACGTTATCTTTTAAGTTTTAGAGTGTTGGGCCATGTTTTGGGCTTATGTTTTAATACTTATGTGTTATTTTAGTGTGTGATTGGGCTTGGGCCTTATGTGTTTAAGTCAGGTCCAAGAAGAGTGTCTTAGGGTTTTATTTATTTTTCTTCTTACTATATAAGGATAAGAAACAATTGTATGAGAGAGCTTTTAATCAAACTTTTCAGAATTTCTTTCATGCCTTTGGCGTGTATTGCTTTGAGTGAGAGTGAGGATTTGCTTTCATCAATTGCACCAGGAATCTTGGCTTACTTATCAACTATTCGTTGTGGCGTTTGTCAGATTCTCATCTAAATCCTTCGATTATTGGTGTTTCAGCTTCTCTAAGTGTGGGGTGCCATAGGAGGTGGGTTTATCAAATCTTTGGATTCCATATCTACTTGTGCGTGTGGGTTTGAGGCTTGTGCCATAGGGTTCCGCGTCAGTTGGTATCAGAGCCAAAGTGAGATAAATTCTGATTTATCTTAGAATCTAGGGTTTTTGAGTTTTCATTTTCTTCCTTGTTGTTTTCGGTGAAAGCTTGTGTGTCCATGGCTGCACCTTCTTGATTATTAATCATCAAAAAAAAAAAATTCGAAATCCAAAAAAAAAATATCGCCTTTGCCTTATTTACCTTGATCTGGCCGAAATTGTGATTTGCTTCCTTTTTCATCTATATTGCCTTACCTATCTCAATTAATTGCAGTAATTTATGGGAATCAATTTGAATTTTGAATTTTGAATTTGGTCGAATCCAGATTATGAGATAAAAGAAATTCTGCCTATTTCCTAAAGTGCACATTTAGGGCAATTGCATCTAAATTGATTTGATGTCAAATCCTTCTTTTAACACCAGAATTTTCGTCCATGTTTCTGATCTGAGAGAAATTTACATTTTTCTTTTCTGATTCTATTTGTGGGGTTTTGATACTTTCCTTTTTGGGTAGATTTAAGTAGATCCATATTTAATTTGCGTTGAAGTGAATTAAATGCAATATTTTTTTTCCAGGTTCGTTCTTGTTTGATTTCTAAGTTTCTTTTTTGGTTTAAGCTTGCTTTTGTTTCCTTTACATTGCTGGAGTATTGTTTGCTTGTGTCTATACTCTAGGTGATATTTTTCAAGTAGCACAAAACCAAGTTCATGTGTTACTTTTCAAATTGTCAGTGTCTTCTTTCTAGTTTTTGCGCGCTTCCTTCTTTCTGTAGGTTTTCTTTTTTGTTTCATTAAACGCACCTTGTGGTTAGTTGGTTGACCTTAGTTTCTAAAGTGCAATTGAAGAATCAGCAAAAGAATGGTAAGAGTGCAAACACTTGAGTACTTTCTTTTTTTACCACAATATTTGCTAGTTCTTTTTGTTATTTGTTGATTTAAGGTAGGATGAGTAAAGACAAGAATGTGGTGGATCGTACTGATGGAAGTGAATCGAATATGGGTAACGATTATAAGATCTTTAAGAAGTCAGTCAATGGTGAGTTACAAAGGCTCAATAAGATTTTTGAGAGGTTAACTGAAACTATGGAGAGTTTGAATGTCTCACAAGCTTCCACTTCTACAAGAATACCTCAAAGAACTCTTAATTGCAATAATGATTGTGATGATTCGGATGTGTTGGTTAATAATGTGTTGCTTGCTGCACATTATGAGATGCTTGTTGCTAGGCGTGCTCTGAATATGCAGGTTAAGAAAGAAAGCCTAGAACAACGGGAAAATATATTTCACACTAGGTGTTTGGTTAATGGAAAAGTGTGTACTCTCATTATTGATGGAGGTAGTTGCACAAATGTGGCAAGTGTGTATATGGTGGAGAAATTGGGCTTGGCTTCTATGCGTCAAGACAACTCTAGCTGTAGCCCTTCGTCGATGAGCTTGTAAAACTCCATCACCACTGGTCTTCTCTCTGCGGCTATATGGGACAAACTGCCTAGTGATTTCCGCCTTAGGGCGTCTGCCACAACATTCGCCTTACCCGGATGATACTGAATCCTGCAATCATAATTACCGAGCAGTTCTACCCATCTTCTCTGCCTCAAATTCAACTCTTTCTGACTCAAGATGTACTGTAAACTCTTGTGATCCGTGAAGATCTCGCATTTAACCCCATAAAGGTAATGCCTCCACATCTTGAGTGCAAAGATGACTGTTGCCATCTCGAGGTCTGGACGCATCACAGAACACTATGAAGTCCTCATTACTGACAGGCAGAGCTAACACCGGTGTTGATGTTAATCGTCTCTTTAGCTCCTCAAAGCTCTCTTCACATTGGTCCGTCCACACGAACCTCTGGTTCTTCTTGGTCAGTTTTGTCATAGGAGCAGCTATCCTTGAGAAGTCCTACACGAACATCCTGTAGTAACCTGCCAAACCCAGAAAGCTTTTGATCTCTGTCACTGACGTGGGTCTGGGCCAGTTAGCTACAGCCTCTGTTTTCTTGGGGTCTACCTCAATACCTTCTGCTGATACTACATGCCCCAAGAAGGAAATGCTCCTCAACCAAAATTTACACTTAGAGAACTTGGCATACAAGCCATGTTCTCTCAGTGTCTGCAGAACTGTCCTCAGATGCTGGGTGATCAAGCATAATTTAGCCACATTTTTATTATATTTATTACTGTTTATTTACACATTTTTCTAGCTTAATTTGTATTTTTGTTATGTTTTTACAGAAAAGGAAGAAATTGGAAAAATGGAGAAAAAGTGCAGAAAATGACAGAAAAGTGATTGGGTCAGTGATTTGCCCAAATCACTGCCCAGATCAAGCTGAAGTAGAAACCTGGAGGCAACAGGCAGAAGTGATATGGGCAAGTGATCTGCCCAAATCACTCTCAGAAACTGGCCAAATCACTCGCAGAAACAGAGACAGAAACTGAACTGAAATCCCAGAGAGCGATTGGGGCAGATCGAGCAAGTGATTTGCCCAAATCACCTTGACAGCAGAAATTGACAGCAGAGGCGGGAAAACAGCAGGGAACCGAATTTTGAATTTTTAGAAGTCCAAATCCAACTCAATCACTACCAACACAATTCCAAGAGCCACGAAAGAGTTTCTCACCTAAGGAATTCCAGTTGCAATTAAATTCAACATCAAAAGAGGAATCACAAGGCAAATTAAAAAGGGATTTCAAAACCCTAGAAGGATGGAATTCTTCAGCTATAAAAGGGCAGCCTCCAAACCAGCAAGGGGCATCTCTTCTTCATCTCATCTTCAGCAATTCTGCAGAAAATACAACAGTTTCTTCTTCTTTTTTTTCTTCCTCCTTTTGTGATTTTGTCCACCATGAGTGGCTAAATCCATTCTTTTCTAGTTGAAGTTGGTGAATTTCAGATTTGTGATGAATTGGGAGATTTAAATCTCCATTATTAAACTCTTATTTACCTTCAATATTTATGCAACTTGATCTTTCTATAATTATTACTTTGCTTTTAGAATCAATTAAGGTCTGTTGCTTTTAAATTGCTTGAGTAATATATTGTTTGAATAATTTAGGTCCGTAATTGCTTAGATTATTTAAACACAAATATAATCGGTTGCATAATCTAAACTTGACCACGCGGTTGGCAAGGTTAGAGTTGGGTTCCTCTAAGTCCCAATGCAGTTAACAGTTGTTTGATGCTACAATGCCCCAAGGACGTTCCTTGGCAACTTGTTAACTAGAGTTTGAGTAGCGAACGTTTCCTAATCAAACTAAAACTAAGGAGGAATTTGGATTGTGAGAAGCGTTTTCCACGTCCTAAACTAACTTATTGAAATAGATAAGAGTATTAAAAAGATCAATGATCAATTCTAAACAAGCTGAAATAGATCCATGCTTCAACTAGAATCCTTCTCCCATTGAAATTCTTATCTTTTTAAATTATTGCTTTCTCTTGCTATTTAATATTAACTCATCAAATCAAACCCCCCTCTTTTAATTACTTGTTATTTACTTGTCCAAGTCATTAATAGGAAAATTCGTAGTATCAAATCCCTGTGGTTCGACCCTATTGCCACTATCTGCAAATTTATTTTGTTGGTTGATAATAGGTTTATTTTTGACGGCTTCGACAACCGCTATCACTAGGCATGCTCCTCTGCATCTCTGGAGTACACTAAGATATCATCGATAAAGACAATAACAAAGTGATCCAGATACTCGCTGAAAACTCTGCTCATGAGATCCATGAATGCTGCAGGGGCATTGGTCAACTCGAACGGCATTACCAAGAACTCATAATGCCCATATCTGGTCCTGAAAGCTGTCTTTGGCACATCTGCCTCTCTGACTCTCAACTGGTGGTACCCGGACCTCAGATCTATTTTGGAGAAACAACTTGCTCCATCTAGCTGGTCAAATAGATCATCGATCCTAGGTAGGGGATACTTATTCTTGGTAGTGACCTTGTTCAACTGCCTGTAGTCGATACAAAGTCTGAGGGATCCATCCTTCTTTCTGACAAATAGCACTGGAGCACCCCAAGGTGAGGTACTAGGGCGGATGAAACCCTTATCTACCATGTCCTGCAACTGCTCTTTCATCTCTTTTAACTCTGCTGGCGCCATCCTGTAGGGAGGAATAGAGATAGGTCTGGTACCAGGCAGCAATTCTATTTCAAACTCCATCTCCCTATCAGGTGGTAGTCCTGGAAGCTCGTCTGGGAAAACATCTAGAAATTCTCAGACTACTGGTACTGAGGCTGGTTCCCTCACCTGACTATCTAGCTCTCTCACATGAGCTAGAAACCCCTGACAACCCCTCCTAAGCAACCTACGAGCCTGAAGGGCTGAGATCAAACCTCTAGGAGTACCCCTCCTGTCTCCTCTGAAGACACACTCTGACCCATCCTGGTCTCTGAGACTAACTACCTTGTCTCTGCAGTCCAAGGTAGCTCCATATGTAGATAGCCAATCCATCCCTAGAATGACATCAAAATTCGTCAAATTTGGAACCACAAGGTCAGCTGGAAGGCATCTACCCTCTATGAACACTGGACTGAAGCAACAGACTGACTCTGCCACTGATGGATCACATTTGGGTCCACTGACCCAGAGAGGATACTCTAACTCAGAGATCATCAGACCCAATCTCTCCACGGCTCCAGAAGCAATAAAAGAGTGAGAAGCCCCGGGGTCCATCAAAGCATACACATCAGAACACCCAATGATGAGCTTACCTGACACTACTGTGTTCGACGTGTTTGCCTCCTCCTGAGTCACAGTGAAGATCAGTGCTGGGGCTACAAGACCTCCACCTCGGGAACCTGCTGCTGGAGAAGAGGCTGACCCTCTCCCTCTACCTCTGCCACTACTCTGAGGCATGGCTGAAGCTGCTGGCTGAGCCACACTGCCAGAAGTCATCTGCTGGGATGGTGCCATAAAGGTCGCCTTAGGACATTCCCGTGCAAAATGCCCCTCCTGCCCACAGTTAAAGCAGGCTGTAGATCCCAACCGACAAACTCCTTTGTGCAGTCTCCCACATTTCCCACATACTGGACTGCTTGCGCCAGAGCTTGAGCCACTACCCATTCCCAGACCAGACTTGATCTTGCTCCAGAACTTATTCTTTGTACCTTTTGCCTTTCCCCATTTCTTGCTACCTGAAGCTGCTGCACTGGGGGTCTTAGAACCCGAAGGTTGTGCCACGTGCTGTTTTACTGTCCCCTGAATGATGGCACTTGCCTCCATCTTCCTGGCAGCATCCACTATAGCGTGGAAATTCTTTTTCTCTGCTGGAAGAATCAAGGAGGAATATCTGGGATGAAGTCTCATGGTATATCTCCTTGCCTTCTTCTGGTCAGTGTCATAAGCCTGACCCACATACTGAAGCAGATCCAGGAACTTGTCTGTGTATTCATCTACACTCATCTCCTCGGTCTGCCTCAACTGCTCAAATTCTATCACTTTCAGCTCCCTGGAACTGTTAGGAAAAGCCCACCCTGCAAACTCATTGGCGAACTCTTCCCATGACATGCTGTCCAACCTGGGGTCCATATAATTCTTGAACCACTCTCGAGCTTTCTTACATTTGAGTGTGAACCCTGCCATCTCAATGGCTCTGCTATCATCAGCACTCAACTCATCGGTTATCATCTTAACCGTTCTGAGGTACTCAAATGGATCATCTCCCATATTAAATTTGGGAGCATCCAACTTCAAATACTCTGTCATTTTCACTTTACTTCCCTCAGCTGAGCTAGGTTGAGGTACTTGGACAACAGGGGCTACTGGTTCTGATTCTGGTGGTGGAGGAGGTGCTGAACTTGGATCTGGGTATGCTGCACTGGGATGGAAAGGTGTGGGTGGATACATGGGATATGGTGGGTAAAAAGGAGGATAAGGCATGTAAGGCATGTAGGTAGGATATGGAGTAAAACCAGAGTAATCCGACGTACCCCATCGGATACCCCGGGCCCTGTGGAAAGGGTGGATATTGGGGTGGAGAACCAAACCCCGAGGCCTGAGCGCCTCCTTGAGACTCTCCCATACCCTCTTCAGATCTGTCCATACCCATGCTTTCCTCTTTGCCCTGATCCACATCCATAGCTTCCCTCACTTCCTCTGACCTTCCTCCTCTATCTGTTCCTCTTCTGCTCTCATCAAAAGACCTTCTAGGGTCCCTTGACGTACCCTCCCTGCCTGATCTCTGAGACATTGCCCTTGGCAACGCAAGAGGACGAGCATCTAAACCCTCATTCACTAGTGGGACTCCAGTCAATCGTGCAGATCGACGAGTTCCTCTCATCTTCGCTTACTGGAAAACAACGTATAACAGCACATATCAGCATATAAACATCACATAACCATAATGCATATGCATAATCATGGCATTACACATCATCATATAGACAGGACTCTACATCCTATCCTAGTGGACATGAGTTCTTATTGTGCTTGACCTACACTCTATGAGCCGGACACTCTCTCTATAGGTCCGACCATATGAACCTAGGGCTCTGATACCAATCTGTAATGACCCAGGAACTGGACCGCTATCGACGCTAGGATCCAGGTCGACTTAAGGTCGCCGGGACCCGTAGCAAGCCTGCTATACTGTCTGTGTACTTGTAAAATCCCATATATGATCATACATTTTCTGTAAAAGCATAAAACTTTGTTCTGAACCACGGCTCAACCTGTGCATGCACTATCTCTGTACAATAGAACCCCTTACTAGAGCTTGCTCTAGACGGGTTAAACTCATACTGTAGTAAGCCTGGTACATACAATAAACAAATCATGTATAAGCAAAAGGATTTACAATACATCTAGGTCAAGCACTATACTAAACTCTATACAATATCATTACATCTCTTTACAAAATATACATGTCCACACTATGTTATTACAACATTTTTTACTCTTCCTGTACCCTGCTGAACTTCCCCTGACCTTTGATCCTGCAAGACTGGGGTTAAGGGAGAGGGGTGAGCTATACTAGCCCAGTGAGTAGAACAGTAAAACATGTTAACAAACATGCTCAAGTGAAATGCATCATATCACAAACAATCCACAGCAAGGATGAATGTGTCACCATTAGTCCCGACATCCTATACTCGTGCCAGGGTGTAGAATGGGCACCTGGTCTTTCTGTCTTACCTGATAACTCGTGCCAGGGTGTAGAATGGGCACTTGGACTTCCTAACTCGTGCCAGGGCGTAGAATGGGCACCTGGACTTTCTCAGAGACTAATGGATCACCCACATTCCATCCACATCATCAACATAAAATGCAATGCAACATCTTCGTGAATTCTAATGCAATCAACCTATTGCATAATCATGGTGCATGAAACATGCTAAAAAAGACATTTAATTCCTCATATAAAATAGATTAGTTTAGTTCCACTCACCTCTGGCTGACTCTGACAACTCTGAAGCAGTGCTCACTGCTGATCTCTTTGGTTCCTCTGGTCCGTTCCTACACAGATGGACTCAAATGAGGGACCAAAATAAAGTAAGGACAACTCTAGAATACTCCCCACAAACCCCCTAAAACGTCCTAAAACAACCAAGGAAAACATGCAAAAGAAGGCTGGACAGGGCACTTTCGGCGGCAGGTTCGGCGGCCGAAAGTCCCTTCCAGAGCCGAACCTCAAGCACTTTCGGCGGCACTTCGGCTGCCGAAAGTCCTCTCCAAAGACGAAAGTCTCTAACCTTCGGCGGCCGAACCCCCCCTCTAGAGCCGAAATTCCAAACTTTCAGGGGCAAGCTTAGGCAGCCGAAACCACCTCCTTAGCATGTTCGGCGGCCGAACCCTCTTTTCGGCGGCCGAAACTGGATTCTCCAGTAAGGCAGAAACGTGTTCTGCTTCATGCATAAGTACCCAATCTTCACTCAAACATGCAAACCACAATTCCATAAGCTGCATATACACAAGTATAGGCACAAAGGGGTCCAAAACTAACTTAAAACCCCAACAAACATCTCAACTAAATACATAAGCATGCTTTGACCACAATTCAACCAAAAACTCAACTTACCCTAAACATGCATCTCTACCCATAAACCTCCATAAAACCTTCAGAAAACATCAAAGAAGCTAAGGATCTACACTTATCTCTTGAAGATCTAGAGGAGATGTGATCCTAACATGGAGATGTGGAGAAACTCACTCTCAAACTCTCCAAACTTCAAAATCTTGGTTTTTAGCTCAAAACCTTCAAAACAACATACAAACTCATCAAAACTTTGAAAGATTTGTAAAAATCATGAAGATCACCCAAGAAGATCATGGTCTCACCTCTGTCCGTGGAAATGGAAGAAACTTATCCATTTCACTTACCTAGGGCCTTTTATAGGTGGCTGGCCAGACCACCTTCGACGGCCAAACGTGAAACCGAAAGCCATGCATGTTCGGCGGCCGAACCTGGCTTTCCTTTCTTGGTGCTTTTCTTTCAAACACTCATTTCCTTTACACTTAAAACCATTAAAACTTACGAAAACACTATTAAACAAAACATAAATCTTACCCTTCTAGAGGATTTCGACATCCTGTATTCCATCGAAAAGTAGAATTCCGATGCCGGACTCTAGCCGGGTATTACAAGGACGTTCCTTGGCAACTTGTTTATTAGTGTTTGATTACCGAACGTTTCCTAATCGAACTAGAACTAAGGAGGAATTTGGTTGTGAGAAGCGTCTTCCACAACCAAGACTAATTTATTGAAATAAAATAAGAGTCTTAAATAGTCAATGATCAATTCTGAACAAGCTGAATTAAACTCATATTTCAACTAGAATCTCTTTCCCATTGAAATTCTCATTTATTTAAATTATTGCTTTCTCTTGCTTTCTAGATTTAATTCATCAAAACAAAACCCCCCTCTTTTTATTTATTTGTCATTTATTTGCCTTAGTCATTATTAGAAAAATCTTTGGTGTCAAATCCCTGTGGTTCGACCCTATTGCCACTATCTGCAAGTTAATTGTTGATTGTTTAATAGGTTTATTTTTTACAGCTTCGACAACCGCTATCAGTAACCTTTAGCTACAAGGCGAGTTTTAAGGCGCTCAATTTTGCCATCAGGTCCCACCTTAACTGTGTAAACCCATCGACAACCAACACTAGACTTGCCAGGTGGTAAAGAGACCAGTTTCCAAGTTCCATTATTATGAAGAGCAGTCATCTCCTCAACCATTGCATTACACTAACCAAGATGATCCACTCTAACTGTCTTGGGTATAGAAACAACAGACATGGTGGAAATAAAAGTATAATAGAAAGGAGACAAACGATGATAACTCACAAAATTATAAATGGGATGAGGATTGCGAGAAGAGCGAATATCTTTTCGGAGAGCAAGAGGAGGAGTAGCTGTTGCTACTGAAGGCATAACCGAATGAGGTGAAGATGGAACTGGAGGTGAGTCATTAGAAGTACCTGCATCAGGGAGAGAAGTATCAGTGTTAGTAGCAAATGGGTGGGGTCGACGGGTGTAGACCTGAAGGGGTGGACTGATATGAGGCCAAGGAGATATAAGAGGTGTAGGTACAGGCAAAGCGCTAGGAACAAAGGTTTTATGCATTGGACTAGAAGAAAAGTAAGGGGAGGTTTCAAAAAAGGTGATATCAACATAGACAAAATATCTGTTAGTAGTGGTATCATAGCATTTGTAACCTTTTTAAAGCTGAGAATAGCCGAGAAAGACATATTTAACTGATTTGACTAGAGTTTGTCTTTATCAGGGGTATGATCATGGAGCATTTTTTCAATTCATGCATAATAAAAAAATTAATTATAAATTAACGCAATATCCAAAAATATTTTCGGATCTTGTGTGTCAGCGGAGCGTGTTCGGTAGTCATACTGCTGAACATGCTTGTTCGACACTCATAGTGCTGAACATGCTTGTTCGACACTCATAGTATCGAACAATAGGGATTTCGACACCATGGGTGTTGAACTGTTATTGGATCAGCTTATTCGACACCAATGGTGTCGAACAATAGGGAGTTCGACACTATGGGTGTTGAACTGCCATTGGATCAGCTTATTCGACACCAATGGTGTCGAACAAGCTGTTCCCTGCTACAGAAGCAGTCTGAACTGCTTCCGTGGCTGCATGCATGGCGTGTTCGGCACCCAAGGTGCTGAACACGCCTGTCCAGCATTTAAAGTGCTGGACAAGCATCAAGGCTTCGTTAGAGATTCCTGACGAAGCCTTGACCAAAAGAAAAGTGTTTGGCACTTATAGTGCCGGACACTTTTCATGCATGCATGTCCGCGTGGCGCTTGCATGCAGAGCCCCGCGAACCTGCATGCACAGACCCGGGGAGACTTTGGCTTTTAAAGCCGAGTCTCCCTCCATCTCCCCCATTTTCTCCATTTTTCATCAGCATTCTTTCTTCTCTTTTCCCTCTCCACACTTTGCTCTACACTTCCACCTCAAGCACACTGTAATCTCGGCCTTCAGTACACTATGATCTCCATTTTCATCTCCTTTCATTTTCTGAGCATATCACCATTATTAAGTTTTTCTATAAATTGTTTTTTATTTTTAAATATATATATATTTTTCTTACTTCATATAAAAATAAAATTATAAATTAAAATATTAAATATTAATAAAAAAATGTAAGACATTTCAGATTAAATAATATTTTTAATATATTTTTTTATTTAATTTTTATAATTTTTAAAAATTTATTAAATAAGTTTTAAATTTTTTAAAAATTAACTAATTAGTAGTTTTATTTAAGAGATAAAAGAGTTAATTTTTTAAAAAAGTTTTAACCGCCCATCAATTATATAATTAAAATAAATTATTTAATTATATTTTTATATAAATATATCTGTAAAATATAATTAAAAATTTAAATAAAGTTAAATAAACATAATCCACACCCTTAAATTTTACATTTTTGGAGAAACTTTTAAAAGGGTAATTGAAAAAATAAATTTTAAAAAAATATAATATTTTAAATTTGAATATTATAATAATATATAAATTGATTATAATTAATTTTATTTTATGTTTAAGTTTTTTTAAATATTTTTTAATATTTAATAAAAATTAATATTTTAAAATAAATGTAATTGAAAATTTAATAAAATTTAATATTTTTAAAAAATATAATAATTTAAATTCTTAAAATATTCCATCCGTCTTATTTTTTTAATTATTTTAAAATTGTTATTTATTTTATTTTTTTATATTATAATAATATATAAATTGATTAATATTAATTTTATTTTATGTTTAAGTTTTTTAAATATTTTTTAATATTTAATAAAATTTAATTTTTTTAAAATAAATAAAATTTAAAAAATATAATAATTTAAAATTTTAAAATATTTAATCCGTCTTAAATTTGTTATTTTAATTATTTGAAAATTATTATTTATTTTATTTTTTGTATTATAATAATATATAAATTGATTAGTATTAATATTATTTTATGTTTAAGTATTTTTAATTTTTTTTAATATTTAAAGAAATTTAATTTTTTTAAAAATAAATATAATTAAAAAGTTAATAAAATTTAATAATTTTTTAAAAATATAATAATTTAAAATTTTAAAATATTTCATCCGTCTTAAATTTTTTTTATTATTTTAAAATTATTATTTATTTTATTTTTTGTATTATAATAATATATTTATTGATTAATATTAATTTTATTTTATGTTTAAGTTTTTGTAAATATTTTTTAATATCTAATAAAATTTAATATTTTTAAAATAAATATAATTAAAAAGTTAATAAAATTTAATAATTTTTAAAAATATAATAATTTAAATTCTTAAAATATTTCATCCGTCTTATATTTCTTTTTTAATTATTTTAAATTATTATTTATTTTATTTTTAATATTATTATAATATATAAATTGATTAGTATTAATTTTATTTTATGTTTAATTTTTTTAAATAATTTTTAATATTTAATAAAATTTAATTTTTTTTAAATAAATATAATTAAAAATGTAATAAAATGTAATATTTTTGAAAATATTAAATAAAAATATTAAATAATTTAATTAAATCTAGTTTTTTTATAGCCATAGTATTATTCCAATTACTTTAACAACACCATATTTTTACAAAATTTTTTTTATGTAGTGTTAAATTTGTTGTGATTTTTGGATAGAATATTTATTGTGATAGAATATTTGTTGTGATTTATGGATAGAATATTTTTGAATTAGTAGTGTTTGTTGTGATTTTTGGATATAATATCTTTAAATTATTAGTATTTATTGTAATTTTTGGATAGAATCTTTTTAGAATATGTATATTATTGTAGTGTTAAATTATGTATTGTTATTTAGTGAAAAAATGGTGTTTGAATATTGTTAGTGATTTTGAATATAATAAAGTTGGTAAATGTGTATTAGTATAGCATTTATTGTGCTGAGATATTGTGTATTATTTTGTATAATTAGATATTGAGGAAAGACGCAACCGCCGTGATTATATTTTACCGGATCCCAATATTCCATCGTTGCTATATGCACAAGCCTAATATCGGTCTGAGACTATATGGCAACAAACTATAGAAAGTGGGACGATAGGTTGCAAAAGAACGAGTACAATTTTACATTTGAACGATATTCCAGATCAAATAATACCTCACCTGCGGCATACGAGTTTTTATGGCGTAATACAGTTAGATTTTTTTACTTTGGATTGGCACTTAATTACTGCCCTTGTTGAGCGGTGGCGACCAGAGACCCATACATTTATATTTCCTAAAGGAAAAATGACCATTGCGCTTCAGGATGTGGGACTAATAACCGGGTTACCGGTCAATGGTGCCATAAGAGGGTGTTATTTGAAAATGATCTGTCTAGCTAAGGAGTTTAGTCAACTTCCAGATGATGCTGATGAAGAAGTTGTATAGAGATTCGCACGAACATATATTATGAGGGTCATTGGATATATTTTTAGTGATACATCTGCTTCGCGTGTGAATCTAATATTTTTACCTTTGCTAGCCGATCTAGAAGAAGCCGGCAATTATAGCTGGGGTGGGACATGTCTGGCATAATTGTATACGCAGTTATGTAAGCGACAAATCCTAAAATTATGCAGATGGCTGGTCCATTGTACATACTTCAGATATGGGCATGGGATCGTATCACAGCAGTATCGCCGACACTGTCTAAGCGAGTACCACATCATGATGCTCCACTAGGCAGCAGGTATGTGATATTATATTATTGTTAATTTTTTTAATTTAATATTTAAAAAAATACTTGCTAATATAATATGTTGTGCAGGTGGAGTAATCCCAGACAGATAACGGAGGTTGTCACCCATGTACTAGTGGAGTTACGTTATCAGCTTGATCGATTATTACCCGAGCAAGTAATAATGTTAAAAAAGAATATTTTAAAGGTACATGAATTTGTGTATAACAATTGAATGTTCATTTTAGGTAATTTGGGAGCCATACACTGATGCCCTGATTGAGTCGCTCTCCGAATACTATTGCCAAGGACGAGAAATTTGGAGAGCTGTTGTCCTACTAGTTTGCTTTCATATTATAGAGTGGCACCAGCCGGATTGGGTCATGCGACAGTTTGGTATGCAGCAGTATATTCCTGCTGAACCTTAACAATCTGCTGCACTCCATGATATTGATTTGCGGAAGAGCGACACAAATTGGGCAGAAGTGCACTCTTATTGGATCGCGCGCTGGAACATCCGAGATACAAGAATAATAACTGGCCCGCCAGCAACAAAGCCACTCCATTTTCATTCAGAGTATATAGAGTGGTACCGTAGGATGTCCAGACGCTGGATTTCAGTTAAAGGAGCGGCAATGAGATCAGAGGTAAAAAATTTACGATTTTTATATCATTTTCAATAATAACAACATATTTTAAATAATATAATTGAATATATGTATTGCAGAAGGATGGTTTGAAGCATAATACGCTATTGCTACCAACCCGACTACTGGGTGCATGACAGCTATTTGCGACCTCATACAGTCTGTTTCTTTTTGTATGATGGAAGAGAGTCGGCAAACACAGTTGCTAGCTCCACATCTAGCACCTGCTGCACCGCCTAGCACGACTAACCCAGATGACCCACCTATTCCAGATTCAGTTTTACGTGGTAGTAGGGATAGGACTCGTGGTCATGCTAGGAGCCGTAGAAGGGATCACACACAAGCAGCACAATGTGAGAGGGATGTGCATCCAGTGCCTCCCCCGATACAGTATCATCAGTCACAAGCAGCAGCAGCACACGAAGATGCACCAAGTTCATCTCATGTGCCACCCAGTTCATCTCACGTGGTAGTCAGTTCATGGGATGGACGCCTGGACCGAATACAATGCCTTCATTTACTCTCGGTGCTTATGGTGTACCATATACGCCAATAGCATCGATGTTTCCTGCATTTGCATCAGAGCTTGCGCATGAGCCTTCTACTTCTAGGCAGTTTTACATGTCAGGCGACACTATAGAGAATATGTTTGCATGGTATAATGCTGGATTAGGATATGGCCAGACTGGTGTCGGTCTGTTTGGTTAGTCCGATCCTTCTGCTGCTGAGGTGCAAAATCCAGATGTCAATGCGCCGACATAGGATGATTTGGATCCTCAACAATTCCTAGCACCGAGACCATGGCAAGGTTGCTTACGAGCTCCACATGAGAGGAGACATCGAGGGTGTGGTACTGGTGATCATAACTAACTGTGAGTTGAATATATATGTAAGAAGTGTTTTAATTAAATTCTTTTCATTACGTTTATTTTTTTTTTGGGTATTTAGTTGATCCTATTCCAAGATATTGATTGTAGTCTTATGATTCACTATCATTTTGGATAATGCATGTGTTAATTAAACATAACATCTTTGGCGGGCACTTGAGAAAGCTGCTACTGAGTTCATTCCACATGTAAAATTGGTGCGTGTAATTTTTTAATTTTGTTTCAATTATGCTTTATGATGGGATCTTGTTTGTATTTTTGGAAATTACCATGTTCACAGTTGAGGTATTACTTAATTAGTTATGCTTGTGACTTGCAAGTACCAGAAAGTACGAAGTTTAAAGATTTTTCATTTTCATTTATAGTTGTGCAATTATGAAATTTAAGCAAATTTAGGGATTTTATGGTTAGTTGAAATATATGAAATTTTATATATATTTTTTTGTTATATATGTCTGGTTTAATTTAGGTGTAATGGTGGGGTTTCTTACTGTGAACTGTTGAATTTCTTTAGGTGTAATGGTGGGATTATGCCATCGTGTCCTCTCAGGTACTTGAATTTGCTGGAAATGCAGCTAGAGACAATAAGAAAACTAGAATTGTTCCATTTCACATCCAGCTAGCCGTGAGGAATGATGATGAATTGAGCAAGCTGTTAGGTGATGTTACTATTAAGACAAATGATTGTGGCTTTCTTCTTGTATTATATGCTTTTATTCTTTGTTGGAAATGTATGTGTGAGTGGATATACAGCTTAGAGTGGAGAAGTGTTAATTGAGTGGAACCTTGATTTAAATGCCAACTTGTCATGTTCTAAACCTACTTGTTTGATGGGATATTAGTGTATTAGGTGAATCCAATTTGATTTCTGCATCTTCTCCTTTCTCTCTTTCTTTCTTTTTTTTTTTTTTTTTTTTTTTTGTTTTCCTTTAATTCTGATGCCTGCACAAAATGGGAATGAATGCAAAGAATGGTTGAAGTTCATGGCGCTTGAGCTGTATTTTAATTCATTAATCATATGGATTTCTATGAGAGAAAATATGATATGCATGTGCTGTATTTTATGGCTAGTTGATTTAAGATATTTTGTCATCATTAAAAACATTTTGACAACTCATTTACTGCTAGTTATTTACAAAGAAAAAAAAAAAGAAAAGAAAGTTACTACTAACTTAGTTGGGCAGTTTTTATTTTTATTTTTTTTTTCAAAAACAAGGGGCTGTTATAGAGCTACCCAGCTAGATGGCAATCAGATGTCATCCACTGCAATTTGTCTGTCCGCGCGAGGCTCCTTTCTTGTGGGGGAAGGACCAGATTCTTGAAATTATTATTATTACTTTTTAGTATTGAATATGAAAAATCTCATGTCTATATTATTTTATTTGATTGATAAAATTTTATTAATTTCAATATGAAATTTATCACTGCTTTAGTCAAAATATTATTTTTATTCATATATATTGAATTTGAGATTCTTCTATTAATAAGTTCAACAAATAAATTCTCTTAACATAGAGAAAGGGAAAAAGGAAAATAGACATAAAAATAAGATTAGAAGAAATTATTTTGACACTAAAAAATATATTACATTTATAATAATAAAAATATCAATATTTATCTACTTCCTTCCCCACCCATACAAGTTTTTTTATTGTGTTTCACCCTGCCACATATGGAACAATGGACTATAGACGTTTCTTTAATTTTGTTCGACCTCCAGTCCATCTCTTTACGAATCCTAGAAGACCTCGGTCGTCCTTCTTCCTTGTTGTAGAAATGTCAGGCACAAGAGGAAGTCCATCTGCTGCAAGCCAATAGTCAATATGTCCAAGAGGATAGAATGTGTACGCGTAACTTTAGATGGTACGATCCAATAATAGTCAGATATAAATTGTTCATAGTCAATTGAATGTGACATACATGCATCAATAGCATGTAAACATGATATCATTATCTCCTGAAATTTACCACATGTGCATGTTTGATCCATGAGTTTCATCACTTACTTTTGCCTACCCTTTGCAGTAATTATTTCGCAAACTATTATCTGATTGTTGAACTGTCTAACTCTATATCCATTCACTTTAATTGCGTTAGCACGCAATGTTTCACTGCAAGACTGACTGAAAACATATCCCTTACTTTGTTGATCCAAAAATCTTGTCCTCTGCGTATCAAAATAATGGACACATTAGAAAAATATTTTTTCAACCATTGCCATTATAGGCAACGCCTGAAATCCTTTCATCATGCTATTTAGGGATATAGCCATATTTATTGTCATCACGCCATACCTTTGTCTACCATCGTGTGATCTCGTCCATTTCTCTAAATTTATCTTCACTGCCCAATCATATGATTCAGGGTGCACCTCCCAAATATTGTTCATTGCCTCGTAAAACTTTCTCTTCTGGTTTTCATTTGCTGATATAAATGACAAGTTCATCAAAGTAAAATTAGTATAAGTCAAAAGTGACATTAAATTAAAAAAACAAAGTAAACTTCGTATTAAAACATGACACGTATTTGCCTTGCGCAACGCTTCCTTTATTGTTGCATTTTTGAATGTCTTGTTGTAATTACTTAAAACATGTCTGATGCAGTAACGATGATGACTAGCTGGAGGTTGCCATCAATCTTTCTGCATCCCCTTAAGAATTTCAGCATGACGATCTGAAATTACACACAAATATTCTCGATTGGTCACAAAGATCCTTAAGCAATCCATAACCATGACCAATTGTCATCGTCCTCCTTATCAACAATGGCAAAAGCTAATGTAAAGAGTTGATTATTTCCATTGAGTGCGGTTGCACACAGTATACACCCGGTGTATTTTCCATATAGGAATGTCCCATCAATTGAGATTACAGGTCGATAATGTTTAAATCCCTCAATCAATTGCTTAAAAGCCCAAAACATACAGTCAAATACACGATACATCGGATTTAATCGCTCATTTATCCAATGTGGATTATCTTCAATCATGTATACTGTTTCTGGGTTAAAATGATGAAGAGCAGTCATGAATCTACGCAAACGACTGTATGATTCATTCCAACACCCATAAAGCCTTGCAATTGCCTTCTGCTTTGCTTTCCATGTTTTTTTATAAGACGACTCATACCCAAATTTATCCCTCACTTTGGCTTGTAGGGCAGTAATTTTTATATCAGACTGTTGTTCAATTAATGTAAAGATGAATGAACAAATGAAATTTTCATCCAATTGGCTATAGTTTTTCGTCAACTGAGGATTTGTACATGTGTGCGGTCCACTGTATCCTTTTAATTTTCCATATATCCTCTCCTTCTTTCTTGGATGCTCGAAGCCTCCATGCACAACCACTGTCTTTGTCTTTACACTTTAAAGAATAAGTCTTCTCTCTTGTTTCATGGTAACAAAATTAATGATAATGTCTTAGGTGATATTCTTTTGCAGCCGCAGTCACTACGACTCTCGAAGAAAATATCATCCCAACTGAAAACTCTTTAGATAGATCCCAAAAGGAACGACCTTCTGCCTTATCATAAAGATCCACCCTAAGCAAATCGAAGTCTATTTCTGCGTATGGAGGAGGATGAACAACAGGCACAATAGGATTAGGAAATTGAGTGTTGTAATATCGAGACTCACTCCCATTATCCTCCTGACCATTATCATCATCATCATCCTCAGTAGACATCCATGAACCATCGTCATCGTCATCGTCATCCTCATCCTCGTCCTCATCCTCTACTCTATCAGATAAATTATTTGACAGCCCTCCAAGACTATCAGATAAATCATAATCAACCACTACATTTTGCTCTTCACATTGTTCAACATTTAATTCCATAGCAGTTCCAGATGGACCTATATCAACATCCTCATTTGTCGCATCAACACAACGAAGTATCTTAACATATATTTCTATACCAGTTATACCACCAATTTGATATAAGTAATTAAACATACTAGATACATTATCTTCACCCCATATCTCCATACATTCAAATTTTAAGGATCCATCCACAATTGTAGGCTTTCATAAACTAATTGTCTCTATAAATTCATTATTCTCGGATAATCCAATTGCACGAGTAATTTTTTCGATCAATTGATTAAAACTTATCCGTTTACCCATTGGAATAATCTTTGAAAAACCTCCATCATAATCGTAACCATGAGAACTATTTATAATATTTCCATCCCAATGAATATTAGCATATGCATGAACTGTCACTTTTCTGATAAAAAATAAAAATAAAAATAAATATATAAATTCAATATTTCTATAATTAATAATTAAACTTTTAAATTCTTAAAAATTACAATAAATTAAAATTAAACATAATAAATATAATATATTTATTTTAAAAAAATTATAATTTTTTATATACTTACCTTTTAAGTATGAATCACTGTATCACGTTTTAACTGGATCGATCATTGAAATCAATTCACTCAATTCCTGCAAATAAAACACAAATTGTATTGAGAATTTATTTTCCTTTACTCAATTTACCATATAAAAAAAATTTTAAAATTTAGAATATAAATTATTTAAAACTTACCGACGTTTCTTTTTTTATAGTCGAATTGAAACAAGTAGATACAATAATTTTGTGAAGTTTATAGAGGAAAATAAACAGTTTATAGAGTGCAATTTATTGAGATATGGTGTAGATTTTGGGTAATTTATAGAGTTGTGAATTGGGGTAATTTATAGAGTTGGGGTTGGGTAGCCGTTGGCGTGGAAATAGTTGGGAAATGGCTAGTTCGGTACCTGCACTGCCGAACTATTCGTTGGAAGTTCGGCACTAGCTAGTTCGACACTTTAAGTGCCAAATAAATTCATAGGGGAGTAGAGAAACCTTAGGGCAGCAGAGAATCTCTGCTCCCATGCAGGCGTGTCGGCACCCCACGTATGCTGCCACGGGAGCAGTCTGCTTGCTTCTGTGGCAGGGCGATGTTGTTCGACACCCATAGTGTCGAACAAGTGTGTTCGGCAGTATGACTGTCGAACACATCCCTTTGACACACAGAATCCAAAAATATTTTCGAATTCTGCGTGAATTTATAAATATTTTCTTCACTATGCATGAATTAAAAAACAGCTCTATGATCATGAACAAAGCATATACATCCAAAAAATCGTAGGGACAACTGATTGGAGGTCTAGTTAGGAAAGAGAACCAAATAAGGACTCTGAAGCTGCAAAATAGAGGAAGGAATACGGTTGATCAAGTAGCAGGCAGTAAGGATCATCTCGCCCCAAAAAGGCAGCGAAATATTATGATGTATGAGTAAGATGCGGGCAGTTTCAATCAAATGCCGATTTTTGCACTTGGCAACACCATTTTGTTGAGGAGTATGGGCACAAGAAGTTTAGTGAGTAATACCCTGAGTAGACAAGTAATGAGAAAAAGAGGAGGAAAGATATTCTTGTGCATTATCACTACGCAAAACCTTAATGCGAATACTAAATTGATTATGTATTTCAGCATAAAATTTTTTAAAAATAGAGAATAACTCAGAGCAGTTCTTCATTAAAAATAGCAAAGTATAACAAGAATAATCATTAATAAAAGTAACAAAGTACTGAAATCCCAAAATTGTACTAACACGACTTGGATCTCAAAGTCTGAATGAATAATGTAAAATATTAAAGTGGCCCTATTATTGACTCGCTTAGAATATGAAGCCCGAGTTTGTTTCCTAAGTTGACATGATTCACATGCTAACGAAGACAAAGAAGAAAGACTGAGAATAATTTTCTGCAATTTGAGAAGATTAGGATGTCCCAAACGGTTATGAATAAGCTCAGCGGACGTGGTAAAAACAAAAGCAACTGGAGAGGTAGAGAGGTAGTACAATCCTTGTGACTCAGATCCTGTTCCAATCATTCTCCCAATACTTTGGTCCTGCACCATAATAGAATCAGCAGTAAAGGTTACTGAACAATTAAGATTTTTAGTCAATTTGCTAATGGAGATTAAATTATATAGACATTCAGGAGTGAACAAGGCAATAGTTAAGGAAATAGAAGGAAGAAGTTGTACGTTTCCTATTCCTTTAACTTGAGTTTGTGAACCATTAGTTAAGGTAACTTTAGATGGTGTAGAAGGTGAAACAAGAGTAGAGAAAATATTGTAATTATCAGAGATGTGATCAGAAGCACTAGAGTCTAGAATCCATGGACCAACAGGTGAAGACTTAGTTAGACAAGCAAAGGAATTACTGAAGTGAGCAATGCTGGAAGATGGAGGATGTTGCTTAGCTGCTTGGAACTGCAAGTATTCTTTATAGTCCTCTCCAGTTAAAGTAATTGAATCTAGGTCCTGAAATTTATTGGTAGGTTGTGAAAGCAGACCTTCTTCATTAGATTGGGCAAGATGAGCTGCTGACTTGCCAGTATTATCAAGTTGATTGGGCTGTAGTGATTGGCCATGTAGTGCCCAACATGCATCCCGTGTGTGACCTTTCTTATCACAATAGGAGCAATGAAACTTCTTCATTTTACCTTTGTGATTTTCTCCTTGTCCTTGATTTTCTTGCACAGCCAAAATTGAGGATTCCATATCTGTAGCATCACTCTTACTAAGAAAAATATGTAAGAGCCTAGTTGACACATCTTCTAAAGTAATCGCAATCCAATTAATGCCAAAATCATAAAAATTTTATCATGTTGTTCTTCTTGCGCATCAACATCATCAGTAAAGGCATAAGAGAATTAAATTCATCTTTCAGAGTTTCTATTTGACCCAAGTAACTAGCCATATCCTAATGATTTGGTTGTAAGTGAACCATATCTAACACAACCTTGTAGATACATTGTATATCATTAGTATACAATGTTTTGGCCTTAGTCCAAACAAAATAAGTTTTGCAAGACTGAAACAAAGCAACCAATTTTGGATCTAACGAATGCCATAAAAGACTATATAGTTGAGCATCAATCTTAACCTAGTTGGGTCTATCAATGGCAGTGATATCAGTGGCATTTTTTGTTAAATGATCATCATACCCTTGTTGTAAAAACCATAATTCTACGGATGCAGCCTAAGACACATAATTATTATTTCCTTGCAACTTTACTGTAGCAATTGAAAAGAAAGATTTAAGAGACTCAGAACCTATATTGAGGGTGTTTTGCTTCTCAAACATGTCGAGAGAGATTCCGAAACAACAAAGGACCGAGTAGGGATCCGAATATGCCAAAAAAGAGCTGAATTTGACAAGAAAAAAAGGGACCTACGCCTGTGAATAGTAAATTTGATGTTACTGTTCATAAAGGGCGTGTGAAGGCGAGCTGAATAGGCGACCGAACCTGCTGAGCTAGAGTCGTTGGCGCTAGGCGATGCTGGAGGAAGAATCGCCGGCTTGAAATGGTCACTGGAAGATGGTGCATGCGCCGGTACATGGCAGGAGACAGGCTACTTGGGGGGTGCATAGAGGTGTGTGGGGCTAAATCTGGAGGCGGTGCTTCACCAGAAAGCCGATCGGAAGCCGGCGTGGAGAATGGGCTAGGTGGTGAAACTAACTGATTTCCAGAAAGTCACCAAAGCAAAGTAGCAGATCTGCCACTCACAGGTGAATCAAGTTTCTTGACTCTGATACCATGAAACCTTTGATGAAAAGAAGAAAAAGAGAGCAGGAACTTTGAGAAAAAAAATACTTGATTATTTCTCTCAAGTCAATTGGGGTATATATACTACTTATAAGAGTACATACTAGATAAGAAAATAAATTAATTCTCTAATTATAGCCTAATCATATCCCAATCATATCACATAATCATATCCCTAATTATCACTATAAATCTAGGATATTTATAAAAATAATCTCAACAAAAATGATGAGGACATTTTAATTACCTATAAGAATTATAAGAACTAATTAGTTAATTTCTTTTAAACCTAAGGACCCATAATAATTTACCCTTTTTACAATCGCACTTTCTATCTATATTTCGGTTAAAAACTAACAGAATAAATTATTTCAACGTAAAAAACCTCCAAACTAATAAAAAAATGTTAATTAGAGTAATATTTAAACTTAATTAAATAAAACTAATTAAAAAATGATGGAAGAGGTGATTGACCTGGTTGAGGGGGAGAGTGAATTGAAGGTTGAGAAAATGGTGGCTTGGGATAAGGGATTGAAGAGCCGTCCCCACCACCTCCTCCTCCACCACAGCTGTCATTGTTGCAATCCACAGGCTAGCTCACTATTGGGAGACATTCCCTCGAGTACTTCTAATTTTGGCCTATCAGACATGCAATTGCTAACATTATGTAGCTTAATGTCTTTTTTGGAAGCGATAACCACACTTCAGTGTCTCCTTCTCATAATTATATGAGAATGCAAGATTTCTTAAGCTTGGCAAATGTTCTCAGGCATAAATCCAGTTAGCTTATTGTTTCCTCTATTCAATTCCTCAATATTCTTCAGGTCTATAAAGCTAGACGATAAGTTTTCAATGAACTAATTAGAGTTTATATCAAATACCGTTGTTTTTTTAATTAGAATATAGATGAAAAGTCTAATTATAAAAATATCATTAGTATAGAGTATTTTTTTAAAAAATAAAATTAAGAATAAATTTATAAAAAAATGCAAAGTTTGAGATTTTTTGAACATTTTTCCTTTTTTTAAAATGAAATTATTAATGAAAAATACTTTTATATACTCAATATCATTATTATATATTACTCTTGTGAAATAGATAATAACCTTTTTGAGCGATTACTTAGAATCTTGACTCAAAGGATATATATTGCTTCTCCCATATCTTTTATCTCAAAATTAGATGACAACCACTTCTTTACGATTTTAATATACTCAATATCATTACCAGCTAAAAGTATGTCATCTATATATAATGATAAAATTATAAATTTATTCTTAGATCTTTTTGTATAAATACAATGATCCTCATTAATCATGGTGAAATCATAAGTCATTATTGCATTATGAATTCTAATATACCATTGCCTCAAGTACTGTTTAAAGCTATAAATTGACTTCAAGAATCTACGCACTTTTTGTTCTTGGCCTTTTATAATGAAACCTCATGGTTGTTCCATATAAATTTTCCCTTCTAGTTCTCCATTGAGAAAATAAGTCTTCACATCCATTTGATGTAATTCAAGATCTAAGTTAGCAACTAAAGCTAAAATTAATCTTATTTGAAGAAAACCTTATAACAGGTGAAAAAGTTTCCTCATAAACGATTCCTTCTTATTGTGTATACCCCTTACTTCCTATTGTGTATACCCTTAGCTACCAAATGATTTTTGTATCTTTCGATACTTTCATTTCTTGAGATAATTCTACTAGTTACTAGTTTCTAAACCTTGTTAGATTTCATTGGCTCTATTTACTCTTCTATTGCTTTCATCCACTTTTTTTGAGCTAAAGACTTAAGAGCTTTTTTCACATTTTTTGTTAGAAATATCACCGTGTATCCATAATCTCATATATAATCATAAAATAGAATCATGCATATTAACAGTCTAAAAATTACCTTTATTGTAGTGTAATACCTCGAGAAGACAAATCTAACTCGATGAGAACCCAAGAACGTACCTGAAAACCAATTGTTCAAAGCCTTTCATTCCTCACGAAAATCGCCCGACTCGTATAGAAGAGAAGCCCGACGTCCACACAAGAGATAGCCCAAAGATAAATAAATCAAGAATCATTCCAGAGAAAAATACTTTTATTTATTCTAGGTAGACTTTTCAGAGAAAAAGCTTTTAATAAAAAATTATCATAAAAAACAGTTCATTGCTTTTGAGTTTTCAAAGATCAAAAGAGAGAGTGAGAGCCGTTCTATTTTTTTATTTAAGACTTAAAGGAGAGCTTAGTGGGCAGTTACCCCACCTCCCACATTGCAGTTGCATAATCCACAATTGTGCAATTGTAAATTTAACTTTATATATATAGTTTACATATTTTTTTAAACTCATTAAAACAATGAGCTATCATAAAATAAGGTATTGAACCTTATTACGGGTTTTTCTTTATTTATTTGTTTCTCGGACTTCATTTTGGGTGGATTAATTTCTTTCGACAATTAATTGTCACAAGCTGAAGTCAGCTTCTTCCATTAACCCATATTAATTTTGTTTTTCAATTTTTCTAGTCTTAACATTTACGTACTTGTTTGATCTCTCCCTCTATCAATTATACTTTGGTTGTCATTTCTGAATGTTCCTTAGAGAAACCACAAGTAATATATATGGTAAATGTTGCATCTCAAAGGATATCATTTATATACAATATCTTTCATAATACAGAGGTGAGCTTAACAAGTAATGAAATAGTTCTCATGTTTCTCTATATTCATTTGCAGTTGCATTTAATCATTCATGAATAATTAAAAAAAATATTACTGTAATTCAACGCATAAGAAAAATTAATTTACAATTACTAATTATTTTCTCTCTTTAAAAAATCACTCATGTGTGTCTCAGCCAATAACGATATAGCCTTACTGCATGTCATCATCATTCAGGATATTTTGCTCCTTTTATAATTGGCTATTAGTGGAATAAAAGTTCTAAATTAAACTCTTTAATCATAATTTCTTTCTAATAAGAATTCTACTTAAAATTTCTAAATGAAATTCTAATAGTAATAATATTCTTCTTATTTTATTTTGAATTGATAATTTCTTACTCTTTTTATAATTGATGTATTTTAGAACCTAATCTCTTCTTCAAATCTTTTAATTAGTGGTCATTTCTCTTTTATCTTAATTTAAGAATGAAATTTAATTGAAAAAAAGAGTTGATTTGGTGGAGAAATTTACTTAGATTTGTTGAAGACAATGAAAGCTCGCTTTTGGTTATCTAGGGAGGAAATTCGACCACCATAAAGAAATAAAGACAACTCTTTTCTTATGCTTCTTATTTTTCTTTATTTTCTTTAATGACATATGGATGGCTAGGATGAAGTGATAGAGAGAAAAGAAAGGCTAGGATTGAAATTTACTTTTTTTTTTTTTTGAGAATTGAGGATTGGGGATCGGGGAATAGAACCTGAGACCTCTCAGATTTACTCAGATGCACTTACCACCAGGCTAAGCTTGTGAATGCGATTGAAGTTTACTTTTAAACTTTTTATATTCACACTTTAATCTATTAAAATTTTAAATTTATTTTAATTTAGTTTTTAAAATTTTAATATTTTAAAATTAAACTACTAAATTCATATATTTTAAATTTAGAAGTCTATTCCATATAAGTAAGCAAGCCAGATTTAACAAGCACTTCAAGTGCCCTTAAAAAACTCCTTTGCACCTCTTGAAAGTTACTTATCTCCAACTTGTTGATCATCACACTGTTTGCTTTTGTTTTAAATACATTCGTTTTTTTATTTGACCTTTTTATAATTCAGTTACTAAACCTTAAAATATTAAAATAGTATTATAAGTCGTTTTTATTTTAACTCTATATCAACACATTTAACTATATATGCAATGCAAATGAGACCTTTAAGCATAACTTTTAATGTTTTATTTATGAGTAAGTTGTGTGTCAAGCAGCTCGGATAAAACTAGCACATCCTCTTATGGCACTTACCTTAACTGTAAAAGGACTTAACTTAGATCTAATATTGTCACTATTCATATCTATAGATTTCAGAATGTGATAAATCTACATGTTATGCCATGCAAATTATTATTTTTAAGGTTTATCGAACAAAAAAAAAATTCAAATATCTATATTAATTCATATTTATATCCAAAAATTTAATTTTTAAATAATAAAATCAAATTTTTTTAATTTATTACAATTATAAATAAGAGTACTATATTAAATATGAAGAAATTAATAATAAATTATAATATAGTTTTTAAAGTTTTGTTAGACTAATAATATAATCCTTAAAATAGATATTTTCATTTCAATGACATAACTTTTTTTGTTAATCTCGTTATTCACTTCTCATTTCCACTTTTATTATACATATAGTAAATTAGGAAAAATTTAAAATGTAAAAAAAGTATACCTTAAAATATATAATATTTTATTTTATTTAATATTATTCATATGAAATACATTTTCTCATATATTAAAAATATGCATATAATTTATAATATTGAGATAAATATTCAATGAAATAATTTAATATATAAACTTTGTATATGATATTTATTTAATAGAAATTTACTTTTAATAAATATTTATTCAATATAATATATTTAATTTTGTTGAATGATGGAACTGTGAATAATTCAGTTGTTATATTCTTCTCCGGAAATAAGGTTATATATAGATATATTTACAACACAAAATCAGGAGAGAAAAATGAAGCAATCATATTCTAAGAAAACAAGATAAGCCTATACAGGAAACAATATATATTAGATCTGTTAATTGGGCAAATCCCTATGATTACGTAATTTACTCCTAATTAGGCAGTTCATTCCAACACTCCCCCTCAAGTTGAAGCATGGATATCTATCATGCTCAACTTGTCGACCATATCATGGAATATCTTCTATGACACTGCTTTTGTGAGTTTATCAGCTAATTGGTCTTCTGACTTGACAAATGGGAACTGTATAATCTTTTGGTCTAGCTTTTCCTTGATGAAATGACGATCAACTTCAACATGTTTGGTGTGATCGTATTGTACGAGATTCTGTGTAATCTCAATTGCAGCCTTTATCCATTTTGGATCTGCTAAGGCATCCTGAGTAGAAATGTTGGTGTCTAGGACATTCTGAGTTGATTTTTTTGTCAATGGTGTTATCATGGGCAACTCTTCAGATGTTGGTAATTCTTCAGCAGACGTTGGTATTTGTAATTTTTCAGAAGGAACTAATAAATCTTCATCACATCTTTCAGGGAGACCTTGCTGAATGTTATGCTGAAAACTTTCACTTACTTCCTCTAGTTCTAAGAAATTTGTCATGTTTTCTTGTGCCACATTCTCTTCACTAAAGCTCTCCTCCTGAAGAGAAGGAGGTGTGACTCCCCCAGAATAGTATGGTTCTGATTCACGAAAGGTCACATCCAAGATCACATGTAACTGCCTTGGGTGGGTAACATTAGTTGTGGGTATAACAGATTGTGAAGAAGCACGAATAGATTGTAACTGTCCTGAATCTCTAGTCATATGATCATATGCACCTGTATCAATAATCCAAGTACTATTCTTAGAAGTTGTAGAGAGTACATTTGTTGTGGGTTGTGATTTGTCCTCCATATTTTGTTGGACCTCTGTTGTGGCTGCTATCGTAGGCGTTCTTGCAACCTTCTTCCTTGGTTTTTTTGTGAAGTCCCACCATTCAGGATAGCCTATGATTTCATAGCATCTTTATTTTGAATGCCTTATCTTGCCACAATAACTACAGACAAAATTATTAGACTTGGCACTTTGAGTTTTTGTTGAGCCAGATGATGGTCCTTGTTGAGTTCGTTTGGCTACCATAACAGAGCTTTCAGGGATAGGTCGAGAACCTCCCATCGTCTGTCTTTGCTGGTATTCTCTTTGTACATATGCATAAGTGCTTTCTAGATTAAGTTTGGGGTCCTACCGAAGGATTTCTCCACGAACGTGATCAAACTCAGGATCAAGCCCACTTAAAAAAATATGGACTCAAAGCCTAGTGATTGAGGAATGCAATTGGACCACCCCTTTGACGGTTTCTTCTTGAAAGGTCGTCTTGTGATCTATTTCCTAGAAAATAGCAACAATTTCATTATAATATGTGGATAATGGTCTACCATTCTATGTGGTGGAGAAGGATTTCTTATTCAATTCAAAGAGACAAGTCTCATCCGATTCGTCATAGAAGGTCTTTGCTATGGCTTCCCAAATTTCCTTGGCCATGGAAAGACGGATGAACCGCTGCATCAGCAATGGATCCATTGAATCAATAAGCCAACTTTTCACTTTGTAATTTTCAGTGACCCATATTGCGTAACTAGGATCTTCGAGTGGTGGCTTCTTCGCTTCTCTAGTGAGATATTCAGCCTTATTACGGAAGCCAATGCGCATCTCCATAATTTGTGACCATAATGGGTAGTTGATTTTATTAAATATAACACTGGTGGAGAATGCAGAACTGTCTAGTTTGATGATAATCGATGGTGTTTGGTTGTTTCCTAGAGCTGGGACAATGGGGTTGGTCTCAGCCATTTAGGTCCAAAATAGTGTTTAGGCAATGACTTGGTGAAAAGAAAAAAATGGGAACGCAGATGGTGGCTGAGCAATAATGGTGTTGGGAAAGACCAAATACGATGTTGCAGATGGTAAGCTATGGTGGTGGTTTCAAGATATGAAATTCGGGAAACAATTCTTCCAGAATCAGAATTGCTTTGATACCATGTTAAATTTGGGTCATGCCTAACTCACCCCAAAAGTTAGCTCAAGAGGGAGGAGTGCCTATGATCCATATAAGTGGCACATTACCCCTTTTCACAACCGATGTGGGATTCAACATACCCCCTCACACCCAGGGCTTTTACGGTGTGTGACACATTCATGGGAGGCCCAACATTGGATGAGAAGGCTTTGATACCTTGTTGAATGATGGAATCTGTGAATAATTCAGTTGTTGTATTCTTCTCCGGAAAGGAGGTTATATATAGATATATTTACAACACAAAATCAGAAAAGAAAAAGGAAGCAATCCTATTCTAAGAAAACAAGATAAGCCCGTACAAAAAACAATATATATTAGATCTGTTAATTGTATAAATCCACGTAATTTACTTCTAATTTGACAGTTCATTCCAATAAATTTTAATTACATATGATAAATACAAATTAGATTTACTTTCAATAAAAGATTTAAAATAAAGGATTATATGTTTTATTAATATAAAAATTTAAGGATTATATTGTAATTTATCATTATCCAAATTTAATTTAATTCTTTTTATCATAATTGTGATAAATTGAAAATGTCTGTTTATCTAAAATTTAAAATTTTAGATATAAATATGAATTAATGTAAACATTAAAATTTTTTTTATTCAATGAATCTTTTAATAATAATTCACATGATGAATTAAAAGAATTATAATTAAAATTGATTGAGGTTAATAGTAAAAGACCAAAATTGAAATAAAGAATTGATTTTATTGTTTAAAACGTGAAAAAATAAAAATAATATTATGCAAGAAGGTTTTATACGATAAAAAATGACTTTGACGCTGGTAATATTATTTGGCTAGTTTAATCATTTTATCGCTAAACCATATCAATTCATCATTAATAACTTTGAGATGACTTTTTATTTGTTTTTGTTTTTTTTTTGAAATGGGGATTGAAAATTGAGGGAGTAGAAACTGAGATTTCTCAGATTTACTTAAATGCACTTATCACCAGGCTAAACTTACGAGTGCAGATAACTTTTTATTTGTTAAAAGTTTTAGTAATGAGTGTTCATACAATAAATAAATTATGTAATTAAATTAATTTGATTTTTAATATTATAAGAATTTGATACTATTGTCACGAACACAAAATTTAGTAAGCAATTAAAAAATTTTATTATTTAAATGAATTTCAGAGTTTTATAAATTTAAATTTTTAGTTCTACACCACTTAATTGACATCTTATTATAATTGTTTATAGAATATCTAAAATTAGAAATTTTCTACCAAATTCAGAATGTTTTTATCAGAAAAAAAAAAGAAATTCAACTTGTTTTATTTCAAATATTTCTATAAAAATAATTAAAATAAAATATGTTCAAATTTTAATAATTTTTATTTTTTTTCAAAATAAATAATTAAGGAAAAAGTTATGAAAACTGATTAAAAATAAAAAATTTTTAATGTGTTGTTACTTTCAAATTCTCAAAACATATAGATCCATTTAAAAAATAAATAAGAAAAGTAAATTCACTTTTTTAGGCTGGCTTGCATGATTTTGGTTTACTGGTTATCCTTTCACTCGAGATAATGGGCGGGATGGTGAAGGTTTTGTGGAAGAGTATTTGATTATGGTGTCAGGTTTCTTCTGATAAGGATAAGTTATATCTTCAATGATAAGGATAAATTATATCTTCAATGATAATGATAAGGATAAGTTATATTTTCAATTTATTTTGTTATACAGCTTGTAATTTATCTGTAGTTATTTTGTTATACAGCTTGTAATTTATCTGTAGGCTAATCTCTTGTAACAAACTACACGACTCTTGTGTATATATACATACAATAACAGTAATACAAGCAGTGTTAAAATTACAAAACTGTATGACTCTTTATGGTATTAGAGCCCTAAAGGACTCTCTGTCATTGCGATTTTCTTTTCCTCATCTCTATTGTTTCTCGAATCTCAAAATGGGTTCTACAAAACAATCCCTTTCGTCTACTACATCCTCATCTCTTTCTCCAGCAACTGCTGCTGTCTCTGCTTCTCAATCCGTTTCTGTTCCGAATGTCACACCTTTCCTATCCCTCAAATTAAACTCGTCCAACTTTCTGATCTGGGAGGCACAAATTATGCCGTTGTTACATAGTTATAAACTTGCATCTCATGTTGATGGATCGTCTCAAGCTCCTTCTCAAACTCTTGCAAATGGTGAACTGAATCCTGCTTATTCTGACTGATTTAGTCAGGACCAAATTGTGCGAAGTTGAATCAACAGTTCTGTGTCTGAGTTTATTATGCACCAAATCCTCCGGTGTAAGACTGCCAAGGAGGCCTGGGATAAGATTGTAACTGTCTATTCCAAAGGCGCAAGAACACAAATTCAGCAACTTCGCAAGCAACTTAAGCACTTGTCTCGAGGATCTGATTCAATCGATGCTTATATGAAACGAGCCAGATTCTTTGCTGATCAGTTGGAGTCTCTCGGCAGTTCTATAGATGAGGATTCACTTGTTGCTGATGTATTGGAGGGCCTAGGAACTGAGTATCGACCCCTTGCTCGGGCTATGGAAGCCCAAAATTCTGCAATGTCTTTTGATGAGCTGTATGCGTTGTTATTGAGTGAAGAAACTCAATTGAAAATGGATACCTTGGCTATTTCGTCTACTGTTCCGCCGACTGCTAATTATAGTAATGCTAATCGTGGCGGTGGGCGATCGCGTGGAAGGGGTGGACGAGGATGTGGTGGCCAGAATTCAAGTTATGGTGGCAAAAATAATGGTATTGGACATTTTACTACTTATACACATGGACGTGGTTCTGGTTCTTTCTCTGGGCAGAATACAACTATTTTGTGCTACAATTGCAATGGCAGTGGTCATATGAGTCGACAGTGTCCATCACCTAAACCTCCTCCTCAAGCTCATGCTGTTCACACAGCTTCTCCTCCCATGCCGGCCTAGACAGTTGACTCTGGGGCAAATTATCATTTGGCTGCGAATCAGGAGAACATCTCTCATGCTGTTCCTGTGCTAGACAACACCTCTCTCACTATTGCAAATGGTAAAACTCTCCCAATCTCATCTTATGAGTCTTTTGTTTCTCATATTAATGGTCGTTCTTTTATTCTTGACAATATATTATATTCTCCTAATGTTTAAGAGAATTTATTATCTGTTTCTGCGTTTACCACTGATAATAATGCTTCCATTGAATTTTTCCTTGACAAATATTTTGTGAAGGATATCCCCACGAGGCAGGTGCTGTACAAAGGCCAGTGTAAGAATGGGTTGTATTTGTTTCCAATGCAGTCTCAAGTTCGTTCTTTTTCACCGAAAGCATTTCCAGCAAGCATTTCTTTTTGGCATGAACGTCTTGGTCATGCGAATCTTAGAGTTGTTAAGAATGTTCTCAACAATAATAATATTTCTTTTGTTGCAAATAAGGGTTGTGATTTTTGTCATGGTTGTAGTGTAGGAAAATCACACAAATTGCCTTTTTCTGATTCATTGTTTACTGCCAAACAACCTTTAGAATTATTGTGTTCTGATGTGTGGGGTCCTTCCCCTGTGGTTTCAAATGATGGCTATCGATATTATGTCTTGTTCTTTGATCATTTTAGTAAATATTGCTGGATATATTACCTCAAAAACAAATCAGATGTCTTCCAGGTGTTTATTCAATTTCGTAAATTGGTTGAGTCTTATTTTGGGGTATCTATTAAACAGTTTCAGTCCGATTGGGGGGGAGAATATCAATCTTTGTCGACATATTTAAAAGAGAATGGCATAGTTCATCATGTTTCTTGTCCACACACGCCTGAACAAAATGGGTGCGCTGAGCGCAAGTATAGATATATTGTGGAAACTGGGAGAGCATTGTTACATAGTGCATCTATTCCTTATAAATACTGGACCTTTGCGTTTGATAATGCTGTCTATACAATCAATCGATTGCCTTCAACTCATCATAATAATCAGTCCCTATTCGAACTATTGTTTCACTCCAAACCAAATTATGATGAGTTACGAGTCTTCGGGTCTTTGTGTTATCCATGGTTAAAGCCTTATACTCCACATAAATTGGCACCTAGGTCTACTCAATGTGTCTTCCTTGGGTATAGTAAATTGCATAAGGGTTATATCTGTCTTGAACTCTCTTCTGGTCGACGTTTTATCTCACGCCATGTTTTGTTTTATGAACAGATGTTTCCCTTCAAGCAGCCGTTTGATAATTGCTCTCCGGTCACTGACCAGCAGCCAACGTCAATACCTTTATCTCCAGTTCCAAATTTTCCAACACAAAAAGATGGTCTTCTTCGTGCTTCACCAGCTGTTCCTACAGTACCACATTATGCACATTCAGACATAAGTCAGCCTCTGCCTTTGGCAACTTTTGAATCTCAACCTACTGACTCTATGCTGTGCACCGTTTCCATAAATGAAATGCAGCTGAGCTCCCCTATTCCACGCACCGTTTCATTAAATGACGTGGAGCCCCGATTAGACCACCTGGTTTCAATTGACTTGGCGCCATCAACCCCTCAGCCAACGAGTCAACCCGAGTTGGTTACACCACTACACACCGTTTCATTCAGTGCACCTGGTGTTAATCCTTCTTCTTCGAATGAAAATATAGACCAGCAGCTTCCTCTTGCTTCTGTTGATCCCATTTTGACAAAGACACACTCTATAATAACTAGGCAACAAATAGGCAACTTAAAACCCAAATTGCCTTGGTCACCAAGTGCTCATACAGTGGCCGTTTCTACATCTGTTCCTAGCTGTTATACACAGCCGATTAAACAACCCCAGTGGTGTGAAGCCATGATCACTGAACTTAATGCTTTAATTCAGACTGGGACTTGGGAGCTTGTTCCTCGACAACAGGCTCAAAATATCATCGAATGCAAGTGGGTTTTTCAAGTTAAACAGAAATCATATGGTAGTCTTGATAGATACAAAGCTCGACTTGTGGCCAAGGGCTTGCATCAGAGACTAGGTGTTGATTTTTCAGAGACCTTTTCTCCAGTGGTTAAACCGACAACCATCAGAATTATTTTGTCACTTGCTATTTCTTTTGGTTGGCACATTAACCAATTAGACGTCTCTAATGCTTTTTTGCACGGAGACTTAGACGATCTTGTGTTTATGGAGCAGCCACCGGGATTTGTGGATACTGCACATCCTGATTATGTGTGTCGTTTAAGGCGATCCTTATATGGCTTACGTCAAGCACCTCGCCAGTGGTATAAACGTCTGTTTATTGTTCTTTTACAACAAGGCTTTCGTTTATCACCTGCAGATTCATCCTTGTTTGTTTATACGAAAGACAAAAATATTGTGTTCCTCTTAGTCTATGTTGATGATATCATCATTACTGGTGACAATATTAATGTTGTGCAGCATATTATCAAGGCTCTTCAATTGAAATTCATGCTTAAAGATCTTGGGCAGCTTGACTATTTCTTGGGTATGGAGGCTAAGTGGACAGTAGATGGTCTTTTTCTTACATAACAAAAGTATATCCAAGAACTTTTAGCCAAAGCTCAAATGGCCGATTGTAAGGGTCTTTCTACTCCCGCAACTACGAAAGATTGTGTATCTTCTCATCAAGGTGATACTTTTTCAAATTCCACATTATTTCGTAGTATAGTTGGTGGTTTACAGTATTTAAGCTTGACACGGCCAAAGGTTTGTTTTTCGGTGCATAAAGTTTCTCAATTTATGCACTCTCCAACTGTTGAGCATTACGTTTATGTCAAACGCATTTTGAGATATTTAAAAGCTACTGTGCATTATGGTCTCTTTATTTCAAAGTCTAGCAACACAACATTAAGTGTGTATACAGATGCTGATTGGGCTTGTGACTTGGATGATAGAAAATCAACATCGGGTTTTGCTATTTTTATGGGTCGCAATTTGATTTCTTGGAATTCCAAGAAACAACAAACAGTAGCGAAATCCTCAACTGAAGCTAAGTATAGAGCTCTTGGTTTGGCAACTACAGAACTTGTTTGGATTCAGTCTTTGTTGCGTGATATTGGCTATGCTTCGACACACAGTCCGATCATTTGGTGTGACAACATTGGTGCCACATATTTGTCTGCAAATCCGATCTTTCATGCGCGTTCAAAACATCTAGAGGTCGATTTCCATTTTGTTCATGACAAGGTTCAAAAGAAGGAGATCCAGGTCCAATTTATATGCTCGAAGGATCAGCTTGCTGATATTTTGATGAAACCATTAGCAAAGGCCCGGCATTATTAGCTTATGCATCATTTGTCAATTCGACCAGCACCAACAGCTGCTCGAATTGCAGGGGCGTGATAAGGATAAGTTATATCTTCAATGATAAGGATAAGTTATATCTTCAATGATAATGATAAGGATAAGTTATATTTTCAATTTATTTTGTTATACAGCTTGTAATCTATCTGTAGACTAATCTTTTATAACAAACTACACGACTCTTGTGTATATATACATACAATAACAGTAATACAAGCAGTGTTAAAATTCCAAAACTGTGTGACTCTTTATCTTCTAATGCTCATATAGTTCATGGTTCTTATGCATGTACTGATGACTTGCCCATTATTCTGGAGTTGGATGGGTTCTCTAAGGATCGATAAGGGTATTTTTACTTTGAATCTGCATAGATTAGGGATGGCACTTGCATTGAGATTATTAAGATTTCCTAGTTTGGTGGCCCCAATAATGATGCATATAGTCGATGGATGGATCGGGTTGCCAATTCCATGTTTGGTTTACAACCTTGGAGTAGGCATTCGTTTAGCAGTCTTGAATATTAATAGAGGGCACTGCAGTATGCTCTTGTTCAATTGGGACAATCTTTTAGTAAGCAAAATAGGATGGATCATTGCAGGGTCAAAGCTCAATTAGCTAAGATAGCATAAGGAATTGATGTGGCAACAATGATCTCAACAGTGTTGGTCATAAGAAGGAGATAAAAATATCCAATTCTTTCACTTGGTAGCCTCAGTTATCGAAAGAATAATAGGATTATCAGTCCTCTTGGCATGAATGGCGAGCTATTGACTGGGGTAGCACTTGAGCAATACATTTTACAACTTCATATGGGTTTATTTACTTCTCAAGGGCATGAAGATAATGAAATTGATGTGAATTTTGTTTTTCCAAAGGTTAATGAGGAGATGAATGCTATTTTGATGCAACCAGATGATTGTGCGAAGATTTATCAAGCTATTAAACAAATGCATCCCATAAAGGCTCAAAGTTCAAATCGTTTTCCACGACATTTTTTTTTATCACAAGTATGGTTTGTTTTTGGGGAGGATATGTTTGCTCTTGTGATGTAAATATTATAGTGGTCCAATGTCAATTGATTTGAATCATACACATATCTGCTTGGTCCCTAAGACAAAGACACTGATAAAGATTGGGGAATATAGGCTGCTTAGTCTTGGTAACATGATAATTAAAATAACAACAAAGATTCTAGCTAATCGCTTGAAGCAAATTCTATCCGACATTATTGATGAGAGTCGGTGTGCTTTTGTCCTAGATCGCTTAATAACAGATAATATCCTTATTGCTTTTGAGTTCTTTCATTTTATGAAGACTTATAGTCCATTGTGTCATAATTATATGTACCTGAAGTTGGAAATGGCTAAAGCCTATAATCACGCTGAATGGGGATTTTTACGGGTTATGATGCTTCGATAGGGTTTTAAGCTTTGCTTGGGTGTCATTGGTAATGTCTCTGGTTTTATCTATTTCATAGTTTGTGCTGGTTAATGGTAAGCTTGTTGGACCTTTTTGGCCTGACCAAAGGGAATCATTCTAATGGATCAGGGAAACTTCATGGGATCTAATTGTGTAAAGGGCCACCAACTATTTCTCACCTTTTATTTGCTGATGACAATCTTTTGTTTCTCATTCAAACATAAGGAAATGGTTGCTATTGCATTTGTGCTACAAAGATATGAATTGTTGTATGGACAAAAGGTGAACTTTCATAAATCAGAGGTGGTTTTTAATTCTCATATTGATGTGGATCTTTGAACTGCCTAACCTTGAAGCTTGGGGTGAAATTGATGGATAAGCATAGACTTATTTAGGTCTTCCAACTGTTATTGGTCATTCTAAAACAATCCATTTTAATAAGATAAAGAAGTGGCTATGGGAAAGACTACAGGACTGGAAGGAGAAGTTTGTTTCAATAGTTGGTCAAGAATGATAAATTAAAATAGTGGCACAAGCGATTCCTACTTACTTTATGTATTGCTTTCATTTACCGATGACATTTTGTGATGAACTACAGGGAATGATTTGTAAATTCTAGTAGGATCAGCAGCAAAGTGAGCGTAAGATTCATTTCTTGGGATCGGTTATGTAATCTAAGACAAAAGGTAGTTTAGGGTTTGGAGACTTTCGATATTTTAACCATGCACTTTTAGCGAAGCAGAGCGGCATTTGATTAAGCATCCAGAGTCTTTTGTTGCACACGTTTTTCTTACTCATCATTATCTACAAGGTTCCGTTCTTGATGCTAATTTTGGCGGTTCCTCAAGCTTCACTAGAAGTATTTTGTATGGACGAGATCTCCTTCAGTTGGGTTTTTTTCTGGCAAGTTAGTGATGGGCGGTCTATTTCTTTATGGGATGATCCTTGGATTTCACAAACCTCTTCCTTTAAACTTGTTTCTTAGCCTATTGTGCTTCCGTGTGATGCATTAGTCTCGACACTTATTAATCCTAATACACATACATGGAATTGGGGACTTGCTAGCTATGTATTATTGCCTCTTGAGGTGGAACGTTTGAAGTTTATTCTTGAGTTTTTAATCTAGACTGGGTCAATTGGTATGGTTTTATGATTCCAAAGGCTTATACTTGGCTTGTAGTGGCTATAAGGTGCTTATCGCAACTTACATAATACTGGTCAATCTTTTACCAGCTTTCAGATAATTGTTGGAAGTTTATTTGGAAAGTACTCTCAGTTCCACCAAAGCTCCTTTGATTGCTCCTTCTCCCACAATTTCTGAGATATGATGTCCATCTCCTTCTAGTCTAGTGAAGATGAACTGCGATGCTAGAGTGTTAAGTCCAGCAATGTTTGGTTAATGGGTAGTCTTTTGGGATGCACATGGGGCTTTGTTAGCGTGTTGGTAGAAGGATGCATTAGAAGTTTGGTTGCCGGATATTTCTAAGGAAATGGTGATAGTCTATGGGCTTCAGCTCACTCATGAGGTAATTGATTGCAAAGTGTTGATGTTCTTGTAAACAAGCACCGATTGCATCATGGCTTGGAAATGATGGTAGAATTTTGGAGATTTGGAAGGTGGTCTTCATCGGTGCAACTGATTGTATGTTCACCGAACTTGTAACACTTTAGCATATGGTTTGGCTAAGTTTAGGGATCTTAACAATGAAATGGTGTGGATTGAGTTTGCATTTGGTGAGGTTTTATCTATTGTAATTTGTGATTAAGGTTCTATTTCTTTTTCTTTATGATTTAATGTAAAGTCATTTTTATAAAAAAAAAAAAAAAGATTTAAGAGAAATATAATAATTTTTATTAAAAATAAATAAAAACTTAATAATTGAAAATATTTGTGTTCATATATCAGCCATAGTATTTTATTTATAATACTTTTTTTTTTTTATTGATGTAACATATCTTACTAATTTTATTTATTTATAACTTTTTAATCAATTTTTTATACAACTTTTTTGGTCAATTTTAATTAGGTAAGATGTAGTCATGGGTTGGTATTTGTGATAATGAAGATTCAACAATATATTTTACTAAATTTTTAAACTTTTGTATTATAGTATATTTTTTAAAAGAAAATTATATATTGATTTTAAAATATTTAATAAATATTTTCTCAAGCTTTTTGTAAAAAAGTTTATATAGAAACTTTATTTTATATTATCATATATACTGACATTTTGCTAATTTAAAAAATTTAGTTTTTATTTTTTCATTAGTCCCGGGGCAAATGCAACAAGAAAGTCTTTTAATTTTAATTATTTTTACAATTTAATAATTCAACTTCAATTCATTTTTAAAAATCTCTTAAAATTCAATTTAATTATCATAAAACTTCTTTTACCCACTAAAACTCCTTAAAACTGAATTTTGCTCTCCACATTTTTTTTCATAAAAAAAAACACATATTAATATATTTAACACCAAAATTTTTAAAATTTAAAGATATGCTTCAAATTTTAGATAATAAAATTAATTTTTTCACATTTTTCACAATTTTAATTATTAATCTCAATCAATTTTAATTTAAATATTTTTAATTCAACTGTCATATCATGTGAATTATTATTAAAAGGCTTATTAGATAAAAAAAATTTTAAACTTTTATCTTAATCCATATTTATATTCAAAACTTTAAATATAAATATGAATAAAAGTAAATATTTAAATTTTTTTATCCAGTAAACTCGTTAATAATCATTTTGTTCTATAATTTTTATTTATTTTTTCTTTTTTTATTATTTTAAAATTATTACACACTTTCTTTTTTATACATAATTAATATATAAATTAATTATTATAATTATATTTAATTTTATCTTATTTAAAAAATAAGTTATTTAAAATATCTCTTAATATTTAATAAAATTTAATATTTTTAAATGGGTATAATTGAAAAGTTTACGAAAGAAGAAAGAAGTTATTTGGGTAAAGTGGACAAAAATTATTGAATAGAAAGAATAATACTATAACAGGTAGATTAAAAAAATTTTGGTCAAAATTACTTTGAGACTAATGGTTAAAGCTAAGATAAATGTAAAAAAATTGATTTTATTGTTAAAAATTTTAAATTTAAAATATAAATGTGAAATTTTATAATTTTTAAATTTTAAATTTAAATATTATTTTTAAATATATTATTTATTTATTATAATTTTATGTTTTAATTATTATTATTAGAAAATGTTTGGTCATTATACGACCAGTACTCTCCAATATATTTTAATCTCTTTTATAATCATGTTAATTGCTAAATTTTAACAAAGCATGTAAATGAAAGAAAAGACAAAAAAGGCTAGGCAACTAAACTAGTTAACTTTTTTATTATTATATTATTATTTTATTTTTAAGTACGAATAGTAAACTAATATTTTAAGTAGAAAAATATTAAAATTATGTTTAATTATGGTATCTTATAAAAATTATAGTATACAAATAATAATAATAATAATAATAATATTTAACAAAATATAGTTAAAGTTAATAATATTTATAGTAATATTTATAAATTTATGAATTATTATAATTTAGTTAATATTTGATTTCATTAAAAAGTAAATAGATAAAAGAAGTAAAACAATTAATTCTATTAAAATAAATAAAATTTATATTTAATAATTAAAAATAAAAAATAACTTTATAAATATATTAATGTAAATATCTAAAATCTATTAAATTTTAATTAAAAAAATGAAATTTATATAAGATTGTAAAGAGAAAAAAATGAATTGAAATAACTGAAAATCTGCTATATAAAGTTAGAAAAAGTTTTTTGATATTGAAATTAAAGTTGAAGGAAGTTTAAAAAGTAAATTAAAATTAAAATGTGATAAAATTGAAGGACTATAAATGAAAATTACCAAGCAAGTGAAAAGAGATGGAACGGTGTAAAAAGACGTGAAATCCTACTACGTTGTATTGGTGTTACCAGTACCTAATTTGTTCTTTTTTTCATTCATTAGATTAATAAAAAATTACAACTTCCGTGCTAGCTTTTGGATCTGCTAGCATTCCAAACTTCGATGGCTATGACCAGCTCTCGCTCAAGGTGCGATTAATCCTATGAGCGAATACAAGAAACTCAGTACCGGAGATCCCTTCAAGCAGGGTGACGGAATCTAAGAAATTTATTAAGTTTTTATTTTAAAAAGTATATTAAAATATTTTTAAATTTTTATAAATTTATTAATTACGAAATATTTTATAAAAATATAAAATATTTTTAATATATATTTTTATAAAATTAATAAATTTATTAAAACCTCATAATTAACTATTGAGATTTTATATATGCAAGGATTTAATAATAAATTTTCCATTAACTTAATGCATTTAACTAAATTTTAAGAGATTTGATATTAAACACTCCAATCTCTCACGCATTTATTTATTTATTTTTTTTAAAAAAAAGAGTTGTTCTTCTTTGACTCGCAGTGATTTGTCCATATAAGACAACCCAAATGAATAACATATTTCCACACGTGGGAAAATATATATTATACATGTACATCCAACATTTTTTATTTGAACACTTCTGCCAATTATATATTTCATTAAACTATGCATTTTCTTTGCACTTATCAGTAATTTCAAAATGTAATTTTTAAATATAAATTTAAAAATGTTTTACAATAGCAGTCCTTTTTTTTTTTATCTTTATTTCAAGAAATAATTATTGATAAATTTTTCCAATTGCAAGGGTACATTCGATTTTTTAAAAAAATCATAAAATAATTATTAAGTTATTACTACGTGTTATAATATTCTTTATTCTCTTGAGTTCATATACTTCATGTATCTTAAAATATTGTATTAAAAAAAAATTAAAGCATTATATGTTAATTCTCTTGAGTTAATTTTAATTTTTTTTAAAAAAATAGACTAATTTTATTATATATTATTGTTGTTTAATATATGATTTACTGTTTCTGCTGGTTTTCTTGAGTTCATCATTGCCCATTGAATGAGTTTCAAATTCATTTTTGTTTAGGAAAAGTTGTTAATCTATCCAAATTTTAGTTTTTTTTTTTTTTTTTTTTTGCTGTTAACCCTCCTAAAAGTGAAAATTTATTAATAATAAAAAATATTAATAATTGACGCGAATCCAGAATTAATTCGTGATAAAAAACATATTACACAATTTGATAAAAAACGAGATAAAAATATTTTTTAAGAAGTTGTTCCACTATACTCTTAACCAGTCAATGTAATTATAAATATAAATAATCAAATAAATTCATAGCGAAAATGTCACAAAAAACTCATGATAAATTAATTAAGAATGAAATAATGAGATCCATATTAGAAACTTTACAATGAAATATCCTTGATAAGTAATTAAATATGATAGTACAAAAAATAAACCATCTTTGCAATACATAAAAGAAATTCTTATTACGAAGAAAAATCAACTACTACTTAGTTTATTAATTTTATACAAAATAAATATTATTTATAGCTAAATATCTCCTAATCCTAATTAGAATAAAAAAATAAATAAATTTTAATTGAAATAGAAAAATATGAGATAATTCTATTTGAATAAGTAACACTGCATCTAATCCTACTAATAAAAAATCAATAATAATAATAAATCATAAATTAACTAGAATATAAATATAAATATAAATATAAATCTACTTTCATAATTGTCACTTTAAAAATAATAAGGAAATATTGAAGGTATTCTACTTGATGTAGGACTGTGAAATTTGTTCATCATTTTAACAAACTAAAAATCCTTTCTTCATATGAGAGAATTTTATTAGTTAATAATGCTAATTTGCCTCCTAATCCATATAGGATCATAGAAGACATAAAAAAACACTATAATTTCTCATATATGAGCTTCCAAATGTAAATAAAAGATAGCTAAAATTGAACTCACAAATTTTAAGAAAAATAAAGCCTTTTTTTTGTGTTCTACATGTAGTATTCAGAATGAATGATTTGAATTCTTCTTGATTCCTCATCATTTGAAGCTTCCTCTATTGAATTTTTGAAGAGTGTGAAGACTTCAATAAATAATATATTGTTAAAGAATTGTGTCATTAACACGGAGTAACTAGCCTTGGACTTTACAGCATATTTGGACCGGACCTAACTTTGCTGCCGACGTCCGATGGAGACCCACGATAGCTTTTCGGAAAGGAATTTCAAGACGCACGACTTTCAAAAATATGACAAGGGCCTGTAGGCCTGTCACAAAGTTCGATATGGAAATTCCATCGTTTAGGAGGTTAATTTTGCATTTTAATTATTTTTTTGGATATTTTCATAATTTTGCATATTAGAGTTTTTTTTTTTCTAGTATAAATAGCCTCTCTTGGCTATTAGAAACACACTTTTCAATATTTGAAGAATTTCAATAAGACTATTTGTCTTTCAACCTATCTTTTCTCCTATATCGTTTTAGCCAAACGGTATTGGTTAAAACTCCTAACAGAGTCTAATTAGTTCTTTATCAGTTATTCTCGTGCTCGCATCATTCTCTCCTTGAAAAGATTCATTTTCGAATCAACCACTATAGTGGTAAGAAAAGGATCAACATACACGGGGATTATCTTCACATTGGTTGTCTTGTGTAAGAATTTCAAAGGCAATTGAAATCTTAATTTCTTGGATTTCTTTAATAGAATAATCTCCCAAACTTGATCCAAATTCAATTTCTTATCCATGTTCAGATTGAATGACATCACAGTCGATGACTCTTACATTCTCTTCATAAATGACTTTCTCTAATATTTTTATGAAACCATTGAATTCAACTTGATATTTTTCAAATAAAGCAATGAACTTTGACATCTCTCTGTTTTAACAAAAATATAACTGATTTTTTTTTTCTCTTTTTCTTTTATTTTTTCGAACGGAACTATGAAATAAATTGAAATAATGAAACAACGAGATAAAACTAAAATTAAATAAAAATAAAAACAAAACTTACGAAACAAATAAATATAGATGAATAGAAATTTATCTACAACCGTGTTCTAATACCAAATTGATGTGTTTATTGAAATTATTTTAAATTAATTAGGCCCAATTTAGGAGGAGAAAGAGTTCTCCTAATCCAACTAGGAAAATGATCTTTATTATAATTATTGTTGAGAAAGATTTGATTGTTTGACCAAAAACCGTTCGTACATTAGAATGAATCCATTTACCACTAGGATTAGGGTTTTAGAAGGTTATAAAAATCTCTCTAAGTAGCAGTCATGAATTTTAAGATTTATTTTGTGAATAATATTATTTTCCTTGTTTAATGAAATTCTAGTGAGAGTTTTGTTTAAAAAAATAAAAAAGTTAATAAATTAAGAAGTTGATTTTTTTTTCTATAATGAGAATTTCTTTTATCAATTGCAAAGATGGTTAATTTTTTATGCCTCCATATTTAGTAATTTATCAAGGTTCAACCTTATGATTTTCTAATGTGGATTTCCTCCATACTTAGTTAAGTTATCAAGAATTTTTTGTAGTATTTTCTAGTTGAAATTGCTTGATTAGCTAAGTTTCTAATCACAATGGTTGGTTAGAGGTATAATATAGCAACTTCTTAAAAAATATCTTTGGCGTGTTTTATCATTAACTTGTATTCTGGGGTTTTAGATCGTATTGTTAATATGAGGTTCTACATCAATTGGTATCAGAGCATATGTCTTAGATAAATTATAATTTATCTATCCTTCTTGTTATCTTATTCAATTTCGATTTCATAGTAATAGTCATTGTTATATTCATTTCATTGAGTTAAATTGTTTTCTTATTTTGGTAACTTATTGATTGTTTTGTTTGTTACATTTGCTTTTCAATTTCGTATTATCACAAGTTTTAGTAAAAAAGAAAAGAAAAGAAAGATTCAAATTTGGATAATTTGTGGAAAAAATTATTTCTTGAAAATTTTTTGAGGTTAAAAGTAAGTAAAAAGTCTACTTTACAATCTATGTAAGATATATCTTTGATGAAATTACTGGTTTGAGTTGTTGGTAGTATCACACGCTTAAATCTGTTAGTTTTGAGTGGGTTATATTAGTTGAACTTCCAATCATTGGGTAATAAAGTCTAGGTTCAGTTTTGCCTTCCATTAAGGGAGTGCGAAATTTGTTTTATTTTCGAATTAACGGTTTCTTTAATCTTTTCCATCTTTATTTCATTTCATTTGTTGGTATTCTATACACATAGAGTGACATAGTTGCTGCATGTTACTTATTAAATTGCATCTTTAGCATATTTATTACCATCTTGTACTAATATTTTATTATGTACATTTTTGCCTCTACTTTTTGCTTTTATGTTTCTTTATTGTTTGGATATTGTTATTTAATTTCTATTCTTACAATCTTATTAATCTTATGTTGTGTGTTGGTTCCAAAGTTTAACACTCTTAAGTTGAATATCGAGAGGTAAAAGCGTGAGTGATGAGTTCTTAAGAGGGTAAAAGCCAATTCGTGTGTGAAACACGAGCATAAACACCTTTTCGAGAGAAACACGTGAGGAAGCATGTGAAGATCAACTCTTGTTTTCTCTGGTTTGTGTTGTGCCTTTAAATTTGTTTCAGGATGGAAAACCAAAAAAAAAAAAAAAAGAAGAGATGATTGCAGGAGGCTCAATGAATCCTTTCAAAAATACTTGAAAATTTTGGTGATTTTATGAAGATTATGAAAAAGGCCATTTAGGAAGAGAATGAAAGAACCACCAATAACGATATAAATCTATTTGAAAATAGTGAAGAAGGTGATGCTGAATCCAAACATTGTTAATATAGAAGAAAGCCAAGAAGATGAGATAGAAAGCACTTTAGTAGATCAAGTCTAAGAAATCCAAGTTGCTAGTGCAATTGTTGAAAAGCACAACCAATATAGAGATAGTTTTGAAGACGTTTAACCTGAGTGAAACTTTGATATTGATTCTAACGCTGATTGAAAGGATTATTATGTTAAAGAAATCCAAGTAGTTGAAATATATGCTTATTCAATAGATTAAAGTCATGTTAATCAAGTTGCTTTTGAGATTGTTGCTCAAGAACACAAGCCCAAAAATGAGTATATGTACATCGATACTTTTCTCACTATTATGTTCACTGATTTGAGGATGAAAAGTTGTTTGAGGTAAGAAAACTACATAGCAAAATGTTTGTAAGAAGAACTAATGAAGGGAAAGTGCTGGAGTTCATGACAAATGAGAAGAAATGACTTTCTCAAGTGGCATGGCCGTTTATAAAAGACAAGACTTTTTGATTGCTCGAAAAGAAGATCTTACGTAGTTAATGTTTTCAAGATCTACAATTGGCATATGAATAGATGGAGCATCAAGGTAGAAGTGACACACCCTAGTAGTTAACATGAAACCCAAACCTAAAGATTTGAACACTTGGGGAGACTAATAATGTAAACACCATCTAAATTACGAACATAAATAACTCGGATAGAATCACATCCAATTAGATTAGTGTAATACCCGGCTAGACTCCGGTATCGGAATTCCTACCGTCCGATGGAATCTCGGGTGTCGAAGACCTCTAGAAGGGTAAAACCATGTTTTCATAAAATGTTTTAATGTGTTTTATGTTTTTAAGCTAGAAGGAAAATGAGTTTTTGCATGAAAATAGCCTTGGAGGAAAACTCAGGTTCGGCCGCTGAACCTCAAGTTCGGCCGCCAAACATGCATGCACTTCGGGACACGCTTTAGGCCCCCGAAAGCATAAGTGAGGGAAGTCCAGGTTCGGCCGCCGAACCTTATGTTCGGCCGCCGAACATGGCATGCATGCGGAGGCACGTTCGGCTCCTGAATGTGGCCTGGCCAGCCACCTATAAAGGGGTCTCTTAGCCGAAAACGGGCGAGCTTTTCTCCCCATTTTCGGCCAAGGTGAGCTCTCCGCCGTCCCTCACCGATCTTGAGTTTCTTCCTTCAAATCTTTCACGATTTTCACTTTGCTTTGAAGATTTTCTAGTATAAAGCAAGTTTTGGAGCTTTGAGGTTCAAGAAACTCAATCTCTCCCATCTCCGAGCTAGGGTCATTTTCCTCTCGATCTTCAAGAGGTAAGGGCCGATCTTGAGCTCACTATATGTTTTAAACAAGTTTTAAGTTGTTTCATGGAGTAGAAATGCATGTTTAGGTTGTTTTGAGTTTGTGGGTTTAATGTGTGCTTTTGAGCAATGTGGGTATGTTTGATGTGTTGTAGTTGGGGTTTAGGCTAGTTTGAGACCCATATGAACTTGTATGCTTGATTGTGTATGATTGGGAGTGTTGTAGAATAGGTTTATGCATGTTTGAAAGGTTTGGGAGGCGTTTGTGCATGTTGGAGCTGAGTTTCTGCCACTTTGGAGAAACTCAGGTTCGGCCGCCGAACCCGCTTGTGGAGGCAGCCTTCGGCTGCCGAAGCCTGCCCTCGAAAGAGGACTTTCGTCTCTGCAGGGCAGTTTCGGCCGCCGAAAGTGTCGTCGAACATGCATGAGTTTCGTCTCTGTCTGGAAGTTTCGGCCGCCGAAGGTGCCGCCGAACCTGCCTGACTTTCGGCTCTAGAGGGACTTTCAACCGCCGAACCTGCCGCCGAAAGTGCCCTGTTCAGCCTTCCTTTACATGTTTTGCATGATTGTTTTGAGGTGTTTTAGGGGTTTTTGGGGGATGTTTTTAGAGTTATGTTCTAGTTGTTTGGTCCCTCATTTGAGTCGACCTGTGTAGGTTCGGACCCGAGGAACCGAGGACCCCAGCAGTGAATCAGCTGCTTCAGTCATTGTCAGAGCTAGCTGAGGTGAGTAGAATAAATCTTTACGTTTTAAAGTGAATAAATTATAAAGTTTTGAGCATGTTCATGCATCATGAATGCCATGTGATGATTTAGGTTGTTTGCATTAGAATTCACGAATATGTTGCATTGCATTCTATGATGTTGATGTGGATTGGTTATTGGATGACCCTTTAGTCCTCATATGATATGATATGATGATGATACGGCATGATATGGTATTGAAGTCCGGTTGACCCATTCTACATCCCGGCACTATGTAAGAGAAAGACCGGTTGACCCATTCTACGTCCCGGCACCTTGGAAATGTTATGTTATGATATGTTTTAGAGAAAGACCGGTTGACCCATTCTACGTCCCGGCACTTTGGAATGTAGAGGACTATTGGTGACAATACCATCCGTGATGTGATTTGTCTGTGATGTGTTGCATTCCATTATGGCATATGATTTAAATGTTTTTATTATTCTGCTCACTGGGCTCTAGTAGCTCACCCCTTTCCCTAATCTCCCAGGGTTGCAGGTACGGGCTAGACAGTGAAGTCAAGATGGTTGAAGTCATATGTATGCAATAGATAGAATGTGGACATGATAAATTGTAAAATGATGTAAAGTTATGAATAGTTATGTTATAAAAAAAATGATATTGAGGATTAGAGGTTGTGCTTGACCCTATGTGTATAGAGATCCCTTTTGTATACATGATCTATACTTTATGATATTTATGTTCCACCAAGCTTGTGTATGATGAGATGCCCCATTGGAGCATTTGATGAGAGCTCCAGTGTAGGGTTTATATTTATGTTTATGTATATGCTTATGTGCATGCACAGGTTGAGCTTAGTAAAAGAAAAGAAAAGTTCAAATTTTTATGTATATGTTGATCATGTATGGGATTAAACAGGCTTATAGATTGTATGTCAGGCTTGCTACGGATCCCGGCAGCCTTATACCGATCTGGATCCTAGCGTCGGTAGCGGTCTGATTTTCGGGTCGTTACCGAATGGTATCAGAGCCCTAGGTTCATATGGTCGGACCTAAAGTGTCGGGCTCATAGATGTTATAGAAGGTCAAGCACAATAGGAAAGATCATGTCCACTAGGATAGGATGTGGAGTCCTGTCTTGTATGATGATGTGAAATGCCATGATGATATGCATGTGCATTAATGATATGTGATGTATGTGATGCGGGTTCATGTGTTTCCACATGAACCATATGATGCTAATGTTTATGTGATGTGTACTGTTTTTCAGAAAATAGGATGAGAGAAACTCGTCGATCTGCACGATTGACTGGAGTACCACCTGAGGATGAGGGCACAAGCGCCCGTCCTCCAGCATTGCCTAGGGCAATGTCAAGTAGGTCCAGCAGAGAAAGAGCAGTAAGAGACCCTAGAAGGTCTTTGGATCTGGGTAGAAGCAGATCAGTGAGGGGAACAGTTCAGGGAGGAATGTCAGTTGATATGGGGGATGAGATGGATGTGGACCAGAGGAGGGATGGCAGTTTAGGAGTGAGCATGTCAGAAGAGGGAATGGGAGAGTCCCAAGGAGGCACCCAGGCCTCGGGATTTGTTCAGCCATCTCACTACCCACCCTTTTCTCAAAATCCCGGGTATTCGATGGGAGGTACATCGGATTACCCCAGCTTTAATCCTTACCCTTCTCACATGCCATACCCATCTTACTACCCACCATACCCACAGTACCCAATGTATCCACCCCCGCCCTACGATCCAAATCCAGCAAACCCTATCCCAGGGGATGCTGCTCCTCCTCCTCCACCAGTAGAACCCACAGTTCCAGAAACCCCAGTACCTAAGCCTAGTTCATCTGGTGGGAGCAAGGTCAAGATGACCGACTACATGAAGCTGGGTGCTCCTCAGTATGAAAAAGGGGATGACCCGTTTGTGTATCTTGAAAGGGTCAAGGTGATCACAGATGAGATTGGGGCTGATGACAGTAGAGCCATTCAGATGGCTGGGTTCACGCTTAAGTGCAAGAAGGCACGAGAGTGGTTTAAGAATTATATGAACCCGAGGGTGGACAGCATGTCTTGGGAAGAGTTTGCAAACGAATTTGCAGGATGGGCTTTCCCTGATAGCTCAAGGGAATTGAAAATGATAGAGTTTGAACAGTTGAGGCAGACTGATGATATGAGTGTGGATGAGTTCACAGACAGATTCTTGGAGCTGTTGCCATTTGCAGGGCAAAATCTTGACTCAGACCAGAAGAAGTCAAGGAGGTATATCATGAAACTCCACTCCAGATATTCCTCCTTGATCCAGTCAGCAGATAGAGAGAGCTTCCATGCCATAGTGGATATGGCCCGAAAAATGGAGGCCAGTGCCATCATTCAGGGGACAGTCAAACAGTCAGTGGCACAGTCTTCTGGTTCCAAGTCCCCGGGTGGGGGAAGGCCAGATCCCTCATCCTTGAGTGCAGCAGCTTCGGGCAGCAGAAAGTGGGGTAACACCACTAGGAAGCCCAAGAAGAACAAGTTCTGGAACAAGATCAAGTCCAGTCTGGGACTAAGGAGTGGCTCAAGCTTTAGTGCGGATAATGCAGTTTGTGCAAAGTGTGGTAAGCCACACAAGGGAGTTTGCCGGGCTGGGACAGCAGCCTGCTTCAGATGCGGGCAAGAGGGACACATGGCTCGGGAGTGTCCTAGGACAGTACCTATGGCTCAGTCCCAGCAGACAGCTTCAGGTAGTGTAGCGCAGCCAGCAGCTCCAGCCACGACTCAGGCCAGTGGCAGAGGGAGAGGGAGAGGGTCAACCTCTTCTTCAGCGGGTTTCAGAGGTGAAGGTCCATCAGCTCCAGGAAGGATCTTCACGATGACTCAGCAGGAGGCAGATGCATCTAACACCGTGGTGGCAGGTAATTTAGTCATTGGTTGTTTAGATGTGTATGCCTTGATGGACCCTGGTGCATCTCATTCTTTTATTACTCCGAGAGCCGTAGAGAGGTTGGGTCTGATGATCTCTGGGTTAGAGTGTCCTCTCTGGGTCAGTGGACCCAAGTGTGATCCATCAGCGGCAGAGTCAGTCTGCCAGTGCAGTCCAGTCTTTGTTGAGGGAAGATGCCTTTCCGCCGACCTTGTGGTTCTAGACTTGACAGATTTTGACGTCATTCTAGGGATGGACTGGTTATCTACCCATGGTGCTACCTTGGACTGCAGGGACAAAGTAGTCAGGTTTAGAGGTCAGGATGGGTCAGAGGTTGTCTTCAGGGGAGACAGGAGGGGTACACCTAGAGGTCTGATATCAGCTCTTCAGGCTCGTAGGTTGCTTAGGAAGGGATGTCAAGGGTATTTGGCTCATGTGAAAGAGCTTAGCAGTCAGGTTAGAGAGCCCGCCTCAGTGCCAGTGGTCAGAGAGTTTTTAGATGTGTTCCCAGACGAGCTGCCAGGTTTACCACCTGCTAGGGAGATAGAGTTCGAGATAGAGTTGATGCCTGGAACCAGACCGATCTCTATCCCTCGCTACAGGATGGCTCCAGCTGAGTTGAAGGAATTGAAAGAACAGTTGCAAGAGCTAGTAGAAAAGGGCTTCATCCGACCGAGTACCTCACCTTGGGGTGCTCCAGTGCTGTTTGTGAGGAAGAAGGATGGATCCCTTAGACTTTGTATCGACTACAGGCAGTTGAACAAAGTCACTACCAAGAATAAGTACCCTTTGCCAAGGATCGATGATCTATTCGACCAGCTAGCAGGAGCGGGTTGTTTCTCCAAAATAGATCTGAGGTCCGGGTATCATCAGCTGAGGATCAGAGAGGAGGATGTGCCAAAGATGGCTTTCAGGACCAGATATGGGCATTTTGAGTTCCTTGTGATGTCGTTCGGGTTAACCAATGCCCCTGCAGCATTCATGGATCTCATGAACAGAGTGTTTAGCCAGTACCTGGATCACTTTGTTATTGTCTTCATAGATGATATCTTAGTGTATTCCAGGAATGCAGAGGAGCATGCCCATCATCTTAGGTTGGTTCTGCAGACCTTGAGGGAACATGGCTTGTATTCCAAGTTCTCCAAGTGTGAGTTCTGGCTGAGGAGCATCTCATTCTTAGGGCATGTTGTATCAGAAAATGGGATAGAGGTGGACCCCAAGAAGGTAGAAGCTGTGGCTAACTGGCCTAGACCCACTTCAGTGACAGAGATCAGGAGTTTCTTGGGTTGGGCAGGTTACTACAGGAGGTTTGTTCAGGACTTCTCAAAAATTGCAGCTCTTCTGACCAGACTTGTAATACCCGGCTAGACTCCGGTATCAGAATTCCTACCGTCCGGTGGAATTTCGGATGTCGGAGGCCTCTAGAAGGGGTAAAACCCATGTTTTCATGAAATGTTTTAATGTTTTGATGATTTTAAGTAAAGAAGAAATGAGTTTTTGAATGAAAACACCCTTGGAGGAAACTCAGGTTCGACCGTCGAAACTCAAAGTTCAGCCACCGAACATGCACGCACTTCGGGAGTGCTTTAGGCCCCCGAAGGCATAGGTGAGGAAAGTCCAGGTTCGGCCGCCGAACCTCAAGTTCGGCCGCCGAACCTCAAGTTCGGCCGCCGAACATGGCATGCATGCGGAAGCACTTTCGGCCCCCGAACGTGGCCTGGCCAGCCACTATAAAAGGGTCCCTTAGCCGAAAACGGGCGAACTTTTCCCCATTTTCGGCCAAGGTGAGTCCTTCCGCCATTCTTCACCATCCTTGAGTTCTTTCCTTCAAATCTTTCAAGATTTTCACAAGCTTTTACATTGCTTTGAAGATTTTCAAGTTTAGAGCAAGTTTTAGAGCTTTGAGGTTCAAGAACTCAAAATCTCCCACCTCCGAGTTTAGGACGTCTCTCTCTCGATCTTCAAGAGGTAAGAGCCGATCTTAAGCTCATTTCATGTTTAAAGTAAGTTTTATGCAAGATCTATGGGGTAGAATGCATGTTTAGCTCATAGTTAGGTTTTTGAGTTAATGATATGTTTTGAGCAATGTATGTTGGATTGTGTTGTTGTTGTGTGTTGTAGTTGGGGTTTAAGTTAGTTTGAGGCCCCTAGGAACCATTGTATGTATTTTTGCATGATTTGGATGAGTTATATGCATGTTGGAAGAGTTTGGAGGCAAATTTGCATAAAGGAGCCAAGTTTCTGCCCTTTGGCAGAAACCAGGTTCGGCAGCCGAAGGCACTTTTGGCCACCGAACATGGCTGGGGAGGCAGGCCTTTCGGCTGCCGAAGTTGCCCCCGAAAAGAGACTTTCGTCTCTGTCTGGGACTTTCGGCCGCCGAAGGTGCCGCCGAACATGCATGAGTTTCGCCTCTGTCTGGGAATTTCGGCCGCCGAAGGTGCCGCCGAACCTGCCTAACTTTCGGCTCTGGAGGGACTTTCGGCCGCCGAACCTGCCACCGAAAGTGCCCTGTCCAGCCTTTTCTTGCATGTTTTTATGTAGTTGTTTTATGATGTTTTAGGGGGTTTTTGGGGAGTATATTAGAGTTATGTTTATGTATGTTTGGTCCCTTATTGGAGTCCACCTGTGTAGGTTCGGACCCGAGGAACCGAGGACCCCAGCAGTGAGCCAGCTGCTACAGAGTTTGTTAGAGCTAGCCAGAGGTGAGTGGAATAAACTTTAAGCTTTAAAATAAATGAAATATGAATTTTGAGCATGATCCATGCATCATGAATGCCATGAGATATAGTAGGTTGTTTGCATTAGTATTCACGAATATGTTGCATTGCATTTATGATGTTGATGTGGATTGGTTATTGGATGATCCTTTAGTCCTCATATGGCATGATGATGTTACGGCATGATATGGTATGGAAGTCCAGGTTGTACCCATTCTACGTCCCTGGCACGATGTAAGAGAAAGTCCAGCTTGTACCCATTCTACGTTCCTGGCACATTGGTATGTTATGATATGTTATGATAAGAGAAAGACCGGTTGTACCCATTCTACGTCCCGGCACAGTTGGACTATGTAGAGGACTATTGGTGACAATACCATCCGAGATGTGATTAGTTGTGATGTGTTGCATTACATAATGGCATGAAATTTTAATATATGATTTCACTATTCTGCTCACTGGGCTTTGTAGCTCACCCCTCTCCCCTAACCCCAGATGTGCAGGTACAGGGTAGACCAGGAGGTTAGCCAGAGTTTTGAAGTATGTTTATGTAATAGTTAGATGGTGGACATGACAATTGTACTATGATGTAATGTAAGAGATTACAGTATGTTATGTAATGAGGTATATTGAGGTTATAGATGTGCTTGACCCTATGAGTATTGTTATCCCTTTTGATGCATGATCCTAGATATTTGATGATACAGATGTTAGCCAACTCAACACATGTATATCGCCCTTTGGGGCATTGTTGAGATCCCACAGAGGGGTCAAGTTTATGACTATGTTTTAGTGCATGCACAGGTTGAGTTTGGTGTATGAGAAATGAATAAAAGAAAAGTTTAAATTTTTATGCATGCTGTTGATCATGTATGGGATTATACAGGTTTACAGATTATATGTCAGGCTTGCTACGGGTCCCGGCGGCCTTAAGCCGATCTGGATCCTAGCGCCGGTAGCGGTCCGATTTTCGGGTCGTTACAGAATGGTATCAGAGCCCTTGGTTCATATGATCGGACCTAGAGTGTCGGGCTCATAGATGTTATAGAAGGTCAAGCACAATAGGAAGATCATGTCCACTAGGATAGGATGTGGAGTCCTGTCTTGCATGATGATGTGAATTGCCATGACTTTGTGCATGTGCATCAATGATATGCTATGCTATGATATGAATGTGATGTGTATGTGATGAGGGTTCATGTGTGCCCACATGAACCATATGATGCTAATGCTTGCTTGATGTGTACTGTTTTTCAGAAAACAGGATGAGAGGAACTCGTCGATCTGCAAGATTGACTGGAGTACCACCTGAGGATGAGGGCACGAGCGCCCGTCCTCCTACATTGCCTAGGGCGATGTCTTGTAGAGCCAACAGAGAGAGAGTGTCAAGGGACCCTAGAAGGTCTTTTGATGCTAGCAGAAGGGGGACAGATAAAGGAGGAAGTTCTTCAGATGTGAGGGAAGTTATGGAAGAGGAGCAGAGGAGGGATGGGAACTTGGATGTGAGCATGGAAGAAGAAGGGACAGGGGAATCTCAAGGAGGCGTTCAGGCCTCGGGGTATGGTTTTCCACCACATTATCCACCCTTCCCACAGGGTTCAGGGTATCCGATGGGAGGTACATCGGATTACTCCAGCTTTAACCCCTACCCTACCTACATGCCTTATCCACCTTTCTATCCACCTTACACACAGTACCCAGCTTATCCACCCTCACCCTTCTATCCAAACCCGGCAAACCCCACCTCGGGGAATGCTGCACCTCTACCTCCACCACCTATAGAACCAGCAGCCCCAGTTACTCAACCTCCTAGACCTAGCTCAGCTGATGGGAGCAAGGTAAGGATGACAGATTACCTCAAGCTAGATGCTCCCAAATACAAGTCAGGGGATGACCCCTTTGAGTATCTGAGAGTGGTGAAGACAATAACTGATGAGCTAGGGGCAAGTGACAGCAGGGCCATTCAGATGGCAGGGTTCACTTTAAAGTGCAAGAAGGCACGGGAATGGTTCAAGTGTTATGTGGACCCGAGACTAGAAGGTATGACATGGGAGGAATTTGCGAATGAGTTCGCTGGATGGGCTTTTCCAGACAGTTCCAGAGAACTGAAGATGATTGGGTTTGAGCAACTGAGGCAGTCAGAGCACATGGGTGTAGAGGAGTTCACAGATAAATTCTTGGAGCTATTGCCTTTTTCAGGGCAAGCTCTAGATACAGATACGAAGAAAGCCAAGAGGTATGTTATGAAGCTGCATTCCAGGTACTCCTCGTTGATTCAGTCAGTTGAGAGAGAAAGTTTCCACACTGTGGTGGATATGGCTCGAAGAATGGAGGCGAGTGCTATAGTTGAGGGGTCAGTGAAGCAGTCAGTGACCCAGTTTTCAGGGGTTAAGACCCCAGGCAGAGGAGGACCAGGTTTCTCTTCTCAGAGCTCAGGTAAGAAGAGGTGGGATAACACCACCAGGAAGCCGAAGAAGAATAAGTTTTGGAACAAGTTGAAATCCGGTCTGGGATTTGGCGGTGGCTCGAGCTCAGGCTCAGATGGTACAGAATGCCAGAGATGTGGAAGACCGCACAGAGGAGTGTGTCGAGCTGGGACTAATACATGTTTCAGATGTGGACAGGAGGGACACATAGCTCGGGAGTGTCCTAGAGCGCCTTTTATGGGCTAGCCCCAGCAGACAACTTCTGGTAGTGTGGCACAGCCAGCAGTTCCAGCCACAACTCAGGGCAGTGGCAGAGGTAGAGGGAGAGGGGCAGCCTCTTCTTCTGGTTCCCGAGGTGAAGGTCCATCAGCTCCAGCCAGGATCTTCACCATGACTCAGCAGGAGGCTAACACATCCAACACCGTGGTGTCAGGTAATCTCGTCATTGGGTGTTCTGATGTGTATGCATTAATGGACCCGGGTGCATCTCATTCATTTATTGCTCCGAGAGCCGTTGAGAGGTTGGGTCTGATAGTCTCTGGGTTAGAGTGTCCCCTATGGGTCAGTGGACCCAAGTGTGACCCGTCTGTGGCAGTGTTAGTCTGCCAGTATAGCCCAGTTTTTATTGAGGGAAGATGCCTCTCCGCCGACCTTGTGGTTCTAGATTTGACAGACTTTGACGTCATTCTAGGGATGGATTGGCTATCTACCCATGGTGCTACCTTGGACTGCAGGGACAAGGTAGTCAGGTTCAGAGATCAGGACGGGTCAGAGGTCGTCTTCAGAGGAGACAAGAGGGGCACACCTAGAGGTCTGATATCAGCTCTTTAGGCTCGTAGGTTGCTTAGGAAGGGATGTCAGGGGTACTTAGCTCATGTGAGAGAGCTAGACAGTCAGGTCAGGGAGCCGGCCTCGGTGCCAGTTGTCAGAGAGTTTCAGGATGTTTTTCCGGATGAGCTTCCAGGTTTACCACCTGCTAGGGAGATAGAGTTCGAGATAGAGTTGGTGCCTGGAACTAGACCGATCTCTATCCCTCCCTACAGGATGTCCCCAGCCGAGTTAAAGGAGTTGAAAGAGCAGTTGCAAGAGCTGGTAGAAAAGGGTTTCATCCGACAGAGTACCTCACCTTGGGGTGCTCCGGTCTTGTTTGTGAGGAAGAAGGATGGATCCCTTAGACTTTGTATCGACTACAGGCAGTTGAACAAAGTCACTACCAAAAATAGGTACCCTCTGCCAAGGATCGATGATCTATTCGACCAGCTAGCAGGAGCGGGTTGTTTCTCCAAAATAGATCTAAGATTGGGGTACCATCAGCTAAGGATAAGGGATGAGGATGTGCCGAAGACAGCCTTCAGGACCAGATATGGGCATTTTGAGTTCCTTGTAATGCCGTTCGGGTTAACCAACGCCCCTGCAGCATTCATGGATCTCATGAACAGAGTATTTAGCCAATACCTGGATCACTTCGTTATTGTCTTTATAGATGATATCTTAGTGTATTCCAGGAATGCAGAGGAGCATGCCCATCATCTGCGGTTGGTCTTGCAGACCTTGAGGGAACATGGCTTGTATGCCAAGTTCTCTAAATGTGAATTCTGGCTGAGGAGCATTTCGTTCTTGGGGCATGTAGTGTCAGAGAATGGTATAGAGGTAGACCCCAAGAAGACAGAAACTGTGGCTAACTGGCCCAGACCCACTTCAGTGATAGAGATTAGAAGTTTCTTGGGTTTGGCAGGTTACTACAGGAGGTTCGTTCAGGACTTCTCAAAGATAGCAGCTCCTCTGACCAGACTAACCAGGAAGAATCAGAAGTTTGTGTGGACCGACCAGTGCGAAGAGAGTTTTGAAGAGCTTAAGAAGAGGTTGACTTCAGCACCAGTTTTAGCTCTGCCATCTAGTAATAAAGACTTTACAGTCTTTTGTGATGCGTCCCGTGTGGGACTGGGTTGTGTACTGATGCAGAATGAGAGGGTGATTGCTTATGCTTCAAGGCAGCTGAAGAAGCATGAGTTGAATTACCCCACACATGACCTGGAGATGGCAGCAGTAATCTTTGCACTCAAGATGTGGAGGCACTACCTCTATGGGGTTAAATGTGAGATCTTTACAGATCATAAGAGCCTGCAGTACATCCTGAGTCAAAGAGATTTGAACTTGAGACAGAGGAGATGGGTGGAGCTGCTGAGTGACTATGATTGCAAGATTCAGTACCATCCGGGTAAGGCGAATGTCGTGGCAGACGCCCTAAGCCGGAAATCACTCGGTAGCTTATCCCACATATCGGCAGAGAGGAGGCCAGTGGTGAAGGAGTTTTACAAGCTCGTTGAGGAAGGTCTACAGATGGAGTTATCTGGTACAGGTGCCTTGGTGGCCCAGATGAGAGTGGCACTCGTGTTTCTGGAGCAGGTGGCTCAGAAACAGCATGAGGACCCGGAGTTAGTGAAGATTGCCAGGACTGTTCAGTCAGGCAATGATAGTGAGTTCAGATTCGACAGCAAGGGGATTCTCCGCTATGGGAGCAGACTATGTGTACCAGACGACATAGGGCTAAAAGGAGACATTATGAGAGAGGCTCATAATGCAAGATACAGCATTCACCCCGGAGCCACCAAGATGTATTAAGATTTGAAGAAAGTTTATTGGTGGCCAGCGATGAAGAAAGAAGTGGCACAGTTCGTGTCAGCCTGCGAAGTGTGTCAGAGGGTGAAGCTGGAACATCAGAAGCCGGCTGGAATGCTTAACCCGCTACCTATTCCAGAGTGGAAATGGGAGAATATAGCTATGGACTTCGTAGTGGGGTTACCGGCGGCGTCCAACAGAGTGGACTCCATATGGGTGATTGTGGACAGACTCACCAAATCTGCTCACTTCATTCCTGTCAGGAGTGGCTATTCTGTGGACAAGTTGGCGCAGGTGTATGTCGACGAGATCATCAGGTTGCATGGGGTTCCTGTTTCGATAGTGTCAGATAGAGGGCCCCAGTTCACCTCCAGGTTTTGGCGGAGTCTGCAGAATGCCATGGGTACTAGGTTGGATTTCAGTACTGCCTTCCACCCCCAGACGGACGGACAGTCCGAAAGGACCATCCAGACTATCGAGAATATGCTTAGAATGTGTGTGCTGGACTTTGGCGGTTCTTGGAGGCAGCATCTACCTTTAGTGGAGTTTGCCTACAACAACAGCCATCATGCTAGCATCGGGATGGCTCCATATGAAGCTTTGTATGGGAGGAAGTGCAGGTCACCTGTTTGCTGGGAGGAAGTTGGAGAAAAGGCCTTGGCAGGGCCTGAGTTAGTAGAGATTACCAGCAGGGTGGTACCCATAATCAGAGAGAGAATCAAGACTGCTGCCAGCAGATAGAAAAGCTATGCAGACGTCTGCAGGAGACAGTTAGAGTTTCAGGAGGGGGATCTGGTATTGCTCAAGGTGTCTCCAATGAAGGGAGTGGTTCGCTTCGGGAAGAAAGGTAAACTAGCCCCACGATACATCGGACCCTTTGAAATCTTGCAAAAGATTGGGAATGTGTCGTACAAGCTGGATTTACCTGCTTCAATGGAAAGAATCCATCCGGTTTTCCATGTTTCAATGTTGAGGAAGTTTGTGTCAGATCCGAGCAAGGTTCTTAGTGAGCCTGATGTGGAGGTCCAAGAGGATCTCACTTATGTTGAACAACCAATACGGATCCTAGACACCCAGATCAGAAAGTTAAGAAACAAGGAAATCCCGATGGTGAAAGTCCTGTGGAACCACCACAACTTGGAAGCATGCACTTGGGAGACACGGGAGTCTATGCTCCAGCAGTACCCTCATCTCTTTTAAGGTTAGATCTCTTTGTGTTTATGTGCTATGTATGTATGTTATGTTTTATGCCATGCTATGTGTGCTAGTTGAGGAACATTCGGGGACGAATGTTCTTAAGGGGGGGAGAATGTAATACCCGGCTAGACTCCGGTATCAGAATTCCTACCGTCCGGTGGAATTTCAAATGTCAGAGGCCTCTAGAAGGGGTAAAACCATGTTTTCATGAAATGTTTTAATGTTTTGATGATTTTAAGTAAAGAAGAAATGAGTTTTTGAATGAAAACACCCTTGGAGGAAACTCAGGTTCGACCGCCGAAACTCAAAGTTCGGCCGCCGAACATGCATGCACTTCGGGAGTGCTTTAGGCCCCCGAAGGCATAGGTGAGGAAAGTCCAGGTTCGGCCGCCGAACCTCAAGTTCGGCCGCCGAACATGGCATGCATGCGGAAGCACTTTCGGCCCCCGAACGTGGCCTGGCCAGCCACTATAAAAGGGTCCCTTAGCCGAAAACGGGCGAGCTTTTCCCTATTTTCGGCCAAGGTGAGTCCTTCCACCATTCTTCACCATCCTTGAGTTCTTTCCTTCAAATCTTTCAAGATTTTCACAAGCTTTTACATTGTTTTGAAGATTTTCAAGTTTAGAGCAAGTTTTGGAGCTTTGAGGTTCAAGAACTCAAAATCTCCCACCTCCGAGTTTAGGACGTCTCTCTCTCGATCTTCAAGAGGTAAGAGCCGATCTTAAGCTCATTTCATATTTAAAGTAAGTTTTATGCAAGATCTATGGGGTAGAATGCATGTTTAGCTCATAGTTAGGTTTTTGAGTTAATGATATGTTTTGAGCAATGTATGTTGGATTGTGTTGTTGTTGGGGTTTGAGTTAGTTTGAGGCCCCTAGGAACCATTGTATGTATTTTTGCATGATTTGGATGAGTTATATGCATGTTGGAAGAGTTTGGAGGCAAATGTGCATAAAGGAGCCAAGTTTCTGCCCTTTGGCAGAAACCAGGTTCGGCAGCCGAAGGCACTTTCGGCCGCCGAACATGGCTGGGGAGGCAGACCTTTCGGCTGCCGAAGTTGCCCCCGAAAAGAGACTTTCGTCTCTGTCTGGGAGTTTCGGCCGCCGAAGGTGCCGCCGAACCTGCCTGACTTTCGGCTCTAGAGGGACTTTCGGCCGCCGAACCTGCCGCCGAAAGTGCCCTGTCCAGCCTTTTCTTGCATGTTTTTATGTAGTTGTTTTATGATATTTTAGGGGGTTTTTGAGGAGTATATTAGAGTTATGTTTATGTATGTTTGGTCCCTCATTGGAGTCCACCTGTGTAGGTTCGGACCCGAGGAACCGAGGACCCCAGCAGTGAGCCAGCTGCTACAGAGTTTGTTAGAGCTAGCCAGAGGTGAGTGGAATAAACTTTAAGCTTTAAAATAAATGAAATATGAATTTTGAGCATGATCCATGCATCATGAATGCCATGAGATATAGTAGGTTGTTTGCATTAGTATTCACGAATATGTTGCATTGCATTTATGATGTTGATGTGGATTGGTTATTGGATGATCCTTTAGTCCTCATATGGCATGATGATGTTACGGCATGATATGGTATGGAAGTCCAGGTTGTACCCATTCTACGTCCCTGGCACGATGTAAGAGAAAGTCCAGGTTGTACCCATTCTACGTCCCTGGCACATTGGTATGTTATGATATGTTATGATAAGAGAAAGACCGGTTGTACCCATTCTACGTCCCGGCACAGTTGGACTATGTAGAGGACTATTGGTGACAATACCATCCGAGATGTGATTAGTTGTGATGTGTTGCATTACATAATGGCATGAAATTTTAATATATGATTTCACTATTCTGCTCACTGGGCTTTGTAGCTCACCCCTCTCCCCTAACCCCAGATGTGCAGGTACAGGGTAGACCAGGAGGTTAGCCAGAGTTTTGAAGTATGTTTATGTAATAGTTAGATGGTGGACATGACAATTGTACTATGATGTAATGTAAGAGATTACAGTATGTTATGTAATGAGGTATATTGAGGTTATAGATGTGCTTGACCCTATGAGTATTGTTATCCCTTTTGATGCATGATCCTAGATATTTGATGATACAGATGTTAGCCAACTCAACACATGTATATCGCCCTTTGGGGCATTGTTGAGATCCCACAGAGGGGTCAAGTTTATGACTATGTTTTAGTGCATGCACAAGTTGAGTTTAGTGTATGAGAAATGAATGAAAGAAAAGTTTAAATTTTTATGCATGTTGTTGATCATGTATGGGATTATACAGGTTTACAGATTATATGTCAGGCTTGCTACAGGTCCCGGCAGTCTTAAGCCGATCTGGATCCTAGCGCCGGTAGCGGTCCGATTTTCGGGTCGTTACAAGACTAACTAGGAAGAATCAGAAGTTTGTGTGGATTGACCAGTGCGAAGAGAGTTTTGAAGAGCTTAAGAAGAGGTTAACGTCAGCACCAGTGTTAGCTTTGCCAGCTAGCAATGAGGATTTCACACTTTTCTGTGATGCATCCCGAGGAGGTTTGGGTTGTGTGTTAATGCAGAATCAAAGGGTGATTGCTTATGCTTCTAGACAGTTGAAGAAGCATGAGTTGAATTACCCCACACATGACCTGGAGATGGCAGCAGTAATCTTTGCACTCAAGATGTGGAGGCACTACCTCTATGGGGTTAAATGTGAGATCTTCACAGATCATAAGAGCCTGCAGTACATCCTGAGTCAAAGAGATCTGCAATTGAGACAGAGAAGATGGGTAGAGCTGCTGAGTGATTATGATTGCAAGATTCAGTACCATCCGGGTAAGGCGAATGTTGTGGCAGACGCCTTAAGCCGGAAATCACTTGGCAGTTTGTCCCATATATCGGCAGAGAGGAGACCAGTGGTGAAGGAGTTTTACAAGCTCGTTGATGAAGGCCTTCAGTTGGAGTTGTCTGGTACAGGTGCTTTAGTTGCCCAGATGAGAGTGGCACCCGTGTTTCTGGAGCAGGTGGCTCAGAAACAGCATGAGGACCCAGAGTTAGTGAAGATTGCCAGGACTGTTCAGTCAGGCAAGGACAGTGAGTTTAGATTTGACAGTAAGGGGATCCTCCGCTATTGGAGTCGATTGTGTGTACCAGATGACATAGGGCTAAAAGGAGACATTATGAGAGAGGCTCATAATGCAAGATACAGCGTTCATCCCGGAGCCACCAAGATGTATCAAGATTTGAAGAAGGTTTATTGGTGGCCAGCTATGAAGAGAGAAGTGGCACAATTTGTGTCAGCCTGCGAAGTGTGTCAGAGGGTGAAGCTGGAACATCAGAAGCCGGCTGGAATGCTTAACCCACTACCTATTCCAGAGTGGAAATGGGAAAATATAGCTATGGACTTCGTAGTGGGGTTACCGGCGACGTCCAACAGATTGGACTCCATATGGGTGATTGTGGACAGACTCACCAAATCTGCTCACTTCATCAATGTCAGGAGTGGCTATTCTGTGGACAAGATGGCGCAGGTGTATGTTGATGAGATCGTCAGGCTGCATGGGGTTCCTGTTTCAATAGTGTCCGATAGAGGACCCCAGTTCACCTCCAGGTTTTGGCGGAGTCTGCAGAATGCCATGGGTACCAGGTTGGATTTTAGCATTGCTTTCCATCCACAGACGGACGGACAATCAGAAAGGACCATCCAGACAATAGAGGATATGCTCAGAATGTGTGTGCTGGACTTTGGCGGTTCTTGGAGGCAGCATCTATCTTTGATGGAGTTTGCCTACAATAACAGCCATCATGCTAGCATCGGGATGGCTCCATATGAAGTTTTGTATGGAAGGAAGTGCAGATCACCTGTTTGCTGGGAAGAGGTTGGAGAAAAGGCCTTGGCAGGGCCCGAGCTAGTAGAGATCACCAGCAGGGTGGTACCCATAATCAGAGAAAGGATCAAGATTGCTGCAAGCAGACAGAAGAGTTATGCAGATATCCGCAGAAGGCAAGTAGAGTTTCAGGAGGGGGATTTGGTATTGCTCAAGGTGTCTCCAATGAAAGGGGTGATTCGGTTTGGGAAGAAAGGTAAGCTGGCTCCACGGTACATCGGACCCTTTGAAGTCTTGCAAAAGATTGGGAATGTATCGTACAAGCTGGACTTGCCTGCTTCAATGGAGAGAATCCATCCGGTTTTCCATGTTTCTATGTTGAGAAAATTTGTGTCAGATCCGGGCAAGGTTCTTAGTGATCCTGATGTGGAGATCCAAGAAGATCTCACCTATGTTGAGCAGCCAGTACGGATCCTAGACACCTAGATCAGAAAGCTAAGGAACAAGGAAATCCCGATGGTGAAAGTCCTTTGGAATCACCACAATATTGAGGAGTGTACCTGGGAGACACGGGAGTCCATGCTTCAGCAATATCCCCATCTTTTCTAAAGTAAGTTTTATGTGCTTTGTATGTATATTATGTGTATGCCATGCTATGTGTTGTTTGGTGAACATTCGGGGACGAATGTTCTTAAAGGGGGGAGAATGTAATACCCGGCTAGACTCCGGTATCGGAATTCCTACCGTCTGGTGGAATCTCGAGTGTCGGAGAGCTCTAGAAGGGTAAAACCATGTTTTCATAAAATGTTTTAATGTGTTTTATGTTTTTAAGCTATAAGGAAAATGAGTTTTTGCATGAAAATAGCCTTGGAGGAAAACTCAGGTTCGGCCGACGAACCTCAGGTTCGGCCGCCGAACATGCATGCACTTCGGGACACACTTTAGGCCCCCGAAAGCATAAGTGAGGGAAGTCTAGGTTCGGCCGCCGAACCTTATGTTCGGCCGCCGAACATGGCATGCATGCGGAGACACGTTCGGCTTCCAAATGTGGCCTGGCCAGCCACCTATAAAGGGGTCCCTTAGCCGAAAACGGGCGAGCTTTTCTGCCCATTTTCGGCCAAGGTGAGCTCTCCGCTGTCCCTCACCGATCTTGAGTTTCTTCCTTCAAATCTTTCACGATTTTCACTAGTTTTCACTTTGTTTTGAAGATTTTCGAGTATAAAGCAAGTTTTGGAGCTTTGAGGTTCAAGAAACTCAATCTCTCCCATCTTTGAGCTAGGGTCGTTTTCCTCTCGATCTTCAAGAGGTAAGGGCCGATCTTGAGCTCACTATATGTTTTAAACAAGTTTTAAGTTGTTTCATGGAGTAGAAATGCATGTTTAGGTTGTTTTGAGTTTGTGGGTTTAATGTGTGCTTTTGAGCAATGTGGGTATGTTTGATGTGTTGTAGTTGGGGTTTAGGCTAGTTTGAGACCCCTATGAACTTGTATGCTTGATTTTGTATGATTGGGAGTGTTGTAGAATAGGTTTATGCATGTTTGAAAGGTTTGGGAGGCGTTTGTGCATGTTGGAGCTGAGTTTCTGCCACTTTGGAGAAACTCAGGTTCGGCCGCCGAAGGAACTTTCGGCCGCCGAACCCGCTTGTGGAGGCAGCCTTCGGCTGCCGAAGCCTGCTCCCGAAAGAGGACTTTCATCTCTGGAGGGCAGTTTCGGCCGCCGAAAGTGCCGCCGAACATGCATGAGTTTCGTCTCTGTCTGGAAGTTTCGGCCGCCGAAGGTGCCGCCGAACCTGCCTGACTTTCAGCTCTGGAGGGACTTTCGGCCGCCGAACCTGCCGCCGAAAGTGCCCTGTTCAGCCTTCCTTTACATGTTTTGCATGATTGTTTTGAGGTGTTTTTGGGGGTTTTTGGGGGATGTTTTTAGAGTTATGTTCTAGTTGTTTGGTCCCTCATTTAAGTCCACCTGTGTAGGTTCGGACCCGAGGAACCGAGGACCCAGCAGTGAGTCAGCTGCTTCAGTCATTGTCAGAGCTAGCTGAGGTGAGTAGAATAAATCTTTACGTTTTAAAGCGAATAAATTATAAAGTTTTGAGAATGTTCATGCATCATGAATGCCATGTGATGATTTGGTTGTTTGCATTAGAATTCACGAATATGTTGCATTGCATTCTATGATGTTGATGTGGATTGGTTATTGGATGACCCTTTAGTCCTCATATGATATGATATGATGATGATACGGCATGATATGGTATCGAAGTCCGGTTGACCCATTCTACGTCCCGGCATTATGTAAGAGAAAGACCGGTTGACCCATTCTACGTCCCGACACCTTGGAAATGTTATGTTATGATATGTTTAAGAGAAATACCGGTTGACCCATTCTACGTCCCGGCACTTTGGAATGTAGAGGACTATTGGTGACAATACCATCCGTGATGTGATTTGTCTGTGATGTGTTGCATTCCATTATGGCATATGATTTAAATGTTTTTATTATTCTGCTCACTGGGCTCTAGTAGCTCACCCCTTTCCCTAATCTCCCAGGGTTGCAGGTACGGGCTAGACAGTGAAGTCAAGATGGTTGAAGTCATGTGTATGTAATAGATAGAATGTGGACATGATAAATTGTAAAATGATGTAAAGTTATGAATAGTTATGTTATGAAAAAAATGATATTGAGGATTAGAGGTTGTGCTTGACCCTATGTGTATGGAGATCCCTTTTGTATACATGATCTATACTTTATGATGTTTATGTTCCACCAAGCTTGTGTATGATGAGATGCCCCATTGGAGCATTTGATGAGAGCTCCAGTGTAGGGTTTATGTTTATGTTTATGTATATGCTTTTGTGCATGCACAGGTTGAGCTTGATAAAAGAAAAGAAAAATTCAAATTTTTATGTATATGTTGATCATGTATGAGATTAAACAGGTTTACAGGTTGTATGTCAGGCTTGCTACGGGTCCCAACGGCCTTATGCCGATCTGGATCATAGCGCCGATAGCGGTCCGATTTTCGGGTCGTTACAATTAGAACACAAGGATGGCCGACTACTAAGAAAACTTTAGTATATGCTAATGAGAGAGCCAAAATATCGACTTATACATCACATGGAGACTAGCTAGATATGCAGAAGAGATGGATCTCAATTTAGATCATGGCTTAACATGTACTATTATCACTACACTCCTAATGTGATTCAAATATTCATCTAAGTTAGGGTTACTATCTTCGAAAGGTCCCTTAAGTCTAATAACACTATTAAGGAATTGCAATGATAGGAGGATCCTACTATAATCCTAGCTGTATGTTTATAAATAGGTAATCAAACAACTGGCCATGTAAGTACATTAACCTTTTGAATACAAACATCTTCTCAAATCACCTTATCTAATTTAAGTGTCCGAATAGTTGTAATAGCCAAAATTTTATAAAGTTAAATTTTCTTTTTCAAATCTACTATTATTATTATTATTACATATAAAAAAATAGGTGTATAGTTAAAATTAATTTAAAAAGTTATTATAATTATAATAAATTTAAAAATTGAGATTTTTTATTCAAAATTAAAAATTTTAACTATAAATATAAAAATCTGTAAAATTGTGGAGACAATAGGCCAAAAAAATATATAAATTATTTTTTTTCTTTTAAAATAACACAACTTTTAACTCCACTTATCTAATTTTCTGATTCTGATTCCTTTCTGTCTCATCTACCCTCCATTTATCTCTTCATCTCCCTCTAATCGACTCATAAAATTAAGTCTTTCGTCAATTAAATTTCCGCTTTCATATTTAACCATTATTGGCGATGAAACCAAACAATCCTTTGCATGATATCTAAAATAAAGATAAAAAGTGTCCTATCTTTTTAACGTTATGTACGCAATAATTATATATAATTTCCTAAAAGATAACTCTAAACTATAGCGTAAATTTATCGTAGATGTTTTTGAGAAGCTAATTTGGATTTTATTAAAAATAATGTAGTATTAATTAAAATTAAAAATATATTTATTTATTCAAAAAAACTTCTAATATATAAAATTGAAATTAATTTACAAAGATTATATTCATTAAGGTTAAATTAATTTAATTTTAATATCATTATATTAATATCAACTAAAAAATAAAAATTATAATAACATAAATTAAACATTTATGGAATAGTGTACACTATAAAATTTAATGTATTAATATAATAATCACTTAATAAAATTTAGTACTTATTAAATAGTATTTAAAAAAACACTATACAGCTCAACTTGGTATAAATTTTATATTAATCTAATGATATTTATCTTTCTCAATTTTTTTTTTTGAAGTAAAGTCTATTGTTAGGCTTTATCCCTAGCCTATAGAAAGGAATGCAGCAAGACATATTGATTGACTTTTTACTGAAAATATAATAATTAACATAATAACTGGTTAAAATAAGAAATATATATATGTGTGGAAATGGATCCATATATAATTTTGCTATAAATACATTTCTATCCTCTCTGTGAGAATAAAAAATAATACGTATATATTGCTCAAAAATATTATTAGCAGTCTAGACAAGTATAAATGTATATGCATTCATACCGAAATAATTAAATTTTACAAAATGAATTATAATTGGTCCGACCTTCACTAGACTATTCAGCTGTTGAAATGGATATTAGGACAAAGCTCAAAATGAGACTGTTAGACTGAATAATCAAAAAGAATATAAAATATTAAAATATGAGAGGTGAGTACCACTACAAGAAAGAAAAAATATTGCTATCAAAATTACCGATTAAACTAGTAAAAATGTTGTAGCTAATTTACATTACGAACGACTTACTAACCAAACCATTTTCCTCGAGTGTTGTGATCGTAGGAAAAACTTTACCTACTATTTTACAGGTGCTTGGTAAATGTACCGATCAAATGTGTTGTAGGAAATGTTGACAATGTGATTAGTATTTATGTAAAAAATTTTCGTAGGATATGTATGATTGTAACTAAATTACCGACCATAGCATCGTATGAAACTATCGACACCATGGTTGTCATAGGTAATTACCTACTTTATTGACGACAATTGGCATAGCTAAGTTTATAGTTATCATCGGTAGTTAATTTAGAATTTTGTAGCCTTTAAAGATTTCACATATAAATTTCAGCCATTAATATCGTAGGTGAGTATTGACGGAAATTGGCGTAGCCAAGTTTATATATATCGTCAGTATTTAATTTAGAATTTCGTAGGCTTTAAAGAATTGGCAACCAAATTTCGGCCAGTAATCTTATAGGTGATTACCAATGACGTTAAAGTGGTGGACAATTTTCATATTTACCGATCAAAGTTATTGTAGGTATTACGTAGGAAGTTCGTAGGCTTGATAAAAGTTGCTATCAAAATATCGATTATATGAACATATGTATTTAGCAACCATGTGAACATCGTAGGTAATTGCCAACGATTTTACTTTGGCAGGTAATTACAAACGATTTAACTTTGGTAGGCAATTACAAACGATTTAACTTTAGTAGGTAATTACCAACGATTTAACTTTGGTAGGTGATTACCAACGATTTAACTTTCGTCTATAACGTTCACATTCACCCACCCAAATTAATGTAGGGATTTAAAATGGAAGTATGTTAGGTAGAAGTTGCAACTAAATTATTAAAAATAATGCCATAGGCAATTAGCGACAATATGAATACTATAGGTGTTTATCGACGTTGTGATAACCTTACGTGAAACGTCCACCTTTATCGAACAAAATTATTGTAAAAATTTCGTAGATTGAAATTAAAAATTAAAATTTCGAAAAGGAAACGTTGGTAAATATTTTAAAATTATTGGTAATAATTTTACAATATCTATAATTTTTAATTGTAATTTTAATTATAATTAAAAATAATTGAAATATTAAAATCACAACAATATAAACTCATTCAAGACCCATTTACATAAATAAAAGATAATACCTACAATATTAAACTTTATAATCCATACATAAGAGCAATAATAAAAATGCAATGATATCTAATATAACCATCTATTGTCTCTATCTCATAAGTCAATTTTGTGGCAATGGAAAATATAGTCATCTATTGTCTCTATCTCATATGTAATACCCGGCTAAACCCCGGTATCGGAATTCCTACCTTCTGGCGGAATCTCTGTTGGAATCGAGAATTTCCGGATGTCAGAGCCTTCTAGAAGGGTAAAATAAAAGTTTTCTAAAATGTTTTATATGTTTTTATGGTTTTAATGAAGAAAGAAATTGAGTTTTGAAAGAAAATATTTTGGAGGAGAAATCGTCGGCCACCGAACATGGTGGAGTTGCAGAGACACTTTTGGCCTCCGAAGGTGGTCTGGCCAGCCACCTATAAAAGGCCCCCTGTCCAAAAATGGGCGAGTTTTCTCTCTCCATTTCCGGGCAACGTGAGTCTCCGCCACCACCTTTTTGATCTTGTGTTTCCTCCTCAAATCCTTCAAGATTTTTATGAGTTTTTACCATGTTTTGAAGATTTTAAGCTAAGATCAAAGTTTTGAAGCTTGGAGACCCCCGGAGCTCGTTCCTCCATATCTCCAAGTTTGGAATCGCATTTCCTCTCGATTTTCAAGAGGTAAGTGTAGATCCTCATCTTCTCTTATGTTTTTAAGTAAGTTTTATGAAGGATTAAGGGGTTTTGATGCATGTTTAGGCTAGGGGTAAAATGTTAGGGTTTATGTTAGTTAAATGTTAAATGTATGCTAAATGTGATGTTTGTTGGGGTATAGGTTAGTTTTATGCCCCTATATTCTTAGAAATGTGTTTATGCATGTTTTAGTATAGTTTTGATGCATGTTGGATTGTTGTGGGTGGCTGGATATGCAAGGCAGAATCGGGTTCTGCCCTTTGGGAGAGCCCAGGTTCGGCCGCCGAACCTGCCTGTGGAGGCAGTTTTGGCCGACTAAACTCGCCCCCGAAAGTTTGGACTTTCGGCTCTGGGAGGGAGTTTCGGTCGCCGAACTGTCCTCGAAGGTTGTGACTTTCGGCTCTGGAAGCACCTTCGGCCGCCGAACCCTGCCCCCGAAAGTGCCTGACTTTCAGCTCTGGAGGGACCTTCGGTTGCCGAACCTGCCGCCGAAAGTCCCTTGCCCAGCCTTCCTTTGCATGTTTTTTCATGCATGTTTATGATGTTTTAGGGGGTTTTTGGGGAGATGTTTAGAGTCTTGTTAGAGTTTGTTTGGTCCCTCATTTGAGTCCACCTGTGTAGGATCGGACCCAAGGAACCGAGGAGGCCAACAATGCTAGTTGTTTTAGAGTCAGCCAGAGGTGAGTAGAACAGAACTACTTTTTATTTTAAAAGTAATTAAACTTTTAAGCATGTTCATGCATCACGATTGCCATGGTTATAGGTTGTTGCATTAGAATTCACGAATATGATACATTGCATAATTTGTTGTTGATGTGGATGGATATTGGATGATCCATTAGCCCTCGATACGATATGCTATGTTATGATGTGGAAGACCAAGTGTGGCCTGCACTACGCCCCTAGCATTATGTAAGAGAAAGTCCGGGTGTGGCCTACACTACGCTCCCGACATGGTTGGATAATGTTATGATATGTATATGTAAGAGAAAGACCAGGTGTGGCCTGCACTACGCCCCTGGCACAATTGGACTATGTAGAGGGTTATTGGTGACAAATCCATCCGTAATGTGAATTGTTTGTGATGTGATGCATTTCATGATGGCATATGTTTATAAATTGTTTTATGGTTCTGCTCACTGGGCTTTAGTAGCTCACCCCTTTCCCCTAACCCCCAGGTTTGCAGGAACACAGGTAGCTATGGGAAAAGTCAGCAAGGTTATGGTATAGTCTATGTAATAGTCTAGTAGTGGACATGATATGTAAAATAATGTAATGTAATGTAAGGTATTGTACAATGATGTAATGAGGATTAGTATTGTGCTTGGCCCTAATGTATGGTTAATCCCTGTTGTACATGATCTTTATGTAAATGTTTAATAATGATATATGTTTAACCAAGCTTGATGTATGTAATGTTGACCCAACTAGAGCATTTGATGAGGGCTCTAGTATGGGGTTTTAATATTTACAGTTATGGTGCATGCACAGGTCAAGCTTGGTATATGGAAAGTTTAAAGTTTTTATGGAAATGTATGATCATGTATGGGATTTTATCAGATGTACAGGATGTATAGTAGGCTTGCTATGGGTCTCGGCGACCTTAAGTCGATCTGGATCCTATTGCTGGTAGCAGTCTGGTTTTTCGGGTCGTTACATCATAAGTCAATTTTGTGGCGGTGGAAAGAGTTGGATTGCCTCTAAGTAGTAATCTGCTTATCTCTTCCAGCATAGAGCTTCTCATTTGGTCAATCTTTGAATCGAAATCCAACTGTAATTCATCTAAACGATTTGATGTAACTTGTCTTTCATCTTTAATTTGCTTCTCCAACTCATGCACATGTTGTTGCAAGGCAACATTCAAAGAATCAAATAATGACCTTCTAGAAGCTATACATATATTAGGAAAAAAGAAAGATGCTTCAGATCCAAGACCATATACCTTTCGCCTTTTGTTCCTTTGATTGTAACGTTGTCGAAGCCGGTCAAAAATAATATTTTTAGTTATCAACAATTTTACATATGTAGATAGTGACAAAAGGATCGAATCCATAGGAAGTTGATACTTACTTATTTTTCTATCAATGACTAAGTAAATAAATAGATAATAAAAGTAAATTGGGGGTTTTGAAGTTTGATGATTAAACTAGAATTAAAAATAGCAAAGTAAAGCAAGTAATAAAGTAAAGAGAATTCAATAATGAGAAAAGCTCTAGTTGAAGAATTAGATCCACTTTAGTTGTTGGGATTGATCATTGACACAAAGATTCTCAGTTTGTTCGGGCAAACAGTTTGGCAAAACAACTTCTTCCTGCAAAATAGCTAAAACCTGGAAGTGGGTAACTCATCTAGTTTCTGTATCTCTGGCCTATTTGCCCATGCTGTTTGGGCAAACAGTCACATAACTCTATTTTTTTCTTTTTTAGCGTGAAATTATTTACTAAGCTAGATGAGAGATGAACAGATGTTCGTTTGGGAAGTCTTCCTTGATTGGACTTGTCTCCGTTGGGTTGCCTCCCAGTAGCGCTCTAGTTTAAAGTCGCGGACTGGACTTTCTCAACTTGATCAAGGCTCAAGTAATTGGGGGTGGGAAAAGGGTCCCGACTGAATTAAGTAAAAAGTGCAGCACGTCTTTCGTTTTGATCATAATCCATCCTATTTCTTTCATGTACTCATGAAGTAACATGACTAGTTTCTCCTCTTTCAAGTGAGGTGTGCCTCTAGCCCTTATTTTTGTATTTTTGAGGTGATTGGGTAGCACTTCAAACTCCAATTTATATTTCTCCATAGGTGGCTGCAATTTGGTACTGACTTTTGGCAGATCAGATTCTGCCTTGTTCTGCAATTTGGGCAAACTGCATTCTATTTGGGTTGCCTGCTGAACTAGTTTGGGTAAACTACTATCTAGCTGTTTTCCCTCTGTTGTTTGCTTGGGCAAACAACTTTCTGTTTGTGTTACCTGCATAACCTGTTTGGGTAAACAGTTTCTGCCATGTTGTGCAGCCTACTTGTCTATTTGGCCTGTTGTTTGAGCAAACAGATTTTCTGGTTCATTTTCTGGCAGATTTTCTCCATCATCCTGTTTTTGCAATTGTGCAGCCCTATCATCAGCCCTATCATTCTGAAGCTCTCTCCCACTTCTCAAAGTGATGGCACTAACATTTTGTTTGGGATTAATCTTTGTTTGGGAAGGTAATTTCCCTTGAGATTCAAGCTTGCCCATGGAGATGGATATTTGACTCATTTGTTGTTGGAGACTTTGCACAGAGTTTGCCAATGATTTCATCATCTCTTCAAAGGACACACTAGATTCCTGAGGTGCTGTTTGGGTTGAATTTCGATATTGATTTGCCCTATCATAACTGAAGTCCGGGTGCTCCCCCCAACCTAGATTGTAAGTGTCAGAGTAGGGATCGTATATCTGCTGTCCATTAAATCCTTTATTGACTTACTGTTCTTGATGAATTTGTTGAGCCTGTCCTACAACCAAACTACGGACTATAGAAGTTCAATCAGAAATTTGTGAGGCTAAGGAAGATGTACTTATCTCATTAATTCTCCTTGGCAGTTCTCTTTGATCTCCATATTGTTTTGAGGATGCTGCCATGGTGGAGATTATATCTCTTATGGCCTGAGGTGTCTTGTTTCCAATTGATCCTCCACACGCTACATCAATTAATCTCCTTTCTGAAGGTAACAAGCCTCCATAGAAATGTTCAACAAGGAATTTATCAGAGATATTATGTTGAGGGCAGCTTGTGCACAATTGATTGAATCTTTCCCAATATTCATATAGCTCTTCATAATCTTTTTGCTTGATACAACTGATCTCTTTCCTAATGCCAATAACTTTTGATGTTGGGAAGTATTCGCTCAAGAAGGCTCTCACCATCCCATCCCATGAAGTGATGGATCCGGGTGGTAAATAGAACAACCAATCTTTGGCAAAACCATCAAGAGATAAGGGAAAGGCTCTTAATTTAACATGCTCTTCAGAAATACCATGAGGCGTCATTGTTGAGCACACAATGTGAAATTCTTTTAGGTGCTTGTATGGATTTTCATTTTCCAAACCTCTGAATTTCGGAAGTTGGTGAATCAATCCAGTTTTAAGCTTAAAAAGGTTCGTCCAAGGTGGGTAAGTGATGCACCATGGTGCTTGATCACCCATGCGTATTGCTAGTTCACAAAGAGTCCTTTCTTGTGCCATTGGAGCTCTCACCTCAACATTTTCTGTTTCAAATTCAGCAAGGACAACAACTGGTTCTAGTACAGCCAGCTTGTATATCAGTTGTGGATCAATCTGTCACCTCTATAGCAGACTGTGCAGTAAATTCAGCAGCTGTTCAGCAGGTTCTGCAGCTGGTTCTTGAGTGGCTGTTTCTGTTTTCAGCAATGTGTGTTGCTGGTTTTGTTGCTACAGCAACTTCCAGTTCTGTTTGGGCAGATTTAGCAAGTGTTGTCCTTCTGCACTAGGCGTGGCTGGTTCAGCTGGTTCAACAAATTCTGATTCAGCAGTGTGTGTTTCAGCAGGCGTTGATTTTTGGACAGCAGCAGGGGATGCAGGCTGTGTTGTTTCTGTAGCAGTGGCTTCGGCGGTGCTGTCTCTCGGACAACAGCAATTTCAGGAGTTTGACAGCAGTTGCTGTCTCTATTTTCAGCAGCTTAGACAGCAGCAAATTCCAGATTTTTGATAGTATGTGCTGTCTCTTGGATAGCAGGAGTTCCACAGGTGTTGTTTGGACTGCAGCTGCTGATGAGGATGGCTTTGAGGCTTGGCTCCTCTGATTGGCTTGCTTCCTTAGTTGTTTGGCTGTACACTCTATTTCTGGATCATAAAGTAGAGTATCTTTGCGTCCAGCTCTGGTCATGAAAGAAAAATAAATTAGTTAAATCAATTCCCCGTCAATGGAGCGAATTTTTGACTGTGCGGTTGTCGAAGCCGGTCAAAAATAACTTTTTTGGTTATCAACAATTTTACAACTGTAGATAGTGGCAAAAGGATCGAATCCACAGGGAATTGATACTTATTTATTTTTCTATCAATGACCAAGTAAATAAATAGACAATAAAAGTAAATTGGGGGGTTTTGAAGTTTGATGACTAAACTAGAATTAAAAATAGCAAAGTAAAGCAAGTAATAAAGTAAAGAGATTTCAATAATGAGAAAAGTTCTAGTTGAAGAATTGGATTCACTTTAGTTGTTGGGATTGATCATTGACACAAAGATTCCTTTATTTGATTTAATAAATTAGTTATGGAGGTGGAAGACGCTTCTCACCTCCATATCCCTCCTTAAGCATAGGTTAATTAGGGAACGTCCTCTAATTAACCACTAATCAACAAGTTGCCAAAGAACGTCCTTGGGCCTTTGGCATCTAACAACTGTCAATTGCATTAAGAAATAGAGAGACCTAATTTTAGCTACCCAAACGTATGGTAATATTGCTAGATCATACAATTTCTTTAGTTTTTATACCAAGGGTTAATTGTGTTTGAATAATTCAAGCAATTACGGACTTCAAACTATCCAAACTAACAAATTATTACTTTGCAATCAAGATTCAATGGGCCCTATTGATCTAAATAACAAAGCAACAATAGAATTAAGTATGAAATTGCATAAATATTGATAAATAAAAGATTAACATAATATGTTCAGATCTCCCAATCCATAAACAACTAAAGTTTCACCTAATCTTTAACTAGAAATAAGAGTTTCAGCCACTCATGGCTGAAACAAACATAAAAGAAAAGAAAGAAAGCAAGGTAAAGGTAGAAGAAGAGCCGGCTGGTGCGGCTGAAGGTGTGCGAGGCTGCTGGCCTTGATTCCCCAGATTGGAGATATCTTTGATTGCTGGTTTGCTGTCTATTTATAAATGAAGGGCTGCCCTAGTTTCCTTATTTGGATTGGATTCCTTTTCCCAATTGGAGTTGAATTCTTGGAAGGTAATTGTATCTTGATGAGATTTGGCTTTCTAAATATGTGGAATTAAGCATTGAAGTGCCTTGAAGGGTTGCTGAGCTGTCCTCACGTGTTTGGTATGAAGAAGACTTTTTGAAGATTCAAAATTTAAATTTCCCGCAATCTGCTGTCTGCTGGTGCAAGTGCTGTTTGCCCGGGTTGTTTGGGCAAATAGCTCGGGCAAAGAGTCTATTTTCCCTGCTGTCTGTGCACTGCTTCTATCCTGCTAGTCTGTTTGCCCAGTCTGTTTGGGCAAACAGCATATTATTCTTCTCCCATTTTATCTTCAACTTGGATTAGGGCAAACCAGCTTGTTCTCTTTTGCTCTATTTTGGGCAGTTTTAAGGCCATTTTTACCAAATTGCCCTTTTTACATCATTTTTTGCAAAGTAAGATCAAAACCACAAAATTAGGTAGAAAATGTGTAAATTAACATAAATAACAACATGGAAAATGGGTCTAAATTTGGCTCTATCACCCCTCCCACAACATCCAAATAAATTTGATTATCATTGATGTTATCAGTCTTGGATTGTAAGAGCTCCTCCCTTCTAGCCACAATAGCATCCTGAATTTTTAATTTGAAGAAAAATATGATTAAATCATAAAATCATATAATAAAAAAATTATTTATAATAAACATATAAAAGTAACAATACATGTATCTGTTTAGATTTTTTATTTATAAAAGTCACTTTATGAGTACGAGTGTGTATAAACAACTCACTAGCAGTTGGCTTTTATCCAAGTTCTTTCTCCTCAACAAGTTGATGATAAACATAACAAAATAATATAGTTATTTAGTTTGCTAAGCATAAAAAATAATATAGTTATTTAGTTTACTTACATATATCATATTCAATATACATTATTATAAAAATAATATAAAACTGGACAGAGTTTCTCTCATATTTTGACACATCACCTTGTAAAAAATCAACACGAAGTTTAACAAGTTGCATAATATAATTTATATTTCCATCAATCGTATATTTATCATATTAATTCATCTATATCCAAAGCAAGTTACTGTAATTAGGTTTAAATCCTTGCTTCAAAAGATGTAATTTGACTTCATCCACAGAGAGGTACTTTTGATTAGAACATCTCATACATGAACATTTAATTTTACTTCCACCCATAAATGTTGGCTTACTCCATGTAAAGTTTATAAAAATGTCCAACCCAGCTATGAATTCATGGTTCAATCAGCCATTTTGCTCCTTCCTAGCATACATCCAATCTCTGTCGGCATTTATGTTTTATCCCTATTTCAATATATTAAAGATAATTTGTCAGAAATCACTAAGTAAAAGAAAGTAATAAAATTATTATAAGTTTCTCCTGTACAATAATAAGATTTAAGATACAACACATCTATCATTCCTGAAACTCCTTATAACTCCATCTACATAATTAAAAGGTGCAAACCTAGCCCATTCAGAAATACACCATCTATACCAAAGCATGATGAATGGTGTATTTACATATATTAATATAAATTTCGACAGCATCTCCCTTTAGCTCTCCAAGTGCATAACATGCCATATGCACCTAGAGAACACATTACTGAATTTATATAAATATATGCAAATACATATCACCATGTCTAATTTAGTAGTAGAATATGCAATTTTGAACCGTCCTAAATGTACAATTCATTATCCTCTCATAACCAATATGAGTAAGATAATGAATGGGATTCTAAGGTTATGTAATAACAAAAATAAACTAGCCAAAGAATAAAATGAAACCCTTAATTTGTGTTGCTTGAGTGAGAATAATTTCTTAATAGTTTAAGCCTTTAAACTGAGAATTGGACTTGCTGTAATTAATTAGTTAGTTCCTATATTTAAAGTCATCATTTTATTATTTTATCTATTAAATATTTCTTTCATCTGATATAAATGATAGTAATTTTCGAAAATAATAATAATTTTTTAGAAACGATAGAGTAAGACTGGAATGGGATGGTTAATTTTGGACTTAAAATATGACTTTCTAATAGTATGAAGTTTATTATGATGATCATAAATATTGTAATCATGTCTAGAGTTCATCTCTATGATAAGCTTCAATTCTTGAATAACAACAACTTAAAGCATTCTGATTTTGTTAAAGAGAACTCAAAAAGCAATCCTCTATTGCATCAAAAGAGACCACTAAGAAAGAAATTGTCGAAACAAAAATAAAGAAGTATGAGGTAACAAATTCCATTGGCTTTCTTCTTAAAACTTGATTCAACAAAATTTATAAATTGTGTGGTTCTTTTGAATTGTGTGGTTCTTTTGATGCTGCTCAAGGACTAGTTTGGTGAAAGATGTGTGAATGATCTTGTGTATGGACAATAGAAAATGAAAAAGAAAAAGGCCAAATATGTAGAGAAAAACAAGAACAAAATAGCAGAAATCCATAAGGCAGTAGAAGAGAAGAAAGCAATTATTAAAACAAAACGAGGTGAATAATTTCTCAAGGTAGAGGAAACTACAACAAGAATTTCTTAAGGCTTGATGATTCCCTTAAAAGTTTTAAACTGCAGGTTCACTACCTACAGTTTCCTGTAGAATTCTGCAGGTTCAATTACCTACAGAAACCTGCAGAATTCTGCAGGTAATGAACCTGCAGATTATGCATGTAATTACCTATCTCAATATATTAGTAAATGTACAAAGTGCTAAATACTAGACAATCAAAATTTTTAACCAAAAAATCATAGAATTCTATTTGTAATTAACTATCTCCATATATTAGTAACATGACTGAATACATATTATTCAACCTTAAACTTAAACATTGCCATTAAAAACTCAATCGTTCTAATCCTTCAATCCGCAATCATATGGTACAGTAAAAAACAGGGAGTAATAGTTGACATACTAAGTGCAAGTTCATTTAGCAATATCAAAATACAAAACACATAGTAGTATGGAGCTAATACAAAGTTACTAGACCTTCACATGATATTCAAACAATTAAATTGGAACTAACTGATAGAGACGTTGTGTTAGCTAATAAAGCTCTATAAAAGCCAATTCTTGATTATAAAAGCATTATTCGGATATCATGTAGTATAAGATTACCACTATTAATTAGTTAAACAATAAACAAAGATGAGAACAGGAGGATTCCCTTCTGACTGTGCGGTTGTCGAAGCTGGTCAAAAATAACCTTTTTGGTTATCCACAATTTTACAACTATAGATAGTGGCAAAAGGATCGAATCCATAGGGAATTGATACTTACCTATTTTTCTTATCAAGATCTAGTAAATAAACTGAAAATAAAATAAAAGAGGGGGTTTTGGGATTGATGAACTAGACTAGAACTAAAAAATAGCAAAATAGAGCAAATAATAAAGTAAAGAGAATTCAATAATGAGAAAAGTCTAGTTAAAGAATTGGATCTACTTTAGTTGTTGGGATTGATCATTGCCACTCATAATCTTTTATTTGACTCAATAAATTAGTTATGGGGGTGGAAGACGCTTCTTACCACCATATCCCTCCTTAAGTATAAATTAACTACGAAACATTCTCTAATTAATCACTAATCAACAAGTTGCCAAGGAACGTCCTTGGGGCTTTAGATTCATTTAACTGTTAATTGCATTAAGAAATAGAGAGACCTAATTCTAGCTACCTAACTATGCGGTTATCGAAACCGGTCAAAAATAACCTTTTTAGTTATCAACAATTTTATAACTGCAGATAGTGGCAAAAGGATCGAATCCATAGGGAATTGATACTTACCTATTTTCCTTATCAAGACCAAGAAAATAAACTGAAAGTAAATAAATTGAAAGCAAAATAAAAGGGGGTTTTGAGTATTAGGAAATCCAGAGATTATTGCAACCCAAAGGTGCAGCGGAAAAATAAAAATCTTTGATTTCCTTTCCCAGAATCCGAGTGCTTCATTTATTTCAAAGGAAGGATATGAGACTAACCTGTTAATATCGTCGAGAAGATACAATGCCGGACTGATGGTGCTGCTTTTTCAAACGAACACCCTCAATGGTATCCATACGAACGTCTTCTATCCTTCTAGAGTGCTAGCTCTCTCAAGGATGGATAGATTATGTGCTCCACAATCTGCAACTGTTAGACTGAATTTTCTAAAAACCGCCACCCCACAATTCGTAGAAGGAGTATTTATATGTTTCAGTATTTTGTTTTCCCACAACTATTTTTCCAAAAGAGTTGTGTTCAGAACCCACTATCACAATCTCGCAGATACTCAAATATCTCATGTGATAGAGTTCTTTATCTGTAACAGTTACAGATAGACTGCAGATCTTTTAAATATTATTATCTTATAATAATTAATAATTAATAATAATAACACTTTATTATTATTAATTAATGATTAATAATAATAACACTTTATTATTATTAATTATATCAATGGGCTTTAGGCTTTTAGCCCATTAATATGTCATAGCACATCAACAACGTTTTTTTGTGTGTGACCTAATAGGCTCACATTAATTTGCAATAGGCCCAGTCCCACAAGATCCATAAGTCATAAGTGGCCTCTAGCAAGACATTATGACTACCCAACTAATATGAGGATCAATAATTCGATAAAGCCTAATAAATAGAACATGTATTAATCCCTTTGTCACTTGATATCTAGTTTGAACTTATAATGGTCAAATTTATAATGTTCAAACTTATGATTTCTCGATCTCTAAGTAGACTAATAAATTCAAATAATATTGATCACACTATCAATTCATTTAAGCACGACCATGCATTTCTCAGTCTCACTTATCGAGGGGCCCAGAAGATATCTCTCTAAAAGAGAGGGACAAAACCTATCTTGATTGTTCAATATCCTCTACGTAGTTTCTATTATGCTCAATCATAAACTTTATGATTGTCCGATTAAAGACAATGTTTGGTTATGTCAAAACACAACAGTCCTTATGTTGGAAACTATGACAATCTGAAGTCAAAGGATTAAGACATAACTACTTTGAAATTCACTTATGACAATAACCCATGTAGTGATCTCAATGCGGGTCCATTCAATACTTTGTTTTCTAACAAGTATCTATGATTATTGAATTATATCAACATATACATAATCATCTCATGATTATCAATCAATAATCATACTAGCTATATTTTATTATTATCAACATAATAATAAGTAACTAGGGATGTGAATCATTATTATGTAACATGCAATCAAATAAAAATGATAATAAAAACCTCTTTTATTAATAACCAAAACGACATACAAAAAAGTCCAAGATAATGGCCTAGGGCAAATACACTAACAATCTCCCACTTGCACTAGGCCTAATCATACAAGTATCTAATACCCATAGACCTAGTGTGCTGATCATGCTTGACCTGTGAGAGAGGCTTGGTCAGTGGATCTGCAATGTTGTCATTTGTGTCTACTTTGCATATTTTGATATCTCCTCTATCAATGATCTCTCAAATGAGGTAATATCGCCTGAGTATGTGTTTAGATCTCTGATGAGATCTGGGCTCCTTTGCCTATGCTATGGCACCATTGTTATCATAATAAAGGTCCATAGGATTTGCAATGCTGGGAACCACTCCTAACTCTGTGTTGAATTTCTTCAACTAGACTGCCTCTTTAGTTGCATCTGATGCTACTATATACTCAGCTTCTGTTGTAGAATCTGCTACAGTGCTCTACTTGAAAATTTTTCAGCTAACAACTCCACCATTTAAAGTGAATACGAATCCTGACTGTGATCTGAAGTCATCTATGTCGATTTGGAAACTAGCATCTGTGTAACCATTTACAACTAGCTCGTCTTCCAAACCTCCATAAACTAGGAATGCATCCTTAGTCCTTTTAAGGTACTTTAGGATATTCTTAACAGCTGTCCAGTGACTTTCACCGGGATCTGCCTGATATCTGCTTGTTGTGCTTAATGCATAAGAGACATCTGGTCTAGTACATAACATGGCATACATGATAGATCCAATAGCATAAGCATAAGGAATCTTATTAATTCGTTCTCACTCATCAGATGTCATTGGACATTGATTCTTGCTGAGATGAATACCATGAGACATGGGCAAGAATCCTCTTTTGGAATCTTGCATGCTGAATCTTTTCAGCACCTTGTCAATATAAGTACTTTGACTCAGACCAATTATCCTCTTAGATCTATCCCTATAAATCTTAACACCAAGGATATATGAAGCCTCACCTAAGTCCTTCATTGAAAAAGAATTCCCTAACCAAGTCTTAACCTTTTGCAAGGTAGGGATATCATTTCTATTGAGTAATATGTCATCCACATATAGGACTAGAAACACAACTGCACTCCCACTAACTATCTTGTAAACACAAGGTTCATCGTCATTCTTGATGAATCCAAAGTCCCTGACTGTCTCATCAAAACGAAGATTCCAGCTCTGAGAGGCTTGCTTTAATCCATAAATGGATCTTTGAAGCTTGTAAATCTTTCCAGAATTCTCAGGGATTACAAAACCCTCAGATTGTGTCATGTACACATCCTCGACCAAGTTTCCATTAAGGAAAGCTGTTTTGACATCCATTTGCCATATCTCGTAATCATAGTATGCAGCAATGGCAATGAGAATTCTAACCGACTCAAGCATTGCAACTGGTGAAAAGGTCTCATCATAGTCTATACCATGAGTTTGTTTGAAACCTTTTGCGACAAGCCTTGCTTTATAGGTATGCATATTTCCATCCATATCAGTTTTCTTCTTGAAAACCCATTTGCAACCAATGGTCTTAACACCCTCAGGGGGATCAATTAATGACCAAACTCGATTTTCATACATGGATTGCATTTCAGATTTCATGGCAGAAAGCCATTTCTCGGAATCTGGACCTGACATAACCTCTTGATAGGTAGTAGGCTCATCTTGATCAATGAGCAAAAGTTCACGACTATCAGTCATGAGAAATTCGTATCTCTCAGGCTGATGACGTGTCCTATCAGATCTGCGTGGGACTTGTGTCATCCTTTCAGTATCCACAACTGTTTGTGGTTCTGAAAGTGGTTCTATTGGCGGTTCAATGCTCTTTTGTGGTGTTTGAGTTTCTCAAGTTGCACTGTACTCCCACTGAATCTCTAAGAGATAAATTTCTTTTCCAAAAAGGTACCATTTCGAGCAACAAACGCTTTGTTCTCTAAGGGAATATAGAAATAGTATCCTTTGGTTTCCTTAGGATACCCCACAAAATTGCACTTGATAGATTTTGGAGCTAACTTATTTGAAATTGGGTGTTTCACATAAGCCTCACAACCCCAAATCTTAAGAAAAGACAAACTGGGCATTTTGCCATTCCATAACTCATATGGTGTCTTTTCCACCGCTTTCGATGGTACTCGGTTTAAAATGAATGCAGCTGTTTTCAAGGCATAACCCCAAAATGATAAAGGGAGATTTGTTTGACTCATTATAGATCGAACCATATCTAATAAAGTTCAATTTCTCCTTTCAGAAACACCATTCTATTGTGGAGTTCCTGGAGGAGTCAATTGTGAAACAATTCCACAATTTCTAAGATGTTCATCAAACTCTTGGCTCAAATATTCACCACCTCGATCAGATCAAAGCATTTTAATACTTCTACCAAGTTGATTTTGTACTTCATTTTGAAAAGTTCTAAACATTTCAGAAGATTCATGCTTATGTTTCATTAGGTAGACGTAGCCATACCTACTGAAATCATCAGTGAATGTAATGAATTACTGATAACCTTCCCTGGCACTAATGCTTAATGGGCCACGTACATCTGTATGTATTAAGCCCAATAAGTCTTAAGCCCTTTGACCTTGTCTAGTAAAAGGGTCCTTTGTCATCTTACCAAGCAAACAAGATTCAGAATTTTCAAATGAATCTAATAAACCATCTTTATGGAGCTTAGATATGCGATTCTCATTTATATGGCTAAGACGACAGTGCCATAAATATGTTGGGTTTAACTCATTTGGCTTAGTTTTCTTAGAAGTTATGTTATAGATATTATTGTCTCTAGAATTATCTAGATTAAGGACAGAAAGGCCATCATATGAATTTGCAATACAATAAAGCAAATCATCTTTATTAATGGAGCATTTCTTATTCTTAATAAGAAATGAAAAACCTTCATCGTCCAAAACAGAAACTAAAATAATATTCTTACTTAAAGTAGGAACATAAAAGCTATTGTTCAAAACTAACAAAAGCCCATTGGGCAAAACAAGTTCATAAGTCCCTACAGCTAAGGCAGCAACTCTTGCTCCATTGCCTACACGTAGGTCCACATCGCCCTTTTTCAGTTTTCTACTCCTTTTGAGACCCTGCACATTTATACAAATGTGAGAACCACATCCGGTATCCAATATCCATGAAGTAGAAATAGATAAATTAATATCTATAACATAAATATTCGAATTCGTAGTCTCACTACTCTTCTTCTTCTTGCACTCATCCAAATAGAGTTTGCAATTTCTCTTCCAATGCCCTGGTTCCTTGCAATGGAAGCAGATTCCTTCCTTAGGAACTATTTCCTTAGGAACTTTTGCCTTGGATTGCCATTTAGGCTTGCCTCGTCCCTTAGGCCCATTACCATCTTTAGACTTGGGCTTCCCCTTATTTTTCATGGGCTTACCCTTATTGACATTCAAAATTTGGATAGGCCTTCTTTTGACATTTACCTCAACTGTCTTTAGCATCCCATGCAGCTCAGGAATGGATTTCTCCATATTGTTCATGTTATAGTTCATGACAAACTGAGAAAAACTGTCAGGTAAAGAATGTAGGATCAAATCCATGGAGAGTTCTAAACTCGGAGGGTAGCCAAGCCTAGCAAGGTGATCAATGTAGCCTTTCATCTTCAAAACATGAGTACTAACTTATTCACCTTCAGCCATTTTGCAATCATGCAATGCAATGGTAGTTTCATACCTATCTTGCCTAGCTTGCTGTTGGAAAGCTTGTTTGAGATGGACACTCATCTCATAAGCCTCAAGGTGCTCCAGATCCTTCCGAAGTTCTGGGTACATAGTTGCCAACATAAGACATCCAATGTTATGAGAATCATCCATATGCTTCTTATGCTTGTTCTTAACAGCATTAGTAGCATCAGCAGGAGGTGGTTCTGGGATAGCTTCATCAAGCACATAGGACTTTTTCTCTTACTTGAGAATAATTCTCAAGTTTCTAAACCAGTCAACAAAATTAGTCCCATTTTCTTTCAGTTTATCCTTTTCAAGGATGGATCGTAGTGATAAAGTGGAATTGTCATTAGCAGCCATAATGATCTACAAAATATGCAAATATAATCAATTTAGCAAATTAATATTGAGGTGATAATAACCTCCCACTAAAATATAACCCTCAAAAGAATTATTAAAATAATAATATTTTAGTGGGCTAAGATCCATATTTCATCTAATTTCAAGTCAGCTTTGACATGACGCTTAGAATTAAGTTATTTAGGTAGGTAACTCCTTACCAATTACATCTAATGTAACTCTTAGATTATGAGGTGTTGACATCATATGTCAAATGCATGTTATACCCCATCTAATGCCTTAGGCCCAAAACCGTTTTGATAGCCTAATTAAGCCCAACCAAAATTAAATAGATGAGTAATTATTACTCATTCTATCTTATTAAGATAATCTAAGCACTTTACTTTGGCAAAACCTGCATTTTTGTGATCTTAGTCTTGATAGGTATTTAATATATGGGTGGCATTAAACTTAAAATTTAGAGTGAGGGTTCAACTTTTAATTTTAATTATTTTGTCTTGCATATATATATTATAGCATCCTATATGCATACATATATATATAGACTATCATGCATAGTATCTCATACTAATATATGACAAAATAATAAAACTATTTTACATAGTCATTTAAATATGATTTAAAGACTAAAAGAAAATAATTTATTTTCTCATTTTTTTATTTTATTTTAAATTATTTTCAGGGGTAGAATTGTAATTAGGGCATCATCTTCTTCCTCAGGAAGAAGCCCTAGCCATCGCACGTTGTCCAGCCGTTTGCCCGAATGTCCAGCCGTCAGCACCGGTTGCCAGAGGCAGCGCAACGCTTGCGCTCCTTCTGGAAAAACCATCGAGACATCGGTTGTTCATCGACGATCACGTGACTTGCAGGAAATCACAAAAGAGCAACACAAAAACCAGCTTTTGAGTTTGCAGAACAACCAGCCGCGACCCACCAACGCGCGACAGCCTTGCGCATGGTGGCCATGCCATGTGAAGCTTTGCCGTCCGCCACCACACAGCAAGTGCGCGAGCCGGCAACGTGCCCCGACGGTGGCCGTCGACTCGCGAGGAGACCGTGAACCGAGATAATCTCGGCCTTTGATCTGCATAGTGCGACATCATTCATCTGCAGAATGATGCCTGTCCATCCATAATTCGATCATGACTTGCGAGGCCTCATTTTGGGCCATCGGCACTATGAGAGCGCAAGGCGACAGCACGCGTCGCTAGAGCATGTGAACTTAGCCTTCAACGTTGTGGCAATGTGTTCTTCAAGCACACGTTTTTCATAAATTTTATTTATTGTAATTTAATTTTCTAATAAAAATTATCTAAATGATCCAATCATTCATCCATAAATTTAACCATAATTATCATGCCATTCAAATAAGCACATATCACATGTATCACATCAATCATGGCATAATTAACTTAAACGAAAAGCACAGGTTGGCTTTGATACCACTATTAGGAAATCCAGAGATTATTGCAATCCAAAGGCGCAGTGGAAAAATAAAAATCTTTGATTTTCTTTCCCAGAATTTGAGTGCTTCGTTTATTTCAAAGGAAGGATATGAGACTAACATGTTAATCTCGTCGAGAAGATACAATGTCGGACTGATGGTGCTGCTTTTTCAAACGAATAGCCCCAATGGTATCCACACGAACGTCTTCTATCCTTCTAGAGTGCTAGCTCTCTCAATGATGGATAGATTATGTGCTCCACAATCTGTAACTGTTAGACTGAATTTTCTAAAAACCGTCACCCCACAATTCGTAGAAGGAGTATTTATATGTTTCAGTCTTTTGTTTTCCCGTAACTCTTTTTCCAAAAGAGTTGTGTTCAGAACCTACTATCACAATCTCACAGATACTCAAATATCTCATGTGATAGAGTCATTTATCTGTAACAGTTACAGATAGACTGCAGATCTTTTAAATATTATTATCTTATAATAATAAATAATTAATAATAATAACACTTTATTATTATTAATAAATAATTAATAATAATAACACTTTATTATTATTAATTAATATTAATAATAATAACACTTTATTATTATTAATTATATTAATGGGCTTTAGGCTTTTAGCCCATTAATATGTCATAGCACATCAACAACGTTCTTTTGTGTGTGATCCAATAGGCTCACATTAATTGGCAATAGGTCCAGTCCCACAAGGCCCATAAGTCATAAGTGGCCTCTAGCAAGACATTATGACTACCCAACTAATATGAGGATCAATAGTTCGATAAAACCTAATAAATAGAACATGTATTAATCCCTTTGTCACTTGATATCTAGTTTGAACTTATAATGGTCAAACTTATAATGTTCAAACTTATGATTTCTCGATCTCTAAGTAGACTGATAAATTCAAATGATATTGATCACACTATCAATTCATTTGAGCATGGCCATGCATTTCTCAGTCTCACTTATCAAGGGACCCAGCAGATATCTCTCTTAAAGAGAGGGACAAATCCTATCTTGATTGTTCAATATCCTCTACATAGTTTCTATTATGCTCAATCATAACCTTTATGACTGTGCGATTAAAGAAAATATTTGGTTATGTCAAAACATAACAGTCCTTATGTTGGAAACTATGACAATCTGAAGTCAAAGGATTAAGACATAACTACTTTGAGATTCACTTATGACAATAACCCATGTAGTGATCTCAATGTGAGTCCATCCAATACTTTGTTTTCTAACAAGTATCTATGATTATTGAATCATATCAACATATACATAATAATCTCATGATTATCAATCAATAATCATACTAGCTATATTTTATTATTATCAACATAATAATAAGTAACTAGGGATGTAAATCATTATTATGTAACATGCAAACAAATAATAATGATAATAAAAACCTCTTTTATTAATAACCAAAACAACATACAAAAAGGTCCAAAATAATGGCCTAGGGCAAAGACACTAACATTGAGATTGATTCAGTTAAACTAATTATGAAAGCAATAGAGTAAAGCTAATAATTAAAGTAAAGGAATTCAAATATGAGAAAAGCTCTAGTTGAAGAATTGGATCCACTTTAGTTGTTGGGATTGATCATTGATACTTAGATTCCTTTGTTTGATTCAATAAATTAGTTATGGAGGTGGAAGATGCTTCTCACCACCATATCCCTCCTTAAGCATAAATCAATTAGGGAACGTCCTCTAACTAATCACTAATCAACAAGTTGCCAAGGAACGTCCTTGGGCCTTTGGCATCTAACAACTGTCAATTGCTTTAAGAAATAAAGAGACCTAATTCTAGCTACCCAAACGCATGGTGATATTGCTAGATCATGCAATTTCTTTAGTTTTTACACAAAGAGTTACTTATGTTTGAATAATCCAAGCAATTAGGACTTAAAACTATCCAAACTAACAAATTATTACCTTGCAATCAAGATTCAATTGGCCCTATTTGTAATACCTGGCTAGAGCCCGGCACCGGAATTCCTATTGTCTGATGGAATCCGGGGTGTTGGGATTCTATCTAAGGGTAGGAGTTGTGTGTTATTAAGGGTTATGATGTGTTTGAATGTTTTAAAGATTAAGGGAAGTGAGTTTTGAGTTGAAATGACCTAAGGCAGTTGAGCCAAGTTCGGCCGCCGAAAGTAAGTTCGGCCGCCGAAGGTGTTCGGCTTCCGAAGGTGAGTTCGGCCCCCGAACGATTGCATGGTCTTGCATGTGATTGAGCAGCCGACGATGAGCTGGCTGGTGAGCTGAGTCATGGTTTTTGACAAGTGTTGGCCTCAGATTCTTGCCATGGAATGGCCACGTCTCTATGACTCACCTGTACATGTTTTGGGTGATCATACAGAAGCTTGAGGTGCTTGCAAAAGTGTTGAGAGTTGAGAGAAACTAAAGTTACGTTTTTGAGAGAGTTTGAGAGTGTGAGAAGAGGTGATTCGTTTTTCCTTGTTCAGAGTGTTTAGCTTCTTGCTACAGGAGGTAAGTGATGCACTTGAACATGTATATATGTTTCTGAGTTTATGGGGATAAGGGAAGGAGATGCATGCTTAGGGTATTAATGATAGTTTTGATGAGTTATGCATGGCTACATGTTTATGTGTTATGTTTGATTTATTGTTTGGGGTTATTAGCTAGTTTTGGACCCCTGTGATCATATACATGAGTATATGTATGTTGAGGAGGTGAAGTTTGCATGGTTTGAGAAGTTGAAGGGAAGGAGGAGATGGTTTGCCATTAAAACTGAGTTCTGGATGAACTCAGGTTCGGCAGCCGAAGGTTCATTCGGCCGCCGAACCTCTTGCATGGAGGCTTAGGCTGCCACAGCTTGCCCCCGAGTGTTTTGCATGTTCGGCTCTGTTTGGGGGATTCGGCCGCCGAAAGTGCCGCCGAAGGTGAGAGACTTTCGTCTCTGGAGTGCCTTGTGGCCTCCGAAACTTGCCCCCGAAAGGGTTCGGCCGCCGAACATAGAGATTCGGCCGCCGAAGGTGCTTGAGTTTCGTCTCTGGAAAGGACATTCGGCCGCCGAACCTGCCGCCGAAAGTGTTCTGTCCAGCTTTCTTTTGCTTGTTTTGCATGACTATTAGAGTGAGTGTAAGGGGATTCTTGGGGAGTTTAAGTGAGTTGGTCATAAGCTTGTTTGGTCCCTCATTTGAGTCTTTATGTGCTTATACAGACCAGAGGAACCAGAGAGAGCAGCAGTGAGTACTGCTCCAGAGATTCAGAACCTGCAGAGTCAGTCAGTCCAGTTAGCCAGAGGTGAGTGGAACTAAACTTATAACTTTTAATTGAACCACAAACTGCTTTTAGCATATCTCATGCATCATGATTATGTCATAGGATGATTGCATTAGTATCCACGAATATGTTGCATTGCATTGTTATTTGTTGATGTGAGTAAATGCTGAATGATCCAATAGTCACAGACAGGAAGTCCAGGAGCCTTTGACTACGCCCTGGCACGTATAGCAAAGACCAGGAGCCTTTGACTACGCCCTGGCACGTATAGCAAAGACCAGGAGCCTTTGACTACGCCCTGGCAGGTATAGCAAAGTCCAGGAGCCTTTGACTACGCCCTGGCAATGGTAAGTTCACAGGTGTTATATACACATATACATATATGACAGGAAGACCAGGTGCTCGATTCTACGCCCTGGCACAGAGTTACTGGGACTATGTGGTGACAGGTTTACTCTTGATGTGGCTTGTCTGTGATATGGTGCATTCCATGAGATCATATTTTACTGAGATGTTTTACTGTTCTACTCACTGGGCTATAGAGCTCATCCCACTCCCTTAACCCCAGTTTTGCAGGTTCAGTATTCAGTGTACAGTGTACAGGAAAGGACAGTCCAGCCGAGTACAGGAAAAAGAGAAGAGATCTGTAATAGCCTAGAGTGGACATGTAATATTAAAGAGATGTAATAGTTGTTGCTTGACCTAGACCTAGTGATGTATATGTTTTGTACATGATCGGTATATGTATATATGTTTTCCTGTATGTGGAAACCAGGCTTAACAGGTATGAGTTAACCCATCTAGAGCAAGCTCTAGTCAGGGATACAGAGTACAGAGTACATGAGTACAGAGTACAAAGATAGTGCATGCACAGGTTAAGCCTCGGTTCAGAAAAGAGTTTTATTTTCACATAAAATGTATGATCATGTATGAGGTTTACAGGTGCACAGAGAGTATAGCAGGCTTACTACGGGTTCTGGCGGCCTTAAGCCGACCTGAATCCTAGCGCCGGTGACGGTCCTTTTTGGGGTCGTTACACTATTGAACTAAATAACAAAGCAACAATGGAATTAAGCATGAAATTGCATAAATATTGAAAAATAAAAGATAAACAATGTATGTTCAGATCTCCCAATCCATAAAACAACTAAATTTTCACCTAATCTTCAACTACAAAAAGGAGTTTCAGCCATTCATGGCTGAAAAAAAAAAAACAACTGAAAAAGAAACGAAAGGAAGAATAAGATGTGGCCAAATGGCTTGTCTTGGAGAAGAAGGAGAAGGAGTGGCCGAATGTCCAAGGGTTTGTGTAGGATTGTGCGGCACTTGAAGAGATGCATTTATAGCCTTTATGTGCTGCCCTAGCTCTTCCTTGCTGTCCAAGCTTGCTGCTCAATGTTTACTTGCTGCCCAAGTTGCTTTGATGAGGTGGAGCCTTCTTTTGAATTTTGAATTTTGAATGTGTATCTCCTTGAGATTTGGCTTCTTGAATAAGCTGAATTTTGAATTTAGAATGCTCATGAAGATTTGAAATTTGAGTTTCAAATTACTTTCCTTATTTATCTCCTCTTAAGTTGTAACTTGGCATGCATGCTTGTTCTCCTTTATGCTCTTTTAGGCAGTTTTAAGAGTATTTTCTCCAAATTATCTCTTTACACCAGTTTCTGCAAAATAAGATCAAAACCACAAAATTAGGCAGAAAAAGTGTAAATTAACATTAATAACATCATGATAAAATGGTCTAAATTTGGACTGATCAAATACCCCCACACTTAGCCTTTTGCTTGTCCTCAAGCAAATAAACTTAGTCAAAGAAGCTCTCTTTGCTACTTGATCCTTTATTTCCACTTAAGTTCTTACTCTAGACCCTTACTTTGAAGCATTACAGTGAAGAGTATATGCACCAAGGTTACTTTCCTTCTTTCCTTGTCTCCCTTTACCTACCATGGCTAGTATTTATTTTTGTCAAGAGAGAGATTATACATGCACATATTTTTGTTCAGTTAAGACTTTTCTTAGCTTTCAGAGTGACTTGCCCTTGATTTTAAGTACTTTATTCAGCTTTTGCACTTTAATCTTGCCTGAAAAAGTCACCAACCTTTTGACGTGAAGGTACATATTTGTGATACTCACTCCCAGTTACTCAGTTGGTCATTTGTCCAAGTGGCTACTAGCTCTGTTCATAGTCTTTGACCATTGGAACAGTTTTTAATTTGTGCTCTTGAAGTCTTTGCCTTTGCTGAATTTCCTTTTCTCAATGAATTGGGCAAATCAATACCAATTGCTAAAACAAGCCATATTTTATTATTCACACATCTTTCAATTTATTATTATCTTTAATGAGTAATGTCATATATTTTCCACCATGGTAAGCTCAAAGATTCAATTCAAAAGGACATTTCCAACAATGAATATAACTCACTGCAATTGATTCAATTTAGGTTTAAAGAGTCATCACATCAATGGGGTCATGGAAAGAAAGCTTATTCAACATAGCCTATGTGTTTGAGTAAAGCAAATCAAAACAGAAAAAAAAACTGTGGCTACATGTGTGTGCAATAAAGCAAAAAAAAAAAAAAAAACTGTGGCTACATATTTGTGCAATAAAGCAAAAATAACAAAGATGAAAAATGTGTCCAAACTAAAAATTAAAGCTAAAATAAAAGTTCAGAGATATGCACCCCCACACCTAATTCATGCATTGTCCTCAATGTATTGAAAATATTAAAGTTCAAAGGAAACTGAGTACTCCCCTGGTGTGGTTTGTGTGGTGCGAAACAATAAGCAAGTTGAGAGACGAATAGACGTTCTTCTGGAAAGTCTTCTTTGATTGGACATGACTCAGAACTAGTAGGAATTCAGCTTAGGTGATCAACCACTAGATTCTCCCTCCCTTTCTTGTCCCTTATGTAACGACCCGGAAACCGGACCGCTATCGGCGCTAGGATCCAAATCGGCTTAAGGCCACCGGAACCCGTAGCAAGCCTCCTATACCTGCCATACACCTGATAACATCCCATACATGATTATACATTTTCATAAACATTTCAAAACTTTCCATATTCCAAGCCTGACCTGTGCATGCATTAAAATCATAATCATAAAAATTCCCATACTAGAGCCCTCATCAAATGCTCTAGTTGAGTCAACATCACATTAATCAAGCTTGATGTACATAATTTAACATTTAAAACATTAACAAAAGATCATGTATAACAGGGGATTCTCATACATTAGGGCCAAGCACAATACTAATCCTCAATACATTATTTTATACTATTTTACAATACATCATTTTGCAATTCATATCCACAACTAACTATTACAAAGACATAACTTCAACCTGGAAGACTTCCCGGTCTATCCCGAACCTGCAAACCTGGGGGTTAAGGGAAAGGGGTGAGCTACTAGAGCCTAATGAGCAGAACAATATAACATTAAATTTAAAACATATGCTTTCATGGAATGCAGCACGTCACAAACAAATCACATCAAGGATGGACTTGTCATCAATAGCCCTCTACATAATCCAATCATGCCAGAGGCGTGGTGCAGGCTACACCTGGTCTTTCTCTTACACATAACATATCATACATATCCAATCGTGCCGGGGGCGTAGTGCAAGCCACACCTAGACTTTCTCTTACATTGTGCCAGGGGCATAGTGCAGGCCACACCTGGACTTCCATATCATATCTCATCATATCGAGGACTAATGGGTCATCCAACATCCATCCACATCAACATCATAATATGCAATGCAACATATTCGTGGATTCTAATGCAAACAACCCTATATATATAGCATGGCATTTATGATGCATGAACATGCTCAAAATTAATTTACTTTGAAACATAAAGATCCATTCTACTCACCTCAGGCTGATTCTGGAGTAGCTAGCTCACTGCTGGGGTCCTCGGTTCCTCGGGTCCGAACCTACACAGGTGGACTCAAAATGAAGGACCAAACATATACTAACATAACTCTAAGCTACTCCCCAAAAACCCCCCCTAAAATTCCCTAAAACAATCATAGAAAACATGCAAAGGAAGGCTGAACAGGGCACTTTCGGCGGCAGGTTCGGCGGTCGAAAGTCCCTCAAGAGCCGAAACTCAGCCACTTTCGGCGGCACCTTCGGCGGCCAAAAGTCCCTTCCAGAGACGAAACTCATGCACCTTTGGCGGCCGAAACTCCCCTCTAGAGCCGAAAATCCATCTTTCAGGGGCAGGGTTCAGCAGCCAAAAGCTTGCCTCCACAGGCAGGTTCGGCGGCCGAAAGTGCCTTCGGCTGTCGAACCTGAGTTCTTCCAGAAGTGGTAGAACTCAGCCCTTATGCACATTTTGCCTCCCAAACCTTCCAAACTCAAGCACAACACTCCCAAACATGCATAAACACATTCATAAGCATATAGGGGTCTCAAACTACCTTATACCCCAACAAACAACAACATGGCAACTCATTTAAGCACACATTTAACCTTAAACTAACATTTATACAACTAACCTAAACATGCATTTCTAGCCCATAAACCTTCATAAAACTTACTTAAGACATCGAAGGAGGCGAGGATCGACGCTTACCTCTTGTTAAAAACTTCGATCTTTGCTTAAAAACTTCAAAACCAAGCTAAAACTTGTTAAAAACTTGTAGGATTTGAGGAGAAAACACAAAATCATCAAAGGGGTGGCGGAGACTCACCTTGCCCGAAAATAGAGAGAGAAAACTCGCTCATTATCGGACAGGGGGCCTTTTATAGGTGGCTAGCCAGACCACCTTTGGAAGCCAAAAGTGCCTCCGCAACTCCACCAAGTTCGGCGGCCGAACCTGGATTTTTCTCCTTTGTCCTTTTTCTTTTAAAAACTCAATTCTTTCTTACTTAAAACCTTAAAAACATGTAAAAACATTTATAAAAACATGATTTTACCCTTCTAGAGGTTTTCGACATCCGAGATTCCACCGAAAAAATAGGAATTCCGATGTCGGGGTCTAGCCGGGTATTACATTCTCCCCCCTTAAGAACATTCATCCCCGAATGTTCACCAAACAAGCATAGCAAGGCATAACACATATGAATACATAAAAACACATAGATACTAACCTTAAAAGAGATGAGGGTATTGCTGGAGTATAGACTCCCGTGTCTCCCAGGTACATTCTTCTATGTTGTGGTGATTCCAAAGGACTTTCACCATTGGGATTTCCTTGTTCCTCAGCTTTTCTGATCTGCATGTCAAGGATCCGCACTGACTGTTCAACATAGGTGAGATCTCTTAGGATCTCTACATCAGGCTCACTAAGAACCTTGCCTGGATCTGAAACACCGGTGCTTAGGGGTGAGCATTCGGTCGGTTCGGTTCAAAATCGAACCGAACTGAAAAAATCGAAAATCGAAATTTTAGTGTTTATAAAAACCGAACCGAACCGATTTTGGTCAGAAACCGAATTGAACCGAACCGGTCTGATTCGGTTCGGTTCGGTTCGGTTTGATCGGTTTCGATTTTTAATAATTTTTTTATTTTTTACACTTTATTTATAATATTTTAAATTTTAATTAAAATATTTTAATTTTAATATAATTTAATTTCTCAATAGTATTGAAAAAATATATTATTATCACTAATCGGTTCGGTTCGGTTTTTTTGGTTTTTTTCTGATCAAAACCGAACCGAACCGAAATATATAAAAAACTGAATCAAATTTTCAAATCGGTTCGGTTCGATCAATTTTTTCGGTTTGAACCGAATACTGCTCACCCCTACCGGTGCTGACGTCAATCTCTTCTTCAGCTCTTCAAAACTCTCTTCACACTGGTCAGACCATACGAACCTCTGATTCTTCTTGGTTAATCTGGTCATAGGAGCAGCGATTTTTGAGAAGTCCTGTATGAACCTCCTGTAGTAACCTGCCAAACCCAAGAAGCTTTTGATCTCTGTCACTGTAGTGGGTCTAGGCCAGTTAGCTATAGCTTCCACCTTCTTGGGGTCCACTTCAATTCCCTGTTCTGACACAACATGCCCCAAGAATGAGATGCTCCTTAACTAGAACTCACACTTGGAGAACTTGGCATACAAGCCATGCTCCCTCAGGGTCTGCAAAACTATCCTCAGATGATGGGCATGCTCCTCTGCGTTCCTGGAATACACTAAGATATCATCAATGAAGACAATAACAAAGTGATCCAGGTACTGGCTAAACACTATGTTCATGAGATCCATGAATGCTGCAGGGGCATTGGTTAGCCCGAACGACATCACAAGGAACTCATAGTGCCCATATCTGGTCCTGAACGCCGTCTTCGGCACATCCTCTTCTCTTATTCTCAACTGATGGTACCTAGATCTCAGATCTATCTTGGGGAAACAACCTGCTCCTGCTAGCTGGTCAAATAGATCATCGATCCTGGGCAACGGATACTTATTCTTGGTAGTGACTTTGTTCAACTGCCTGTAGTCGATACAAAGCCTGAGGGATCCATCCTTCTTTCTCACAAACAACACTGAAACTCCCCAAGGTGAGGTACTCGGCTGGATGAAACCCTTATCTACCAGCTCTTGCAACTGCTCCTTAAGCTCCTTCAACTCTGCTGGTGCCATCCTGTAGGGAGGGATAGAGATTGGTCTGGTTCCAGGTATCAATTCTATTTCAAACTCTATCTCCTTAGCAGGTGGTAGTCTTAGAAGCTCGTCTGGGAAGACATTTGGAAATTCTCTGACAACGGGCGCTGAGGCGGGCTCCCTACTCTGACTATTAAGCTCTCTCACATGAGCCAAATACCCCTGACATCCCCTCCTAAGCAACCTACGAGCCTGTAGGGCTGATATCAGACCTCTAGGTGTACCCCTCTTGTCTCCTCTGAAGACGACCTCTGACCCATCCTGATCTCTGAATATGACTACCTTGTCTCTGCAGTCCAAAGTAGCACCATAGATAGATAGCCAATCCATCCCTAGAATGACGTCCAAATCTGTCAAATCTAGAACCACTAGGTCGGCTGGAAGGCATCTATCCTCGACAAACACTGGACTAAACCAGCAGACTGACTCTGCCACTGATGGGTCACACTTAGGTCCACTGACCCAGAGGGGACACTCTAACCCAGAGACCATCAAACCCAACCTCTCTACTGCTCTCAGGGCAACAAAAGAATGAGATGCACCAGGGTCCATTAAAGCATACACATCTGAACAACCAATGATGAGATTACTTGACACCACGGTGTTGGATGTGTTCGCCTCCTGCTGAGTCATAGTGAAGATCCTAGCTGGAGCTGATGGACCTTCACCTCGGGAACCTGCTGAAGAAGAGGCTGCCCCTCTCCCTCGGCCTCTGCCACTGCCCTGAGTCGCGGCTAGAGCTGCTGGCTGTGCCATTATGCTAGAAGCTGTCTGCTGGGACTGTGCCATGAAAGGTACCCTAGGACACTCCCGAGCCATGTGTCCCTCTTGCCCACATCTGAAACAGGCTGTAGTTCCATACCGACACACTCCCTTATGTAGCTTGCCACACCTCAAACATTCTGCACCATATGAATCCGAACTCGAGCCACCACCGAGTCCCAGACTTGATTTCAACCTGTTCCAGAACTTATTCTTCTTAGGCTTCCTGGAGCCTCTGTCCCACTTTTTCTTTGCACCTGAAGCTGCTGCATCCAGAGAAGAGGAGTCTAACCTTCCCCCGCCGGGGGTCTTGGAACTCGAAGACTGTGCCACTGACTGCTTAACTTTCCCTTCAATTATTGCACTAGCCTCCATCTTCCGGGCCATATCCACTATAGCATGGAAACTCTCCCTCTCTGCTAATTGGATCAATGAGGAATACCTGGAGTGAAGCTTCATGATATACCTCCTAGCCTTCTTCAGTTCTGTGTCAAAAGCTTGCCCTGCAAACGGCAACAGCTCCAGGAATCTATCAGTGAATTCATCTACACTCATCTCCTTTGTCTGCCTTAGCTGCTCAAACTCAATCATCTTCAGCTCCCTGGAGCTATCAGGGAAAGCCCATCCTGCAAATTCATTTGCAAACTCCTCCCAGGTCAAACTGTTCAATCTCGAGTCCACATAATTTTTGAACCACTCACGGGCCTTTTTGCATTTGAGTGTGAACCCCGCCATCTAAATGGCTCTACTGTCATCTGCCCCTAACTCATTTGTAATCATTTTCACTGTCTTCAGATACTCAAAAGGATCATCTCCCGTCTTGAACTTGGGAGCATCCAACTTCAAGTAATCAGTCATCTTAACTCTACTCCCCCTAGATGAGCTAGGTTTGGGTATTTGGACCTCAGGAGCTACAGGTTCAGGGGGTGGTGGAGGAGGTGCAACATTCCCTTGATTAGGGTTTGTCACATTTGGGTAGAAAGGTGGGGGTGGATACATTGGGTATTGGGGGTATGGTGGATAGCAAGGTGGATAAGGCATGAAGGTAGGGTAGGGGTTAAAGCTGGAGTAATTCAATTTACCCCCCATCGGATACCCTGAGCCCTGTAGAAAGGGTGGATACTGGGGTGGATAACCTAACCCCGAGGCCTGAGCGCCTCCCTGAGACTCCCCTGTACCCTCCTCAGACATGTTCACATCTAGATTTCCATCCCTTCTCTGATCCTCATCCATCACTTCCCTCACATCAGAAGACCCTCCTCCTAGGTCGGTTCCCCTTCTGCTAGCATCAAAAGACCTTCTAGGGTCCCTTGACACTCTCTCTCTGCTTGATCTACATGACATTGCCCTTGGCAATGCAGGGGGACGGGCATCCATGCCCTCATTCTCTAGTGGTACTCCAGTCAATCGTGCAGATCGACGAGTGCCTCTCATCTTGCTTACTGAAAAACAATACATAGCACATAAAACATGAGCATCAAATGGTTCATGTGGAAACACATGAACCCGCATCACATACATAGCATAACATTATTGCACATGCTTAAATCATGGCATTTCACATCATCATTTAGACAGGACTCTACATCCTATCCTAGTGGACATGATTTTTCCTATTGTGCTTGCCCTTCTATAACTCCTATGAACCCGACACACTCTAAGTCCGACCATATGAACCTAGGGCTCTGATACCAATCTGTAACGACCCAAAAACCGGACAGCTACCGGAGCTAGGATCTAAATTGGCTTAAGGCCGCCGGGACCCGTAGCAAGCCTCCTATACCTACCATACACCTTATAACATCCCATACATGATCATACATTTTCATAAACATTTCAAAACTTTCCATATTTCAAGCCTGACCTGTGCATGCACTAAAATCATAATCATAAAAACTCCCATACTAGAGCCGTCATCAAATGCTCTAGTTGGGTCAACATCACATTAATCAAGCTTGATTTACATAATTTAACATTTAAAACATTAACAAAAGATCATGTATAACAGGGGATTCTCATACATTAGGGCCAAGCACAATACTAATCCTCAATACATTATTTTACACTATTTTACAATACATCATTTTGCAATTCATGTCCACAACTAACTATTAAAAAGACATAACTTCAACCTGGAAGACTCTCCGGTCTATCCCAAACCTGCAAACCTAGGGGTTAAGGGAAAGAGGTGAGCTACTAGAGCCCAGTGAGCAGAATAGTATAACATTAAATTTAAAACATATGCTTTCATGGAATGCAGCACGTCACAAACAAATCACATCAAGGATGGACTTGTCATCAATAGCCCTCTACATAATCCAATCATGCCAGAGGCGTAGTGCAGGCCACATCTGGTCTTTCTCTTACACATAACATATCATACATATCCAATCGTGCCGGGGGCGTAGTGCAGGCCACACTCGGACTTTCTCTTACATTATGCCAGGGGCGTAGTGCAGGCCACACCTGGACTTCCATATCATATCATATCATATCTCATCATATCGAGGACTAATGGGTCATCCAACATCCATCCACATCAACATCATAATATGCAATGCAACATATTCGTGGATTCTAATGCAAACAACCCTATATATATAGCATGGCATTTATGATGCATGAACATGCTCAAAATTAATTTACTTTGAAACATAAAGATCCATTCTACTCACCTCAGGCTGATTCTAGAGCAGCTAGCTCACTGCTGGGGTCCTCGGTTCCTCGGGTCCGAACCTACACAGGTGGACTCAAAACGAGGGACCAAACATATACTAACATAACTCTAAGCTACTCCCAAAAAACCCCTCCCTAAAACACCCTAAAACAATCATAGAAAACATGCAAAGGAAGGCTGAATAGGGCACTTTCGGCGGCAGGTTCGGCGGCCGAAAGTCCCTCCAGAGCTGAAACTCAGCCACTTTCGGCGACACCTTCGGCAGCCGAAACTCCCCTCCAGAGCCGAAAGTCCATCTTTCGGGGGCAGGGTTCGGCAGCCAAAAGCTTGCCTCCACAGGCAGGTTCGACGGCCGAAAGTGCCTTCAGCTGCCGAACTTGAGTTCTTCCAGAAGTGGCAGAACTCAGCCCTTATGCACATTTTGCCTCCCAAACCTTCCAAACTCAAGCATAACACTCCCAAACATGCATAAACACATTCATAAGCATATAGGGGTCTCAAACTACCCTATACCCCAACAAACAACAACATGGCAACTCATTTAAGCACACATTTAACCTTAAACTAACATTTATACAACTAACCTAAACATGCATTTCTATAGCCCATAAACCTTCATAAAACTTACTTAAGACATCGAAGGAGGCGAGGATCGACGCTTACCTCTTAAAGATCGAGAGAAGACATGACCCAACTTGGAGATTTGGGGAAAATGGGTTCCGGAGGTCTCCAAGCTTCCAAACTTCGATCTTTGCTTAAAAACTTCAAAACCAAGCTAAAACTTGTTAAAAACTTGTAGGATTTGAGGAGAAAACACAAAATCATCAAAGGGGTGGCGAAGACTCACCTTACCCGAAAATAGAGAGAGAAAACTCGCCCATTTTCGGACAGGGGGCCTTTTATAGGTGGTTGGCCAGACCACCTTCGGAAGCCAAAAGTGCCTCCGCAACTCCACCAAGTTCAGCGGTCGAACATGAGGTTCGGCGGCCGAACCTGGATTTTTCTCCTTTGTCCTTTTTCTTTTAAAAACTCAATTCTTTCTTACTTAAAACCTTAAAAACATGTAAAAACATTTATAAAAACATGATTTTACCCTTCTAGAGGTTTCCGACATCCGAGATTCCATCGAAAAAATAGGAATTCTGATGTCGAGGTCTAGCCAGGTATTACACCTTATCTCCAGATCGAACTCTTATAATAGCAGAATCCACCGAATGAGTCTCGGTTTTGCCTCCTTTTTCTTGATCAAATATCGCAAGGCTGCATGGTTAGAATAGATGATGACTTTAGTCCTCATGAGGTATGGTCTGAATTTCTCTAAAGCAAATACAACAGCCAAGAGCTCCTTTTCTGTTGTTGAGTAGTTGCTTTGAGCAGCATCCAATGTGCGAGATGCATAGTGAATCACGTGAGGTGAGTTCCCCATACGTTGTCCCAAGACTGCCCCCACAACATAGTTGTTTGCATCACACATGATTTCAAAGGGCAAGTTCTAGTCAGGTGCCTGAATGATTGGGGAAGTCACAAGTAATTCCTTTATCAGATCAAATGTTGTCTTGTAATCTGCATCAAAATCAAATGTTACATCCTATTGGAGCAATCTGCATAATGGCAGTGTGATTTTGGAGAAATCTTTTATGAATCTTCTGTAGAACCCTGCATGGCCAAGGAAAGAGTGGATCTCTCTAACATTTGTGGGATAAGGCAGATTTTTTATGGTATCCACCTTGGATTTGTCCACTTCAATTCCTTTGGCTGAAACAACATGGCCTAAGATTAAGCCTTGGTTAACCATGAAGTGGCATTTCTCATAGTTAAGTACAAGATTTGATTTGAGGCATCTTTGTAAGATCTTTTCCAGATTGGCAAGGCATTCTTCAAAGGAGTTACCGTACACTGTGAAGTCATCTATGAAGACTTCAATGATCTTCTTCACATAATATGAAAATATGCTCATCATATAGCGTTGGAAGGTAGCTGGGGCATTGCATAATCCAAATGGCATTCTTCTAAATGTAAAGGTACCAAAAGGACAAGTGAAGGTGGTCTTCTCTTAGTCCTCTGGGGCCACTGGAATCTAATAAAATCCTGAAAAACCATCTAAATAGCAATAGTGGGACTCACATGCAAGCCTTTCTAGCATCTGATCAATGAAAGGTAAGGGGAAGTGATCTTTCCTTATTGCTGCATTTAGCTTCCTGTAGTCTATGCATACTCTCCACCCATTCTGAACTTTAGTTGGAACAAGTTCTCCTTCAGCGTTTGGTACAATGGTGATTCCAGTTTTCTTTGGGACTGCATGCACAGGACTTACCCATTTGCTATCAAAGATTGGGTAGATGATTCCTGCGTCTAGAAGCTTGACTATCTCCTTTTTCACCACTTCCATTATAAGAGGATTCAGTCTTCTTTGAGCATCTCTGACAGGCTTGCATTCCTCCTCCATGTGTATTCTATGCATGCATGTGGTGGGAGAGATGCCTTTTATGTCATCTATGGTCCATCCTATTGCTCCCTTGTGTTTCCTCAGTACTTTTAAGAGGCTTTCCTCTTCATGTTGGCTTAATTGATTAGACACTATTACTAGATGTGTCTTGTCAGCTCCCAAGTACATGTATTTTAGGTATCCAGGAAGAGGCTTCAGATCTGATTCTGAAATTTTCTGACCTGCAGTCTACTGTCTAGGCAGATAGGTGCCTGTCTGCTTTGGGAGGCTGGCTTAGCTGGACTCCGCATGCTCCTTTGGTTTGGGCAATCTAACCTGCGCTTTCTGAAGTGGGACGGGTGGTCCACTGTTTATTTGCTTTTGGTTGCAGTTTGTCTGCTGAATACAGCAGACTTTTGCTTTCAGCTTTGGCTCCTTTTGGCTTCCTTCATCTTTCTGGCTAGCCTCCCTGCCACAGTCATTATTTAGCATATCATCTTGATTCATATCAAAAACTTCCTGGCTCAAACAATGATATCTAAACCATAAATAGGGGACATGTCACGGGGATATTTCATAGCATCATAAACATTAAATTTTATTATTTCCCCTTCAAATTCCATGGTCAATGTGCCATCATGTACATCTATCTTAGTTCTGGTTGTGCTCCAGAAAGGTTGTCCAAGTAGGATGTCTGAAGTAGTGTTGCTATTGTCTTACTCCATATCAATCACATAGAAATCTGCTGGAAAGACAAGTTGATCTATTTGCACTAGAACATCTTCTAGAACTCCTTTTTGATATACTACAGATCTGTCAGCCAATTGAATGACTACTCTAGTGTCTTTTAGTGCACCTGCATTCAAAGAATTATAAATAGAAAGAGGCATAACATTAATTGATGCACCTAAGTCACACATGGCCTTTTTGATGCCCACATTGCCAATTTTGCAAGAGACAGTAAACATCCCTTTATCTTTGCACTTGGCTGGGAGTTCTCCTTTTATGACAGCTGTCACAACTTCTCCCACACTTACCTTTTCTTTCTCAGCAAGCTTTCTGCGGTTAGTCCACGGTTCTTTAAAAAATTTTGCATATCTGGGAATTTGTTTCACAACATCTAGCAAAGGTATGTTGATCTCCACTTTCCTGAAGGTGTCAAGGATCTCTTTTTCTTCTTTTTTCTGTGATTTTTCAAACCTTTTTGGAAAGGGAGGTAGAATCTTGAAACTTACTTGCTGATTTGTATTTTGCTGGTGTACTCGTGCTGTTTGCACAGTCTGTTTGGACAGACAGTTTTCTGGCTGTTTTTCTTCAGCAGCTTGTCTTTGCACTTGTGAACTTCCATCATCGGCCTTGACATCTTAAAGCTATTTCCCACTTCTTAACCTGATAGCACTTACTTTTTGCCTGGGATTAGTTTCAGTTTGAGAAGGTAACTTAACTTGGGATTCAAGCTTGCTCACTGAGATGGCTATTTGACCCATCTGCTTGTGGAGGCTTTGTACAGAATTTGCCAATGTCTTCATCATCTCCTCAAGGTGCATATTGGAACTTGGAGGTGCTGGACTTCTTTGATAGTTTTGGTGGTTGTTAGCCCTAGCATAGTTAAAGTTCGGATGGTCCCTCCAACCTGGATTGTAGGTGTTAGAGTAGGGATCATGTCTTGGCTGGCTATTGAATCCTCCAATTGTATTTACTTGTTGGTCATCCTCATGAAGTGTAGGACATTGATCAGTTAGGTGTCCTATATGTGCACATATCCCACATGGTCTTACTCGCTGAAGTTGTTAAGCTTCTTGAGCTTGACCTATAACAAGACTTTTCACAGCAGAGGTTAGTTCAAAAATTTGAGAAGTGAGAATAGATGTACTTACCTCATTGACTCCTCTTTGCAGTTGCTTTTCATCTCCATATTGTCTAGATGATGCTGCAAATGTTGAAATCAACTCTCTGATTGCTTGAGGGGTTCTATCTTCAATTGAACCTCCACATGCTACAGCAATGAATTTCCTTTCGGATGGTAGCAAACCTCCATGGAAGAATTCTATGAGTGATTTATCTAAAATATCATGTTGAGGACAGCTTGTGCACAATCTCTTAAATCTTTCCTAATAATCATACAAATCCTCAGTTTCTTTTTGCTTAATGCCACTTATCTCCCTTCTTATGCCTATGGCCTTAGAAGTTGGGAAGTATTTATTCAGAAAAGCTCTAACCATACCATCCCAAGAAGTGATTGAACCGGGTGGTAGGTAAAATAATCAATCTTTGGCATAATCATCAAGTGAGAATGGGAATGCTATCAGTTTTACATGCTCTTTAGATATGCCTTGCGGCCTCATGGATGAACATACTATGTGAAATTCTTTCAAGTGCTTATGTGGATTTTCATTCTCCAAACCTTTAAATTTAGGTAGTAGATGTATCAAACATGTTTTGAGCTTAAAAGGGGCTGTCAATGGCAGGTAAGTGATGCACCATAGTGCTTGATCATCCGCAGGTACTGTTAGTTCATGAGGAGTCCTTTCTTGTGCCCTTGGAGCTCTTACCTCAGCATTTTCAGCTTCAAATTCAGCAAAGACAGCAGGTGGTTTTGTTTCTCGGAACAGCAAGTTTGACAGTAGATTCAGCTTTGATTTCAGCAGCAGGGGGATGAGATTGTTCTGTTTCTTAGACAAAAGTCTTGACAATAGGTGCAAAAGGTGATTGTTCAGCAGCATTATTAAGGGTGGCTTTGAGGCTTGATTCCTCGGATTGACTTGCTTCCCAAGTCGCTTGATTGTACGCTCAATTTCTAGATCGTAAGGTAGAGTTTTCTTGCGTCCAGTCCTGGTCATGAAAGAAAAATAAATTAGTTAAATCAGTTCCTCGGCAACGGTGCCAATTTTTTACTGTGCGGTTGTCGAAGCCAGTCAAAAATAACATTTTTAGTTATCAACAATTTTACAACTGCAGATAGTGGCAAAAAGATCGAATCCACAGGGAATTGATACTTACCTATTTTCCTTATCAAGACGAAGAAAATAAACTGAAAGTAAATAAACTGAAAGCAAAATAAAAGGGGGGGTTTTGAGATTGATTCAATTAAACTAATAATGAAAGCAATAGAGTAAAACTAATAATTAAGTAAAGGAATTCAAATATGAGAAAAGCTATAGTTGAAGAATTAGATCCACTTCAGTTGTTGGGATTGATCATTGATACTTAGCTTCCTTTGTTTGATTCAATAAATTAGTTATGGAGGTGGAAGACGTTTCTCACCACCATATCCCTCCTTAAGCATAAATCAATTAGGGAACGTATGGAACAATTGGTATTCACTCTCGCCAGACTATTCCCTTAAAGTGGGAGGTCAAGGGTTCGAGTAGTGGGGGAGGCGACCTAATTTCCAAAGAGAAATTTGGGCCAAATCCACTTGGGGAAGGATGCATTCGATGCAAGAACACAAGGGGACAAATCCTTCCAGGAACCCGTGAGGGTGAATGGATGTTAAGAGCTGTTCACGATGCCAGTGGAAAGCCCGAGGTGGCGAGAGGGCCAGGCGAGGGATAGCCCTGGGCCGTGAACGGTAACAGTGCCGGGGTTCACGTCCGGGAATCAACAAGTTGCCAAGGAACATCCTTGGGCCTTTGGCATCTAACAACTGTCAATTGCATTAAGAAATAGAGAGACCTAATTTTAGCTACCCAAATGCATGGTGATATTGCTAGATCATGCAATGTCCTTAGTTTTTACACCAAGAGTTACTTATGTTTGAATAATCCAAGCAATTAGCACTCAAAACTATCCAAACTAACAAATTATTACCTTGCAATCAAGAATCAATTGGCCTTATTGATTTAAATAACAAAGCAACAATGGAATTAAGCATGAAATTACATAAATATTGAAAAACAAAAGATAAACAATGTATGTTCAGATCTCCCAATCCATAAAACAACTAAAGTTTCACCTAATCTTCAACTAGAAAAAGGAGTTTCAGCCACTCATGGCTGAAACAAAACTCAAAAAGAAAAGAAAGGAAGAAGAAGATGTGGCCGAATGGCTTGACTTGGATAAGAAGGAGAAGGAGTGGCCGAATGTCCAAGGGTTTGTGTAGGATTGTGCGGCACTTGAAGAGATGTATTTATAGCCTTTATGTGCTGCCCTAGCTCTTCCTTGCTACCCAATATTTAAGTTGCTGCCCAAGTTGCTTTGATGAGGTGGAGCCTTCTTTTGAATTTTGAATTTTGAATGTGTATCTCCTTGAGATTTGGCTTCTTGAATAAGCTGAATTTTGAATTTAGAATGCTCTTGAAGATTTGAAATTTGAGTTTCAAATTACTTTCCTTATTTATCTCCTCTTAAGTTGCAACTTGGCATGCTTGTTCTCCTTTATCCTCTTTTAGGCAATTTTAAGAGTATTTTCTCCAAATTACCTCTTTACACCAAATTACTTTTTTACACCATTTTCTGCAAAATAAGATCAAAACCACAAAACTAGGCAGAAAAAATATAAATTAACACTAATAACATCGTGATAAAATGGTCTAAATTTGGACTGATCACTACCCAAACATATGGTGATCTTGCTAGATTATCCAATCTCCTTAGTTTTTATACCAAGAGTTACTTGTGTTTGAATAATTCAAGTAATTACGGACTTAAACTACCCAAACTAACAAATTATCACTTTACAATCAGGAATTAATGGGCCCTATTGATCTAAACAACAAAGTAACAATAGAATTAAGCATGAAATTGCATAAATATTGATAAATAAAAGAAGAAAATAATAAGTTCAGATCTCCAAATCTATAAACAAACTGAAATTTCACTTAATCTTCAACTAGAAAAAGGGGTTTCAGCTACTCATGGCTGAAACTAACACAAAAATAAAAGAAAGAAAGCAAGAAGAAGAAGAGAAAGGGCCGGCAGTGCTGCGGTAGAAGGCGCGCAGCTGCTGTCTTCAATTCTGAAGAGAAGATATGCTTTTCTTACTGGTTTGCTGTCCTTTTATATCTGATTTATGCAGCCCTTTGTTTCCTTGTTTAGATGGAGTCATTTTCCTATTTGGAGTTTGATTCTTTGAAGGCAATTGTATATTCTTAAGATTTGACTTCCTAGATATGTGGGATAGAGTGCTGAGGTGTCTTGAAGATTTGCTGAGCTGTCTTCACGTGTTTGGGGAGGAAAAGACTTCTTAAAGGCTTGAATTTCAAGTTTCCCTCGTTTCTGCTGTTCTATTGTCGCGCAATCTGTTTGCCCAGTCTGTGTGGGCAAACAACTTGGTCAAACAGTCTATTTTGGGTGCTGTCTGCCTCTCTGCTTTTGTTCTGCGGGGTTTGTTTGTCCAATTCGCTTGGGCAAACAATTTGGTCGAACAACAAATTTGCGCTTTTCTCATCCTTTTGCCATCTTAGCTTCAACTTGGTTTGGGCAAACCGACTTGGGCAAACCAGACTTGTTCTCTTTCATTCTCTTTTAGAAGGTTTAAAGGCCATTTTTCATCAAGTTATCCTTTTACACTATTTTCTGCAAAATAAGAGTAAGATCACAAAATTAGGTAGAAAATGTGTATTTTAACATTAATAACAACATGAAAAATGAGACTAATTTTGGCTTGATCACCTTCACTTTCATAATGATGATTTTTTTTTAAAAAAAGAAGAAAAATCAATAATAGTATCAAATTAAGAACATGCATAATTATAGTTTAGATGATAGTGGGACTCCTCTTAATTCTTGTAAGGATATTGATAAAAAAATAACAGTTTAGAGATTTAAAATAGAGAAATAATAAAAAAAATAATAATATTATCAACTAACAATCTAAGCACAACAACACAATATCAAGAACCCATAAAACTAAAAAAAAAAAACTCACTAAACTGAGCCGTGAGGGGTTGGGGTGAGACTGAGAGTGACCGAGAGAGGGTGGGGTGATGAGGAACAATGAGAGATCGACTATCCCACTAATCTGAAAATAAAATTAACAATGTGAGGCTGATAGAGACCGATGGAGACTGAGAGAGAGAAAGAGATTTGGATTTGTTGGTATGGGTGTTTGAGATGAACAGAACCGTGAGAGATTGATCGAGATCGATCATGGGTGTGGGTGTGAGTGTTTGAGAGATTTTTTTAGATTTTGATTTTATTTCTCTTTAATCTTTATTTGGTATTTAATTAGTTATAAATTATATTTAAAAATAAATTTATAATGTTATTTTATGTAATTTACAAAAAGAAACTATTTTAATTTGTTTCTCATAATAAATTAATAATAAAATAAAAATATATATAAATTGATATGTTTAAACTATTTCTATTAACATGAATAATATGCTAAATCATAATAACATTTTCATTAATTTAAAATATGTCAATTTTAATAATAAGAAGAAGAAGAAAAGAAGCTATATAGAAAACACTTATTAATAATAGTAATTAAGAAAAATAATTATTAAATATTAAGATTTTTTGAAGTTTGATTTTTTTATTTGAAATTTGAGTTGGTCTAGTTTTATTTATTTATTTAGTATTTTTCTCTCTTAATTTTTTTATTTTTATTTTATTTCCTTCAGTCATTTCATTAAATTTTATTAGTTTAATCTTGTAGCATCTAATGTATTTTTTAATATTTTTTTCAAAATAAAATTTACTCAAATAAAGTATATAAATAGACTGGATCAATTTGATATTACTGTTTAAGCTGAAACTTATAATTTCAGGAAAAAAATATAATTTTAAATTAATTCTCTTTTAAATTTGGACCTTTTATCCATAGTATCAAATTTTAGTTTTATAGAAAAAATAAATAAATATTGATGAAAAAATATATTAATTACGAAAAATAAAGATAAGGTAAGATTTACTTTTCAGCCTTTTAGTGTTGTTCGAGCAAATCGTTCAGTAACACTATATATGAACATTATGGAATTAAAGCCTTTCCTTACTAAAATTTAATAGGCTAATTATAAACTCATCTACTTTTTATATTTTTCGCTTACTCAAATCAATAGAAAAACTATGTCTCTTTTTTTTTTTATATGAATATTAGGGAGAAATTTTAATCTCATTTTTAGAAATTTTAAAGAAGCCAAGGCTCCAGTTTTCATACTCGCAACTCCAAAAATTTGAATTCAATATAAATTAAATTAAATCCAAAATTAGACATATAAATAATATTAAAAAAATATAGCTAATTATCATGAGGGTAAACCAATTCGAGACAAACATAAATGTTATCTACTATATTATCTATGATTGACAACTACTTAAGTAATTATTTCAATTTCCTTTTTACAAAGAAAGTATGCCTCACACTCCTCTGTCGTTGGTAATTTGCTACCAAATCATATTATAGGTAATATTTTTAATATCTTTTCACTGAATAAATGTACCTATAACACCTATGTAATGGGTAAGGTGCTACAATACTATGTCATAGGTAAGATTTCTAATGTTTTTTATTTTATCTATTATATTAGCTACACCCCAAAATTACGTAGGTACTTATTTCAATATTTTTTTTACAAAGCAATATTACCTACGACATCTTTGTAGTTGATACTTTGCTACCATACAATGTTGTAGGTGATATTTTCAACATTTTCATATTTTACTAATTATATTAGTTACCCGGGTAATTGCATGGGTAATTATATCAATTTCCTTTTACAAAGTAAAATTGCCTACCACCTCTCTGTCGTTTGTAATTGGCAATTATCTTATGTCGTAGGTAATATTTTTAATATTTTTTTACCAAACAAATGTATCTACAATACATAGGTAGTAGGTATCATAGCTAAGGTTTTTAATATTTTTAATTTCATCTATTATAGTAGCTAACCCAAAATTATGTAGGTACTTATTTCAATATTTTTTTATAAAGCAACATTACTTAGGACATTTTTGTAGTTCATACTTTGCTACTACATAATATTGTGGGTGATATTTTCAATATTTTCATATTTTAGTAATTATATTACCTACCACTAGTAATTACATGGGCAATTATTTTAATTTCTTTTTACAAAAAAAAACATGCCTACCACTTTTATGTCGTTGTTAATTTACTATCAAATCATGTCATAGATAATATTTTTAATAATTTTTTCTAAATAAATATACCAACAACACACAGGTAGTGGGTAAGTTGTTATGATACTATATCGTAGGTAAAATTTTTAATATTTTTAATTTCATCTATTATATTAATTACACCCTAAAATTACGTAGGTACTGATTTCAATATTTTTTTACAAAGCAATATTACCTATGACATTTTTGTAGTTGCTACGTTACTATCACACAATATTGTAAGTAATATTTTCAATATTTTCGTATTTTATTAATTATATTGCCTACCACTGGTAATTACATGGCTAATTATTTCAATTTTCTTTTACAAAGAAAACATGCATACTACCCCTCTGTCGTTGGTAATGTACTGCCACACCATGTCGTAGGTAATACTTTTAATATCTTTTTACTAAATAAATGTACCTACAACACTTATGTAGTGGTTAAGGTGTTTGTAAAATTAATTTATATTTCAAAAAATTTTATGGTCATTAAAGATTTTAGGGCCGTTGAAGATTTTATGATCATTGAAAATTTTATGGTCATTGAAGATTTTATGATCGCTAAAGATTTTATGGTCATTAAATATTTTATTTATGAGATTTAAATATAATATTAAATATGACCATTATGATTTTATTATATTATCTCAAGATTTTTATAACCATATATAACGGTCGGTTTTTCCACTATAAATAACTTTCATCTTTACAAAGATATAGACTCCCCTTTTTTCTACTTTATTCTTTCTTTCCTGTCTTCTACTGGGTTATAAATTAGAGATAAATTTTTATTGTCCTGATCCTGAAAATTAAATTCTAGAAGAACCTGTTTAATCCTGGGGTATTACAAAATAAATCCTTAAGGACATTGTTCAACACGACTCAAATTTTATTATTTTATCCTATTTTTCCAACTATCTTAAGGATTTATCTGTACACAAATGGAACCAAATGTTGTCATTGTCTCTACTTCTGCACTGCCTGCTGCTCCATACGCCAAACCTTTTCATGACATCTCAAAGATTGAAGATACAAACAGGAGGGAACTTAAAGCTGCAAAAGGTAAAGAGTTGGCTACAAGAACAAACCTTGTACAAGGAAAGGTGCACAAATCAAATAACAGGTATAAAAATGAGAAACCTGATTACAAACCTAAGTTTAATAATCCCATCTTTAAAAAGAAAGGATATTGTCTTGTATGTGGTAAGTCGGGTCATGATGCACCCCAGTACAGGAAAAGAGTGATAAATGACAATCCTCCTAAATCAAAAATGAATTTAACTGAAAGAGATGACATTATTATTGTGGTCATTTCTCAAACTTTTCTTGTAGCTAATGTGCTAAAATGGGTAGTAGATTTTGGTGCTACTAGTCATATCTGTACAAACAGAAATGTGTTTACCTCCTACTCTATAATAGGGTAAGGAGAAGAACATGTGCATTTGGGTGATTCTAGGACTGCAAGCATCCTTTGTAAAGGTGAATTTCTTCTCAAACTCACATTTGGCAAGATCTTGGCACTTAATGAGATACTTCATGTACCTAATATGAGAGCTAATTTAATTTATGTAGTTTCATTGAGAAAGATTGGGATTAAATTGTCTTTTGGGTCAAACAAAATTATACTGACTAAAATTGATAATTTTATTGGAAAAGGTTATTATAATAAGAGACTATTTGTTCTCAATATTTCTGCAATAACAAATAGAAATGCATCTTCTTGTGCTTTCTTATTTTATTCTTTTGATTTATGACATGCTAGATTAGGACATGTTAGTGCTTCTTATATTAAAAAAAATGCAATATCTTGGTATAATATCTGGCACTGGTAATACATGTTTAAATAAATGTGAGATTTGTGTAGAATCTAAGTCAACCAAAAAATCATGTTCAACTACACATAGAGAATCTGAATTGCTTAGTTTAATACACAGACTTAGGAAATTTAAAACAAACTATGACTAGAGGTGGTAAAAAAATATTATGTAACTTTTATTGATAACTATTTTAGATATGCTAAAGTATGTTTGCTTAGAAACAAAGATGAACCATTTGATATGTTTCAATTATATAAAGCTGAATTAGAAAATCAATTAAATAGAAAAACAAAAAGGATTAGATCAGATAGGGGTGAAGAATATATCTTTTGTGAAAAAGAAGGAATAATTCATGAATTTACTCCACCTTATTCACTTGAATCCAATGGAGTAGTGGAAAGAAAAAATAAAACATTAAACGAAATGATGAATGATTTATTAATAAGTTCTTCCTCACCTAATAACCTTTGGGGGGAAGCTTTACTATCTGCTTGTCATCTACAAAATAGGATACCCTATAAGAAAACTGATAAAACACCCTATGAATTTTGGAAAGGTTATACACCTAACTTAAAATATTTAAAAGTGTGGGGGTGTTTTGCTAAAGTAATTCTTCCTGATCCTAAGAAATGAAAAATAGGTTCAAAAACTTCTGATTGCATATTTATAAGTTATGCTGAAACTTATAAACTCAAGTTTATAAGTTTGCTTTAGCTTCTATATATAAACTTGCTTTAGCTTCCTGAGACAGAATTTCTTCTACTAGAGTATTAATTGATTTAGCTTTTATACATAAACTTGTTATTCATCAAATGGATGTTAAAACAGTTTTTTTAAATGGAGACTTGGAAGAAGAAATTTATATGATACAACCTGATGGTTGTATTGTTCCTAGTCAAGAAAATAAAGTCTGCAAACTTCTTAGATCATTATATGATTTAAAACAAGCCCTCAAATAGTGGCATGAGAAATTTGATCAAGTTTTATTGAATGGTGGTTTTACCTCTGTTGAAGTTGATAAGTGTGTATATACAAAACGTATAAATGATGAATCTGTTATTATTTGTTTATATGTGGATGATATGCTTATTTTTGGTAAAGTTATGATATAGTTTGTAAATTAAAAACTTTCCTTGCCCCTAAATTTGATATGAAAGATATGGGAGAAGCAAACGTGATTTTGGGAGTTAGAATCATAAGGAAGAATGATAGTCTAATGCCATCACAAGAGCATTATGTTGAGAAGCTTCTAAGGAAGTTTGGACATTTCAATGTCAAACCAATGAATACCCCTTATGATCCTAACTGTCAATTAAAGAAAAATAGAGGTGACTCTGTTGCTCAATCTGAATATGCACAGATCATTGGGAGTCTGCTGCATTTAATGAATTTTTCACCAACACCATCTGTATCAATACGTTGTGATTGCCAACCGGCAATAGCCATTGCAAAGAATAAAACTTTCAATGGTAAGAATAGACATATTTGTCTGAGACATAATGTTATTAAGCAACTGCTGAAAGATGGAACTATTTCCATTGATTATGTGAAGTTAGAAGTGAATTTGGCCGATCCTCTGACTAAACCTTTAGGGAGAAAAATAATAGATGAAACATCGAGGGGAATGGGACTTGAGCCAATTTGAAATTAACAATGATTGAAACCCAACCTTTGTGATTAGAGATCCCATGAAAAAGGTTCATATGGATAATAACAAGTCACTTGTTAGTTCTACTAGCACTATTTATTATTGTCCCTTCATATAGTATGAGAAGTGCTAGACTGCATTAATGAGAGGATGAGACGAGAGCTCTTAATAATATTTATATCCCTTATGGGTGGTGTATAAATTGCAGTATACACTTCATGATATCACCTATATAAGTGTGAAGTGGGGCCGCTTCTATGAGATTGTGGCATAATCTGTAGAGCACTTATGAACTACTAGGCGCGTGCATGGCCTATTAATGCAAAACAACGTCGACAACAAGATCTGTGGAGTGTTATAAGATTGATGGGATATTAACATACAAAAAGAGTTTTAGTTCATAGAAACAAAATTTTCACCAATTTCTCTGTATGTTAAGTCTTATTAATCTAGGTCTGGTTCATAGTCTAAAAGACACAAGATTCGAAACATATACACTAAATTTCTAAATCCAGCAATGAAAATTCTTTTGAAATCTGTAGGGGATTGTTGTAAAATTAGTTTAGATTTCAAAAAATTTTATGGTCATTAAAGATTTTATGACCGTTGAAGATTTTATGGTCGTTGAAGATTTTATGGTTATTAAATATTTTATTCATGAGATTTAAATATAATATTAAATATGACCGTTATGATTTTATTATATTATCTCAAGATTTTTATAACCATATATAATAGTCGGTTTTTCCACTATAAATAGCCTTCATCTTTATAAAGATATAGACTCCCAGTTTTTCTACTTTATTCTTTCTTTCCTCTGTGTCTTCTGCTGGGTTATAAATTAGAGATAAATTTTTATTGTCCTGATCCTGGAAATTAAATCCCAGAAGAATCTGTATAATCTTGGGGGATTACAAAATAAATCCTTATCATATTTTTCCAACATAAGGTACTACGATACTATGTCGTAGGTAAGCTTTTTAATATTTTTAATTTCATCTATTATATTAGCTACACCCCAAAATTACGTAGGTACTTTTTTCAATTTTTTTTACAAAGCAATGTTACCTATGATATAGTAATTTGATATAATAATTTAAAATAACGCTATCAAGCTGAAATAAAATATGCTGAAATAATTTATCCAATAGCATATAAATTCATAAATAATTTGATACACTCAAAACATGCCTCTTATAGATAATACTAGCATTTCAAGTACAATAAATAAAAACATTGGTAACTTGAAAGCTCACACCTTAAGCTCTATGATGACAGCATCGGTCCAAGAGCAAATAAAATTATTCTAGTCATATACATGTGAAAAGCTACCCCCAAAGGACGACCAGCCAATATATGCCCCAAAGGCTATATATATATGTATATATATATATATATATATATATATCAAGCGCTGTCCTAAAGATAGTACAAATATAAGCTAAATAGAGAATAAATCATACGTCATCAAAGTATTATCTAATCGATACATATACATAGTGTAGTCCGCTATTTATTCTGTTGTAATATAAAATTTCTTTCCATTTAATTTACTATTATCTATTCCTATTTTTCTACAATAAAGTATCACATATAGATATACATTTAATAAAATACCAGTGTTATAAATTTACCCACTCACATGTACTAAAGACAGAATAAAGCCTTGATAGATGGAGCACCCCTAATATCTAGAGCAAAAGTTGGATTATCTCCTAGAATCATAGAAAATATAGTGCATTAAGAACTGGAATTTAAATCCTAGAATGCAAATATGGATGTGAAATGCATTATTAATTTCTAAAAATTCTAACAAAAATCCGGCAGCATTCCAGCATAAACTAAACTTTCCCTCAAATTTTTCAAAAACTCAACCAAATTAACAACATACAATATTCATCACAAATAATTTAAAATGCCCATTTGAAGCCTTTAACTACATATTTATAATAATTCCACCATTCTCCATTTATCTTTACTCTTTCATTCTAGCAATATATTTCATTTCCTTTAATACATCCACTTAACTTCTCTTTCAATATTAAATTTCAAGTTTTTCAATATTAATATACAACTCAATAATGCCTTAGATCCAAGATTACTCAAATCATATTTTTAGCTTTAACCATGTATTAAATATTTAAGAAATTAAACTCAAATCTCAAATATATAGTAAAATTCTCTTTTTTATATCTCTTTCTTATAATAATTAGGAACTCATTATAACAATAATAACTCATTATAACAAAGACCCTAAAAATAAAGAATTAATCGACCCATAAAATAAAATTTATATCTTACATTTTCAAATCACAAAATCACCTCTTAAAATACTAATGAAATACATTAAACGTAAGAAATCTACAAATATATGAGAGAAATTACCTTTTTAAACTTGATGCACTTGAGAGAGAGAAAATAAGTATTTAGTTAGAATTTTGATTAAAACTAAAATATTGATTTGGAGCTAGGTTACATTTGGAGGAATTAATACAGAAATAAAGAGGAAATATATATATATATATATATATATATATATATATATATATATATATATATATTTATTTATTTATTTATTTATTTGTGTGTGAGTGTGTGGGGGAGCAAAATCTTGCTCGTGTAAAATGGAGAGGAGGGCGACTTTGGTTTCGGGATTGTTCCCAAAACCAAAGAATGGCCTTCTTATTTATATTTTTTTATTACCTTTTTTCATTTTTTTTTTAAGTATTGGGCCCTTTTCTTTCTTTTTGGTTAAATTCTATAATTCTCCCCCCTACAAGAAATTTTATCCTCGAAATGTACGTACCTGGTGGAGCAAACAAGTATGGATATTGAAGCTGCATATCCTCCTCTTGCTCTCAAATAGCTTCTCTACTAGAGTGGTTGCTCCAACAAACTTTAACTAGAGGAATTACCTTATTTTTTTAAATTCTTCTCTTCTCTTACTATAATCTCCACTGATTCTTTCTCATAAGTTAAAGCTTCTCTTAGCACAAAATGGTTGATTTTGAAGGACATGAGAATAAAATCACTTCTATACCTCCTTAACACGGATACATGAAAGACATCATGAATCTATAATAATTTTAGAGGTAGAGCTAAATGATAAGTAACTAGTCCAATCCTTTCTAAAATTTCATAAGGCCCGATGAATTGAGAACTCAACTTCCTACACTTACCAAACCGTACAACCCCTTTCCATGAAAAAATCTTCAAAAATACCTTGTGATACTATATTCAATATCCCTTCTTTTCAAATTTGCATAACTCTTTTGTTTATCTTTCGCTGCTTTTAGTTTACTCCTGATTATCTGGATTTTATTTATAGTATGATGCATCATTTCTGGACTCTATAGCTTTCTTTCTCCTGCCTCAGTCCAACACACTAACGAATTCTATTAACTTCACATATTTGTCCCAACTTCCCTTGAACTCCATCACGCATGCTCTAAGTATATCCTCCAAGATTTGAATAGTTCTTTCTGACTGACTATCTGTTTAAGGGTGAAAGAAAATACTAAACTTCAACTTTGTGCTTAAAGCATTTTGCAATCTAGGCCAAAACTATGATTTGAACCTTGGATCTCTATCTAAACAATGGAGACTGGGATACCATGGAGTGTTACAATCTCATTAACATAAATCTCTGCCAACTTTTCTAGTGAACAGTCCATTCTGATAGGTAAAAAGTGTGCTGACTTGGTTAATCTATCAACTATCACCCACACTACATCATGTCCACGTAAAGTACGAGGCAATCTCTAAAAAAAAGTCCATGGTAATGTGCTCCCTCTTCCATTCTAGAATAGGAAGTGGTTGTAGCTTCCCTGTTGGATATTTATGCTCTACTTTAATTTGTTGGCACACTAAACAGGTTGATACAAAATCAGCTGTTTCTTTCTTCATACCTAGCCACCAATAATTTTTCTTAAGATCTCTATACATCTTATTGTTACCAGGATATATAGAGTATGCAGAATAATAATGAACTTATTCTATAATCTCTCTCCTTAAGCTTTCAGCTATAAGTATGCATAATCTATCATCAAATATCAAGGTTCCATCCTCCTTTCGAATAAATTCGGTGGGAATTTCACTTTCTCACCTCATCACTGGTCTTACTTAATTTTTCATCTTGGTTTTATGCTTCCCTAACCCTTTCCACCAAAATTGGTCTATCTTTAACAATGTCCTTAAAATATCCACTGCCAACTCTGCTCTTAAGGATCTAATCTCTAATAATAATGAAAGTCAAACTGCCTTGAGATGAGTTATATTACTAAAGGACTTGTGACTAAGGGCATCAGCTACCATATTAGCCTTGCCTGAGTGATATTCAATGGTATAGTCATAGTTCTTTAGCAATTCAATCCACCACCTTTGACTTATATTCAACTCTTTTTGGGTAAGAAGATACTTCAAACTCTTGTGATCTATAAAAATATGATAAGTCTCACCATAGAGGTAGTGCCTTCATGTCTTTAAAGCAAACACCACTGCAGCTAACTCTAAATAATGGGTAGGATAATTTAATTCATACGGTCTAAGCTATCTAGAAGCATAAGCTATTACCTTCCTATGCTACATTAACACACAGCCTAAAACCTTGTGGAAAGCATCACTATACACAATAAACCATCCTAAACCTGAAGGTAGGGTAAGGATTAGAGCTGAGGTGAGACGAGCCTTAAGCTTTAAGCCGCCGCCGCACCCTTCTTCTTCTCCTTCTTCTTCTTCTTTTCTTTTTCTTTTCATCTTCTTTTCTTTAGTTTTTGCAATTTTATCATATCCTTTAGAGGCTAAACAATTCTTTTCAGTTGAAGGTTAATCCAAATTAAGGTTTTATTCAAGTTGTGAGATTATGTGTTTAAATTCTCTTCATCTTATTTCTATTTTCTATTAATTTCTGATTTCGAGGAACACCGCCTCTATTGTTGTCCTCTTAAGAATTCAAGAGGTCTATTGAATCTCTTGGGAAGATAACATATTGCTAATTAATCTAATTAAATCTGTAATTATTTAATTTAGTTAATAACAAGTAGCAATTAAGATATTAGCTTATGTTAAGGAATTAGTACATTTGATTTAAATAAATCGCGTGTTTTTATTGATCAGGTTTGGGTTTTTCTCTCTTAATGCAGTTGACTAATTAAATCTACACGCATGTTGGGGTTGTTAGTTAACTAGAAATTAATTTAAGTGCAAAGCATATTAATTTAATCATAAGGAAGAATTGGTGGGATTCGCGTGTTTGACCACTATAACCAAACAATAAATAATAAAATGAATTATTTTTCTAATTAATGATTAATTACCAAACCCCTCAATTTGATTACCTTTAGCTGAATTTAATTTAATTATTTATTTCATGATCTCAATTGCATTGCTTGTTTTTCTTTTAAGTATTTTTGGCTTGCCCAAAGCAAAAACCAATTTTCATCATGAACTCTCTTCTTCTCACTTTTTGTATTAAACTACTCTTCTATTTCAACTAGTCATCTAAATTAAACAGAGTTAATGAAACAGCCCGACACAAACTGATCCAAATAACTTTTGGACCCATTTTCTACTTAGCCCAAAATGGTTAACCCAAGTCTTTTAGTAGTTTCGTACTAGCTATTATATACAATTCGAAATTGCCATAATCTACGGATGTGGGACGAAATCCCAAGCAGGCAGCTAACCGTTACACTCTATTCTGCTAAATTTGCGACGTCCTCGTCGCAATTGAATCGGATACAATTGCTAAACCAGAACCGAACCTTCGGGTATTGTGGTTCGCTAGCACCTCGGGCGGCTCCACCCCGTCTCACATGGGTAGCCCTTTCCTCGCAGGCCCACTAGCTCCGCACAATTTGTCTGACCCAGGGTGACTCTGATACCAATTGAAACAGCCCGACCCAAACTGACCCTAATAACTTTTGGACCCAATTTCTACTTGGCCCAAAATGGTTAACCAAAGTTATTTAGTAGTTTTGTGCTAGCTATTATATACAATTCGGAATTGTCGTAATCTGCTGATGTGGGACAAAATCCCAAACAGGCAGCTGACTGTTATAGTTAAGGTCTTTGTGAGATCGATACTCACTTATCCCATCTACAATTTCTTATTAAATCAAGGAAAGGGAAGTAAATTTTAATTGATGAATTTGACACCCGTCAAATTTTGGCACCGTTTTCAGAGAACTTTAACAGTTTGTTTTTATTTTTATGACCAGGTCTACAAATAGCAAAATTTAGTTTGATCCAGAAATCAAGAAGACTGCAAAAAGGTTGAGAAAAGCAACAAAGTTGCAAAAACAAGCCAATTCGGGAGCCTCTCAACCATCTATTCGATCCCCTCTGGCACCAAAGACACCTCGTCTTCAACACCAACCGAGCCTCTAATTGACACTAACTGAAGAGACACAATGGCCGCAGCTGTTGCCGCTGAAGAACAACCCCTTTGCATCACATACCCAGTGTTGAATGCACCCTTGGAATTGCGAACAAGTATGATTCACATGTTACCAAAATTCCAAAGGTTTGGAGAATGAAGACCTCCATCGTCATGTAAAAGAGTTTTATGTGGTTTGTTCAAGTATGAGACCACAAGGTATAACTGACGAACAAATAAAGTTAGTAGCTTTTCCTTTTACTTTGATTGAATCCGCTAAGGATTGGCTCTATTCTTTGCCTCCAGGTTCAATCACCACTTGGGCACAAATTAGAAACTTATTCTTAGAAAGGTTTTCTCCAACAACCAAAGCATCATCTATAAGAAAGGAAATAAGTGGAATCAAATAAAGAAAAAAATGAATCTCTACATGAATATAGGAAACATTATAAGAAATTAATTGCAAGTTGTCCAAAACATAGAATCACTCTAAAACAACTTAACCTGCACTTCTACGAAGGACTTTTGCCATTAGAACAAAAAATAATAGATGTTGCTAGTGGAGGAGCCATCATGAAAATGGAACATGAAGAAGATAAAACTTTAATCTCCAAATTAGCTGCCAACTCTAGATAGTATGGCCGAGATGAGGACATTCCTAGGAATGCGAATGAGGTAAGTATTGCATCTTTAGATTCCAAAATTTCACAACTTACCATTTCAATCCAACAGTTGGCTGTAGGAAATAATGTACGAACTTGTGGTATTTGCAAACAAGCCGACCATCCCACGGATATGTGTCCTACTCTTCAGAAAGGAGAGTAACAGGTAAATGCCATTGGAGGGTTCAATGGACAATAAAGGAAGTATGAACCATTTTCAAGTACCTACAATCCGGGATGGAGAGATCATCTAAATCTTAGTTATAGGAATAGACAGCAGAATTACCAGCCAAGAACCAACTATCAAGCTGCAAAATCAGGTATGTCTTTAGAAGATATTGTTCAATCCTTTGCTAATAGCACTTTTCCTTTCCAACAGGAAATGAAATCGAGCATACAAAATTTGGAAAATTAAGTGAGCCAATTTGCTACATCAATGAGCAATCTAGAATCTCAAGGAAAACTGCCCTCCCAAACCGTGCCAAATCTAAAACAGAATGCAAGCGCAATTATGCTACGAAGTAGGAAGGAGTTGGAATATGCTAGCACGAAGAGGCTTGCCCAAGGCAGTATGCAAACCAAACAACAGAAGTTGAAATAGAGATTCCAGAAGAGAACCAACCTCAAAAATCAGAGGTAGAAAAACCTCCAATTCAGATAATACATCCTCCTTTTCATGAAAGATTTGCTCAATCAAAAAGAGAAAAAGAAGTAAAAGAGATCTTGGAGATTTTTTGCAAAGTCCAAGTAAACATAACCCTTTTTGAAACTATAAAGCAAATACCCAGGTATGCGAAATTTCTAAAAGACCTTTGCACTGATAAAAGAAAATTGTATGGGAATGAAAAGATTAAAGTAGGGGAGAATGTGTCAGCTATACTTCAAAGAAAGTTTCCACAAAAATGTAAAGATAAAGGCATGTTTGAAATATCATGTAAAGTTGGAAACCTTGAAGTTAAGAAGGCAATGTGTGATTTAAGAGTTTCCATAAATATTATGCCTCTGTTTGTTTATTTGTCTTTGGATGCAGGTCCTTTGAAACAAATAGAAATCACAATCTAACTCGCCAATTGATAAATAGTTTATCCTAAAGGCGTGTTGGAGGATATTTTGGTCCAAGTGGGGAAATTCATTTTTCTAGCTGACTTCTTTGTCTTGGACATGGAAGATGAAAGTTCATCCAACTCTACATATTTATTGCTAGGAAGACCATTTCTTAGCACCGCTACAACAAAGATCGACGTGCACGAAGGCACGCTCACAATGGAGTTTGACGGAGAAAAGGTAAAATTTAATGTCTATGATGCAATGAAGTATTCTAATGATAATTTTTCTCTTTGTAGCATAGACATTGTTAATCCTCTCGCTCAAGAAGCATTTGAATTAAGCAAGGAAGACAAGTTGGAGGTAGTTTTAACCGAAAACTTGACAATGGACTGCCTTGACAATAGCACATCGTAATTCAGCAAAAAAATCATAGAAACAGTCCACTCATTGGACACTTTGAGCCACAAGGCACCAGAACTTGAGTTAAAAATGCTTCCAGCTCATTTGAAATATGCATTTTTGGGAAGTAATAACACACTTCCAATCATAATCTCCTTCAAGTTGAATACTTTAAAAGCAATGAAATTGATTTGGGTGCTGAATGAATACAAAGATAGAAGTGGATGAAGCTTAACATGCCACTGAAGTCTAGCCGAGGACAAACAAGGGCATTGCTTAGAGAGGCAACCTAGGGTTTTAGGCCTGCCCAAGCCTGTACAGTCACTAGTGAGTTTCTTTTAATTTTAATTTTTTTAATTTATTTATCTGTTATTTTCTACCTTGGATCAGATTAGACCTTCTAGATAATTCTAGACTTTATGGGACCTTCTATGACCTTCAATGGTTATTTGGGTGGTAAGTTATTACTTTTGAAACTGCTTCTAAGGAAGGTAAATTCTATTTTACTTTGCCGTTATGTAAAAAAAATAACCCTATTTTTCTTTTTTATTCTCTTTCTTCCTTGCTCCTCTCTTCTAAATTGCAGGTCCCTCAATGACGAAGAACCAGCCCGACGCTGCCCCTTAGACCGAAAACCGCTCCTCATCGCATCGCTGACGGGCCTTGTCGACGACACGAGCAACCTCAACAACTAGTTCGTGCACGCCTAGCAGATCTACTGTCGTGTCCCCAACGCTGCCCACGCCATTCTTGCCATTCGTTAAGCCAACAGCACGGTCCTTGGCGCCTTCGCCTCCATTCTATTTGCCAGCCACAACCATGCGACAAACACACTTGCAGGTGAAAACTAAGGCACCTGTCCATAAATTGCCGAGTGATGATGATGAGAAAGAATGGAAGGTGAAACCTGAAATCCTAAAGCAACTCCAAGATAGAAAAATGCAACCTAAGACCACAACATTGGTCTTGGAGACTTCAAAAGACAACAGCACCTCCAGAACCTAGTGATCAAGCCCGCCTAGCCAGAATTGAGGCGAAAATGCACCACGTTAATGCCAAATTAGATGCCATTCTCTCTCACTTTGGGATGCCCATACCCCAGTGATAGCGGTTGTCAAAGCCGTAAAAAATAAACCTATTATCAATCAACAAATAATTTGTAGATAGTGGCAATAGGGTCGAACCACAGGGACTTGACACTACGGATTTTCCTAATAATGACTAAGGTAAATAAATAAATTAAAAAGAGGGGGGTTTGATTTGATGGATTAAAATTAAATAGCAAGAGAAAGTAATAATTTAAAAAGATGAGAATTCCAATGAGAGAAGGATTCTAGTTGAAGCTTGGATCCATTTCAGTTTGTTTAGAATTGATCATTGACTCTTTAATACTCCTATTTATTTTAATAAATTAGTTTAGGATGTGGAAGACGCTTCTCACAATCCAAATTCCTCCTTAGTTCTAGTTTGATTAGGAAACGTTCGCTAATCAAACACTAGTTAACAGGTTGCCAATGAATGTCCTTGGAGATTTTTACTTTTCAACTGTTAACTGCCTTAAGACTTAGACAAACCTAATTCTACCCTTGCCAACCGCGTGGTCAAGATTACATTATGCAACTGATTATACTTGAGTTTAAACAACCTAAGCAATTACGGACCTAAATCATTCAAATAATATATTACTTAAGCAATTAAAAGCAACAAGCCTTAATTGATTCTAAAAGCAAAGCAATAATTATAGAAAGATCAAGTTGCATAAATATTGAAAGTAAACAAGAGTTTAATAATAGAGATTTAAATCTCCCAATTCATCATAAACTCAATTTTTCCAACTTCAACTAGAAAAGACAAGTGTTTAGCCACTCATGGTGGACAAAATACATAAAAAGAAAGAAGAAAGAAAAGAATATAGAAGCTGCTGTGTGACTGCCGAAATTCTGCAGAATTGCCGATGCTGAGAAGATGATGATTGCTGGTTTGATTGCTGTCCATTTTATAGGTGGAGAGTCCAAGTTCAATTAGGGTTTGGAATCCCTATTTTGACTTGGTCTTTGTAGTCTTTAATTCCTCTTTTATCTTTGAATTTTGTTGTAGATGGAATTCTCTTGGTTGAAAGATCTCCTCATAGCTTTTGGAATTGAGCTGGTGGTGTTTGAGGTGGATTTGAACTTCTTTTCTTTTAAATTCTGAATTTCTGCTCTTTTTCCCGCGCTGCTGTATTTTCTGGCGTCAGTGTGATTTGGGCGGGTGATTTGGGCAAATCGCTTGCCCAAATCGTTTCTATATGTTGCCTTCAGATTTCTGCCTTAGCTTTCTGCTTTTGATCTCTGCGGGTGATTTGGCTAAATCGCTTTGACCCAATCACTTTGACAGCTTTTTCTGCACTTTTTCTCCAACTTTCCATTTTCTTCCTTTTCTACAAAAAATAACAAAAACATAAATTAAGCTAGAAAAATGTGTAATTAAACAGTAATAAATATAATAAAAATGTGGCTAAATTATGCTTGATTACCCAGCTACCACCAGCCTGAGTTCTACGTGACTTACTCCTCAGGAAAGTTCTCTTTGACTCACTTTTAATTTATTTATAAACTTCCCCTGTTGCTTGAATTTTTTCCACATTGAGGACAATGTGAGAAGTAAGTGTGGAGGGAGGAGAAGTGATTGGGATAGAAGTTTTTTTGTGATTGGTTGATGGGTTGATTTATATATTTTTCTGCTGTGTTCTAAAAATTTTTCTTCTGTTCTGTTGTTTTTGCTCAATTTTTCTGCTGATTGCTAGAGGCTTACCTAAGCCTATAAGACTTTTCCTGATTCTCAGCAGTTTCTCAACATTTGCACTTGCTGAATTATTCTTAGACTTTAATTTTTCTGGGCTTTTTCATTATTATTTTCAATTTTAAATTTTATTTAAAAGAAATTCATAGAATTCAAGTTCATATGCCATTTGTATGCTAGCTTAAATAGAATAAATTCATCATTATTCATTTTGTTAGTTTTGTTTTTAAGACTTGTTTTGAAAGCTCATGAAGTATGGTCCTTATTTAAATAGTTGATAATGAATGCATATTCTTTAAATGAGTTGCTGCCCTTTGTTGAGAATGATTTAAAGGACATTATCTAGACCATGTGTTTATGTGAAAATTAAGGGGTGTCATCAAGAAAAGAAAAAAGAATAATAGCAAAAGCAAAATTCAGAAATTAATACACTCCTATGACCCATTCCTCTTGTTCCTTGATTATTTGGTTACCAACTCAATGACCTAAGTAGTGCGGTACTTGGTGACCCCTTAAGGTGATTTCATATGAAAAAATCAGTATTTAGAAAAGTATCACCCCTTTTGGACCGTTTAAAAACTCACCCCATGTCTTTTAATTAGGTAACCATGAGTGGAGCTAAGTAGTCACCTGAGCTAAATAACCTGGGACAAGTAGCTCAGTAACTACTTGTTTCACGTTCACTCCATCGATTTTAGGCAAGATATATTACGAAGTGTAAAAATAATCCCCAAGTCTTTAAATTTTATTGGTCTAGTCAAGAGTGCTTAAGATTCTATTCTTTCAAAAGGGCAATTTAATATTATATGATATTCTAATATTTTATGTGCTTAAAATTGAATTGAAGACCAACTTTATGTCTTGAGAAATACGCTTTAAATATAAAACTTGTTGAAATGAATTTTGGTGAAATTAATCTATTTCTGCTATCATCCTATTGCATGACAATTTGGTTGAAGTGAACTTTAGTGAAATTAAGCTATTTTTGTTATCATCCTATTGCATGATGATTTGGTTCCTTATTTTGGACAAATTAAATTTCAGATTGGTTGAGGACAGGGCTGTGTTTTACTGTTAGATTTGAATTTCTATGCTTGAGGACAAGCAAATTTCCATGTGTGGGGGAATATGATGAGTTACAGAACTCACCACTTTTTCCTTATTAAATTCCATGATTTTGCTATGATTTTGATATAAATAATTAATTTTTACTTGAAATTTGATTTTGAACAGGTTTTTTTAGCAAAAGTTAAGAAAATGAACGAAAAGAGGCTGAACTGGAAGATTTTCGAACTGAGGGGTTACAGCCTTGGGTAATCCTATAGTCCAAAGCGATGGACAGCTCCAGATTTCAAAAAATGCCACCTCAACCCAATTTTTCTACCTAAGCAAGGATAAGATCAACTTTAAATTGGATCAAACACAATCAGATTATAATAGAGATAAGATAAGAGAATAGAGTTTATTTTAAATTATTAAATTTTATCTTTTTGTGAGGGAAAAGCCTATATAAAGGCTTCCTAAGAATTAAACCTACATCATATTTTTTCCTCTCTCCCTCCTCTTCTCTTTAAGCCGCCGTCGCCCCCCCCCTCTTCTCCTCCTTCTTCTTCTTCTCTTTTTCTTTTCATTTTCTTTTCTTTAGTTTTTGCAATTTTATCATGGCTCTTAGAGGCTAAACAATTCTTTTCAGTTAAACGTTAATCCAAATTGAGATTTTATTCAAGTTGTGAGATTATGTGCTTAAATTCTCTTCAATTTATTTATATTTGCTATTATGTAATACCCGGCTAGACCCCGGCACCAGAATTCTTACTTTTCGGCGGAATCGCGGATGTCGGAACCCTCTAGAAGGGTAAATTATATTTTTATAAAATATTTTTACATGTTTTTATAGTTTTAATGAAGAAAGTGTAATACCCGGCTAGACTCCGGTATCGGAATTCCTACCGTCCGGTGGAATCTCGGATGTCGGAAGCCTCTAGTAGGGTTGAATCATGTTTTCATAAAATGTTTTAAGGCATTTCATGGTTTTAAGTAAAAATGGAAATGAGTTTTTGCATAAAAACAACCTTGGAGGAAAACTCAGGTTCGGCCGCCGAACCTCAAGTTCGGCTGCCGAACATGCATGCCTTCGGGAGCGCCTTTAGGCCCCCGAAAGCATAAGTGAGGAAAGTCCAGGTTCGGCCGCCAAACCTCAAGTTCAGCCGCCGAACATGGCATGCATGCGGAGGCACATTCGGCCCCCGAACGTGGCCTGGCCAGCCACTATAAAAGGGTCCCTTAGCCGAAAACGGGCGAGCTTTTCCCCATTTTCGGCCAAGGTGAGCTTTCCGCCGCCCCTCACCGATCTTTGATGTTTTTCCTCTAGATCTTTCAAGTTTTTCATTTGTTTTAACTTCGTTTTGAAGATTTGAGCTTTTGAGCAAAGTTTTGGAGCTTTGAGGTTCAAGAACTCAAATCTCTCCCAACTCCAAGTTTGGTCGCCTCTACTCTCGATCTTCAAGAGGTAAGAGTCGATCTCTAGCTTATATTATGTTTTAAGTAAGTTTTATGAAGCTCTTGGGGATAGAATGCATGTATAGGTCATAGTTATGTTTATGGGTATAAATGCATGTTCTTGAACAATGTGGCTTGTAATGTGTGTTTGATGTGTTGTAGTTGGGGTTTAAGGTAGTTTGAGACCCCTAGGAGCTTGAATGCATGTTTTGGTTGAGCTAAATGCATGTTGGTTTGAGTTTGGAGGCGTTTGTGCATGTTTGAACCGAGTTTTTGCCCTTTGGGAGAAACCAGGTTCAGCAGCCGAAGGGACTTTCGGCCGCCGAACCCTCTTGTGGAGGCAGCCTTCGGCTGCCGAAGCTTGCCCCCGAAAGGAGACTTTCGTCTCTGTCTGAGAGTTTCGGCCGCCGAAAGTGCCGCCGAACATGCATGAGTTTCGCCTCTGTCTGGGAGTTTCGGCCGCCGAAGGTGCCGCCGAACCTGCCTGACTTTCGGCTCTGGAGGGACTTTCGGCCGCCGAACCTACCGCCGAAAGTGCCCTATTCAGCCATTTCTTGCATGTTTTTCTATGATTGTTTCATATGATGTTTTAAGGGGTTTTTGGGGAGTAGTTTAGAGTTATGTTCTTGTTTGATTGGTCCCTCATTTGAGTCCACCTGTGTAGGTTCGGACCCGAGGAACTGAGGACCCCAGCAGTGAGTCAGCTGCTCCAGTGTCTGGTCAGAGCTACCCAGAGGTGAGTGGAATAACTTATTATGTTTTAAAGCAAATAATGGACTTTTCAGCATGTTTTACGCATCATGAATGCCATGTGATGAATTAGGTTGCTTGCATTAGAATTCACGAATATGTTGCATTGCACATTTTATTGTTGATGTGGATGAATGTTGGATGATCCATAGCCCTCGATCTATGATATGACGATGTGATATGTACGGTACGGAATGTAAGACCAGTGGGACCCATTCTACGTTCTGGCACAGTTGGACACTGTTATGTTATGATATGTTATGTAAGGGAAAGACCAGGACCCATTCTACGTTCTAGCACAGTTGGACCATGTAGAGGGCTATTGGTGACAAGTTCATCCTTGATGTGATTAGCTGTGATGTGATGCATTCCATGATCCATATGATTTAAATGTTTTTATCATTCTGCTCACTGGGCTCTAGTAGCTCACCCCTCTCCCAATTTTCCCCAGGATTGCAGGTACAGGGTAGACCAGGAGGTTTACAAGAGTATTGAAGTTTCGTATTTGTAATAGATAGTGTGGACATGATAAATGTATTAATGTTACGTAAAAGTATAGTTTTAAGTATGTAATGACTTTGAGGATTAGAGGTTGTGCTTGACTATATGTTTAAGATATCCCTCTCAATACATGATCTTATATGTTTTATGATGAGTATGCAAACCAACTCAACGTATGATGTATCGCCCATTGGGGCATTGTTGAGATCCCACAGAGGGATTATGATTATGTTTATGTTATGTTCAGTGCATGCACAGGTTGAGTTTGGTTGATGTATATGGAAAGAAAAGTTTTAATTTTTATGCATGTTGTTGATCATGTATGGGATTATACAGGTTACAAGTTTCATGTTAGGCTTGCTACGGGTCCCGGCGGCCTTAAGCCGACCTGGATCCTAGCGCCGGTAGCGGTCCTATTTTCGGGTCGTTACAGAAAGAAAATGAGTTTTTGAAAGAAACCACCATGGAGGAAGAGTCCAGGTTCGGCCGCTGAACCTCATGTTCGGCCGCCGAACATGGTGCTCTTGCGGAAGCACCTTTGGCCCCCGAAGGTGGTTTGGCCAACCACCTATAAAAGGCCCCTTGTCCGAAAATGGGCGAGTTTTCTCTCTCTATTTTCGAGCATAGATGAGATTTCGCCTTCCTTTGGTCGATTTTATATTTTCCTTCAAATCTTTCAAGTTTTTGACAAGCTTTCATCTTGTTTTGAAGTTTTGAGCTAAAGATCAAAGTTTTGAAGCTTGGTGACCCCCAGAGCTTGTTCCTCCATATCTCTGAGTTTGGGATCGCATTTCCTCTCGATCTCAAGAGGTAAGTGTCGATCCACGCCTTTTATGATGTTTTAAGAAAGTTTTAAGAAGGGGTTAAGGGTTTTGATGCATGTTTAGGCTAGTTGTAAATTGTTAGGGTTTATGTTAGTTAAATGATAAATGTGATGTTTGTTAGGGTATAGGTTAGTTTTATGCCCCTATATGCTTGCAAATGTGTTTATGCATGTTTTAGTATAGTTGGATGCATGTTGGGATGTTGTGGGTGGCTGGATATGCAAGGCAGAATCGGGTTCTGCCCTTTGGGAGAGCCCAGGTTTGACCGCTGAAGCCATTTTCGACAGCCGAACCTACCTGTGGAGGCAGTTTTGGCTGCCAAACCTCGCCCCCGAAAGTTGGACTTTCGGCTCTGGAGGGGGTTTCGGCCGCCGAACTTGCCCCCGAAGGTTGGTGACTTTCGGCTTTGGAAGGACCTTCGGCCGCCGAACCCTGCCTCTGAAAGTGCTCGACTTTCGGCTTTGGAGGGACCTTCGGCCGCTGGACCTGCAGCCGAAAGTGCCCTGTCCAGCCTTCCTTTGCATGTTTTCTATGAATGTTTTATGATGTTTTAGGGAGTTTTTGGGGAGATGTTTAGAGTCATGTTAGAGCTTGTTTGGTCCCTCATTTGAGTCCACCTGTGTAGGATCGGACCCGAGGAACCGAGGAGGTCAGTAGTGAGATAGCTGCTTCAGAGTCAGTCCAGTATCTGCTAGAGGTGAGTAGAACATAACATCTTTTATTTTCAAAGCAATGAAATCTTTTTGGCATGATCCATGCATCACGAATGCCATGATATGTATTAGGTTCTTTTGCATTAGAATTCACGAATATGATGCATTGCATATTATGATGTTGATGTGGATGGATATTGGATGACCCATTAGCCCTCGGTATGGTATGATAAGCAAGTCCAAGGCTGCCCATGCCACGCGTCCTGGCACCATGTAAGCAAATCCAGGGCTGCCCATGCCACGCGTCCTAGCACCACATAAGAAAGTCCAGGGCTGCCCATACCACGCGTCCTGGCATTTTGTTATGATTAAGAGGAAAAGGGGTTATTGGTGACAAATCCATCTGTGATGTGAATTGTTTGTGTTGTGATGCATTTCATGAAAGCATTCGGGATGCATCAACACACAACCTAGTCCCACACGGGATGCATCACAAAACACTGTGAAGTCTTTATTACTAGTAGGCAGAGCTAACACCGATGCTGACGTTAACCTTTTCTTCAGCTCTTCAAAGCTTTCCTGACACTGATCAGACTACACAAACCTCTGATTCTTCTGGGTTAATATGGTCATAGGAGCGGCAATTTTGGAGAAGTCCTGTACGAACCTCCTGTAGTAACCTACCAAACCCAAAAAGCTCTTAATCTCTGTAACTATAGTGGGTCTAGGCCAGTTAGCTACAGCTTCTACCTTCTTGGGGTCCACTTCAATTCCTTTTTCTGACACAACATGTCCCAAGAAAGAAATGCTCCTCAACCAGAACTCACATTTGGAGAACTTGGCATACAAGCCATACTCCCTTAGGGTCTGTAAAACTAACCTCAGATGATGGGCATGCTCCTCTGCATTTATGGAATACACCAAGATATCGTTAATGAAAATGATAACAAAGTGATCTAGATACTGGCTAAAAACTCTGTTCATGATGTCTATGAATGCTGCAGGGGCATTAGTTAGCCCAAACGGCATCACTAGGAACTCATAATGCCCATATCTGGTCCTGAACGCCGTCTTTAGCACATCTTTCTCTCTGATTCTCAGCTGGTGGTACTCGGATCTCAGATCTATCTTGGAAAAACAATCTGCTCCTGCTAGCTGGTCAAATAGATCGTCGATCCTAGGTAACAGATACTTATTCTTGGTAGTGACTTTGTTCAACTGCCTGTAGTCGATACAAAGTCTCAAGGACCCATCCTTCTTTTTGACAAACAGTACTGGAGCATCCCAAGGTGAGGTACTCGGTCGGATGAAACCCTTGTCTACCAACTTTTGCAACTGCTCCTTTAGCTCCTTCAACTCTGCAGGTGCCATCCTGTAGGGAGGAATAGAGATTGGTCAGTTCCAGGCATTAATTCTATTTCGAACTCTATCTCCCTAGCAGGTGGTAGTCCTAAAAGCTCGTCTGGGAAGACATCTGGAAACTCTCTGACTACGGGCACTGAGGCGGGCTCCCTGACCTGGCTATCAAGCTCTCTCACATGAGCTAGAAACCCCTAACAACCTCTTCTGAGCAACCTACGAGCCTGTAGGGCTGATATCAGACCTCTAGGCATACCCCTCCTATCTCCCTTGAAGACAACCTCTGACCCATCCTGATCTCTGAACCTGACTACCTTGTCTCTGCAGTCCAAGGTAGCACCATGAGTAGATAGCCAATCCATCCCTAGAATGACGTCAAAATCAGTCAAATCTAGAACCACAAGGTCGGCTGGAAGGCATCTACTCTCAACAAACACTGGGCTATACCGACAGACTGACTCTGCCACTGATGGATCACACTTAGGTCCACTGACCCAGAGGGGACACTCTAATCCAGAGACTATCAAACCCAACCTCTCTACGGCTCTCGGAGCAACAAAAGAATGAGATGCACCAGGGTCCATTAAAGCATACACATCTGAACAACCAATGATGAGATTACCTGACACCACGGTGTTTGACGTGTTTGCCTCCTGCTGTGTCATAGTGAAGATCCAAGCTGGAGCTGATGGATCTTCACCCCAAGAACCTGCTGAAGAAGAGGACTGCTGCCCTGAGTCATGGCTGGAGCTGCTGGCTGCTGAGCTACACTACCTGAAGCTGTCTGTTGGGACGGTGCCATGAAGGCTGCTCTAGGACACTCCCGTGCTATGTGTCCCTCCTGACCACATCTGTAACATGCTGATGTCCTAAACCGACAGACTCCCTTGTGCGGTTTACCACACCTCAAGCATTCGGAGCCATCTGAACTGAGCTCGAGCCACCACCTAATCCCAGACCCGACTTCAACCGGTTCTAGAACTTATTCTTCTTTGGCTTTTTAGAGCCTCTGTCCCACTTTTTGCTACCCGCAGCTACTGTACTCAAGGAAGAAAGGTCGAACTTCCCTGAACCTAGGGTCTTGGAACCCGAGGGCTGTGCCACTTGCTGTTTCACTATTCCCTGTATAATGGCACTAGCCTCCATTTTTCGTGCTGCATCCACTATGGTATGGAAGCTCTCCCTCTCTACTGCAAGGTTCAGGGAGGAATACCTAGGGTGGAGCCTCATGGTATACCTCCTGGCTTTCTTCTGATTCGTGTTATATGCTTGACCCATAAACTGCAGCAACTCCAGGAATTTATCTGTGTACTCATCAACACTCATATCATCTGTCTGCCTTAGCTGCTCAAACTCTACAACCTTTAGCTCTCTGGAACTATATGGAAACGACCATCCAGCAAACTCATTTGCAAACTCCTCCCAGGATAAGGTCTCCAACCTCGGGTCCATATAATTTCTGAACCATTCTCTTGCTTTCTTGCATTTCAGTGTGAATCCTGCCATCTGAATGGCTCTACTGTCACTGGCTCCTAGCTCATCCGTTATCATTTTAACCGTTTTGAGGTACTCAAACAAATCGTCACCTGTTTTGAACTTGGGAGCATCCAGCTTCAGGTAATCTATCATCTTTACCTTGCTCCCCACAGATGAGCTAGGCTTAGGTGTTTGGATATCAGGGACCATGGGTTTTGCTGGTGGTGGAGGAGGTGCAGCATTCCCTGGGTTAGGGTTTACTAGATTTGGATAGAAGGGTGAGGGTGGATACATGGGGTACTATGGATAGGGTGGGAAAAAGGGAGGATAGGGCATGAAGGTAGGATATGGGTTAAAACTGGAGTAATCTGATGTACCCCCATCGGATACCCTGGGCCCTGTGGAAAAGATTGGTACTGGGGTGGTTGAACAAAACCCGAGGCCTGAGCGCCTCCGTGGGACTCTCCCATATCCTCTTCCGACATACTCATGCCCAGACTACCATCTCTTCTCTGTTTATCCTCCTCTGATCCCCTCACATCAGCTGACATTCTACCTGGGTTTGTTCTCCTCCTGTTTACATCAAAAGACCTTCTAGGGTCCCTTGATGTCCCTTCTCTGCTGGACCTACTAGACATTGCCCTTGGCAAAGTAGGGGGACGGGCATCCATGCCCTCATTCTCTGGTGGGACTCCAGTCAATCGTGCAGATCGATAAGTGCCTCTCATTCTGTTTCTGAAAAACGACATAAAACACATAAACATTAACATCATATGGTTCATGTGGAAACACATGAACCCACATCATACATAGCATATCATTAATGCACATGCATATAGTCATGGCATTTTACATCATCATCAAGACATGACTCTATATCCTATCCTAGTGGACATGATTTTTTTCCTATTGTGCTTGCCCTTCTATAACATCTATGAGCCCGACATACTCTAGGTCCGACCATATGAACCTAGGGCTCTGATACCACTCTGTAACGACCCGGAAACTGGACCGCTATCGGCGCTAGGATTCAGATCGACTTAAGGTCACCAGAACCTGTAGCAAGCCTAACATACATTCTGACGTACCTGATAAATCCCATACATGATCATACATTTTCATAAAAACTTTAAACTTTTCATATACCAAGCTTGACCTCTGCATGCATCATATCTATATACATAAAACCCCCCTTTACTGGAGCCCTCATCAAATGCTCCAATTGGGTCAACATTTCATACATCAAGCTTGGTTCAACATATATCATCATTAAAACATTTCATAAAGATCATGTACAAAAAGGAATTACCACCACTGATAGGGCCAAGCACAATACTAAACCATGAAACATTTCTCTACATTACATTACATTATACCATTTTACATTACATGTCCACTACTAATCTATTACATAAACATAGCCTTGCCGACTTTCCCATAGCTACCTGTGCTCCTACAAACCAGGGGATTAGGGGAGAGGGGTGAGCTACAAAAGCCCAGTGAGCAGAACAGTAAAAATAATTTAATAACCATATGCTTTCATGAAATGCATCACATCACAAACAAATCACATCACAGATGGATTGACCCAAAAATCCCTCTACTCTGTGCCCGGCCCTTGGTGGAGCTCCTTAGGACTTCTATTACATACATAAGTTCTGTGCCCGGCCCTCGGTGGGGCTCCTCAGGACTTCTATTACATAACATAATATCTAGAGGGCTAATGGGTCGTCCTGTTATCCATCCACACCCACAATGAATAATGCAATGCGTCATATTCGTGGATTCTAATGCAAACAACCTATTATATATCATGATGCATGAACATGCTTAAAACATTTGATTTCTCGAAGTAAAAGTTTAGTTCCACTCACCTCTGGCTGACTCTGAACAAACTCTGAAGCAGTTATCTCACTGCTGATCATCTCGGTTCCTCAGGTCCGATCCTACACAGGTGGACTCAAATGAGGGACCAAACATACTCTAACATGAGTCTAAACAACTCCCCAAAAACCCCCTAAAACATCATGAAACATGCATTGAAAACAGGCAAAGGAAGGCTGGGCAGGGGACTTTCGGCGGCAGGTTCGGCGGTCGAATGTCCCTCCAGATCCGAAAGTCAGGCACTTTCGGGGGCAGGTTCGGCGGCTGAAACTCCCCTCCAGAGCCGAAAGTCCAACTTTCAGGGGCGAGTTTAGGCGGCCTAAAGCTGCCTCCACAGGCAGGTTCAGCGGCCGAACCTGGGTTCTCCAAAATGGCAGAACCCGATTCGCCTCTCACATATAGCCTCCCAAAACCCTCCAAACTCATACTCAACACTCAAAAGCATGCATAAACACATTATCAAGCATATAGGGGCATAAACTAGCCTAAACCCCAACAAACATCACATTAAGCATCACATTTAGCCTTAACTAATATAAACCCTAACATTTTAGAACTAGCCTAAACATGCTTCAAAACCCCTTAACCCTTCATAAAACTTACTTAAAAACATAAGAGAAGATGAGATCTACACTTACCTCTTGAAGATCGAGAGGAGATGCGATCCTAAACTTGGAGATATGGAGGAACGAGCTCCGGGGGTCTCCAAAACTTTGATCTTAGCTTAAAATCTTCAAAACAAAGGTAAAAACTCATCAAAAACATGAGAGACTTGAAGGAAAAGCACAAGATCAACAAGGGGTGGCGGAGACTCACCTTGTCCGGAAATGGAGAGAGAAAACTCGCCCATTTTCGGACAGGGGGCCCTTTATAGGTGGCTGGCCAGACCACTTTCGGGGGCCAAAAGTGCCTCTGCATCATCCGCCCCATGTTCGGCCGCCGAACTTGAGGTTCGGCGGGCGAACCTGGGTTTTTCCTCAAGCTCTTTTCTTTTTCAAAACTCAATTTCTTTCTTCATTAAAACAATACAAACATAAAAACATTTTAGAAAATCTTTATTTTTACCCTTCTAGAAGGCTCCGACATCCGAGAATTCCAAATTCCAAAGGAGATTCTGCCAGAAGGTAGGAATTTTGATGCCGGGGTCTAGCCGGGTATTACATAATTAATTAGAAATTAATTTAAGCGCGAAGCAGATTAATTTAATCATGAGGAAGAATTGGTGGGATTCGCGTGTTTGACCACTATAACCAAACAATAGGTAATAAAATGAATTATTTTTCTAATCAATGATTAACTGCCAAACCCCTCAATTTGATTACTTTTAGCTGAATTTAATTTAATTATTTATTTCACGATCTCAATTGCATTGCTTGTTTTTCTTTTAAGTATTTTTTGCTTACCCAAGGCAAAAATCAATTTCATCAAAAACTCTCTTCTTCTCACTTTTTGTATTAAACTACTCTTCTATTTCAACTAGTCATCTAAATCAAACAGAGTTAAGCTCTTTGTGGGATCGATACTCACTTACCCTATCTACAAGTTCTTATTAAATCAAGGAAAATGAAGTAAATTTTAATTGACGGATTCAACACCCGTCAAGTTTAGTCAATGGTGCTGCAATAATGGAAAAATCTTTGACAAAGCGACAAAAGTATCATGCTAAGCTTAAGTAACTCCTAACTTCTGTAACATTAGCTGGAGGATCCCAATTGACTACTACCTCAATCTTCTTAGGGTCAACAAGCACTCCATTTGCTGAGATAACATGTTGCAGGAAGACCACTCTATCAAACCAAAACTCACATTCACTCAACTTAGCATACAATTTGCTCCCTTCTTAGAGTTTGAAATACGATATGCAAATGCTTCTCATGATCTTCCTTACTAGGAGAGTACACAAGAATATTATCAACAAATACAATAACAAAACTATCCATGTAGGGTTTGAACACCTTATTTATGAGATCCATAAAAGTAGCAAGTGCATTGATTAACTCGAAAGGCATAACAAAAAACCCATAATGCCCATAATGAGTTTTGAAAGTTGTCTTAGGTATATCAGACTCTTTGCTCTTCAATTGATGATACCCAGATTGCAAATCAATCTTAGAGAACACCTTAGCACCTTAAAGTTGATCAAACAGATAATCAGTATGGGGTAGAGGATACTTGTTCCTCACTGTAAGTCGTTTAGCTATCTAAAATCAATGCATAACCTCAAAGAACCACCCTTCTTCTTGTCAAACAACACAAGAGCTCCACAAGGTGAAACATTAGGTCTTATAAAACCTTTATTAAGCAACTCTTGCAATTGTACTTTTAACTCCTTTAGTTTTGCTGGAGCCATTCTGTATGTTGCCTTAGAGGAGTGGTACCTAAATTCAAATTAATTAAGAATTTAATCTCTCTGTTTGAAGGCAACCCAGGAAGCTTTTCAGGGAAAACATCAATAAACTCATATACTATTGGAATATCTTCCAACTTAGATCCTCTAAGCTACTGTTAATCACATGAGTTAGGTATGCTTGAAAACCCTTCCTAAGAACTTTCCTAGCAGTCATAGCAGGAGTTACATAAGAAGGAAAAAAAATCTTTCTCCATAAAAGATAAACTTAGACCCTCCAAGATAATCAAATATTACTAACTTCTCAAAGCAATCTATCGTGACATAATGGCGGGATAGTCAATCCATACCTAGGATAGCATCAAGATCTTGAAGGTTTAAAGGAATCAAATATGCCAGCAACTCATGATTACCCAACTTAACAACATAATTCTTATACACATGCTCACATACAATAGGATTCCCAATTGGGGAGTACCCACAACTAGTCCACAATCTAAGGATTTTAACTCTTTATCAGCATGCATAGAAAATAATTGAGATATGAAAGAATGTGTAGGACTAGGGTCTATAAGAATGCATGCATCCCTATCAAAGATAGTTAACATACCAATAACCATTTTTGGAGGTGCTATTGCCTCATGTTGTGTCATAGCAAAAACTCTAGCTTGAGTGTAGAGGTCTATCTAGTTGTGTTGTAGGCCTATACTGGGAAGATGAAGTTGCTCCACTAGCCTTGTTGACTCTAGGATAGCTTGAAATGTAACTCCAATCTGTGGTAGTGCCATACCATGCCCAGAACCACCATCTCTAGCCACAAGCAAAGGACAATCCTTTTTTATATGTCCTAAGTCACTACACTTAAAACATCCTTTGTCAAACTTCCTACAAACCCCATCATGGTACTTGCCATAGTATTACACTAAGGAAAATGTATTTTCTCCTACTCAAACCCAAAATTATAACATTTTCCCTATCTCTACCTTTGTGCCCTAAAGGAACTACCTGCTGACTGTGCTATAAAACCCTTACTACTCAGGGTCAAGTAGAGTGTTGCTCTAAACTCATATAAGAACCTTTGTCACTACCACTATAATCAGCTCTAGTCTATGATGAACTGCCCCCTCTCTTAGTTGGTCTTTCTTTGAACCCTTATGAAGGACTCTGCCCATGCTTCCTGCTTATCTTGTATTCATACTCTTTATTTTCTTGTTTAACTTTCTCAATATTTAAGGTACTTCTACAAGCTCTCTGAAATTATTGCCTCTGAACTAGATAATGGATGACCTAATGCTAACATGCAAGCCTTGCTTGAATCTATCACACTTAGCTTTTTTAAAAGGTAGGATATCATAAACAAAGCAGTAAAGGTCCTTCAGAATTCCTTGAAACAACTTGAAAAAGACATTTTTCTTCCCTTTCCTGTAGCTATCTAATAAACACTCTTGATAAAATTCATACACAAACAAATCCCAAGTCACACCAACTCCATATCTATGATGTGTCCCATTAAACCACCAATCAGCTCTGCCTTGAAGTAACTTATTCACATTATCCATCTTGTCAACATCAGTTAATTTCATCAATTTGAACACCTTAATCACTCTTTTCAATCATTTATCTACAATATCAGCATCTGAAGAGCCTGCAAAATCATATGCTCTCTAGCATGATCCACTACCTCTCATGGGTCCTAAGCTTGGCAGTGATCAGCTGCTGAGACTACTTGTATCACTAAAGCACCAAGGTCTCTATTTAACTAAAAAGGAACTCCTGGTGCTACAAGTGAAACAAGAAGAGCAGCTACAAGTGCAACAGGAGGTGCAACTACAGGTGCTAGAGGAGATGGCGGTGGTGTAGGTGTATATGCCCTTGATATATTACCATGAGAAGCGAAATCTTCATGCGCATCTCCACTCTCAAGTGAAACATGATCTGTCAACCTTTCAAGAGGTGGAGGTGCAAATGCATGATCCCTATGAGGTTGGCCAATATCGGCTAGCCTAACTCTACGAAAACCACGGCCACTGTTGGCACCATGGCCTCTACCCTGTACTTTGGGCATCATTGTCCTACAAATGAAGACGAGAAAAGAGATATCAAGATGTAATAAAAAACACCACTGCAAGAAAAGTCTACAGAATCTTTAAGCCTTTGCTATGATACCATTAAATATCACACCCAATCCCTAACTTATAGAGAGGAATGTGACAAGAAGGACTGATGGAGTTTTCCCTTAAAATATTCTAATTAACATGGTAACATATTGAAATATGGAATATGTATATGTGTGTGTGGAAATAACTCCATACCAGACATACATAATTTTGCCATAAATACATTCGTATCCTCTATATGAGGATAAAAAATAATATGCATTTACTGCTCAAAAATATTACTAGCAGCCTAGGCAAGTATAAATTTATATATATTCATCTCAAAATAATTAAAGTTTATAAAATGAATTCTAATTTGTCTGATCTCCACTAGACTATGCAATTGGTGAAGTGGACGCAAAGATAAAGCTCAAAATGAGACTACTAGACTGGATCACCAAAATGAATTTGAAATATTAAAATATGAGGAGTGAGTATGATTACTCTGTGAGTAGAAAAATAAATAATAGAGAGATAATGGACAATGTTTTAGTACTTAATAGTACCACTTAATATGCTAAAAGAATAAGTCAATCGGATAAATATAATAATTTTAAATAATACTATTAAGTTGAAATAAAATATGTCGAAATTATTTATCCAATAGCATAAAAATTCATAAAGGATCTAATACACTCATAATATGTGTAATACTCGGCTAGACTCCGGTATCAGAATTCCTACCGTCCGATGGAATTTCGGATCTCGGAGACCTCTAGAAGGGTAAAACCATGTTTTCATAAAATGTTTTAATGTTTTTGATGATTTTAAGTAAAAAGGAAATGAGTTTTTGCATGAAAACAACCTTAGAGGAAAACTCAGGTTCGGCCGCCGAAACTCAAAGTTCGGCCGCCGAACATGCATGCATTTCGGGTGTGCCTTAGGCCCCCGAAGGCATAAGTGAGGGAAGTCCAGGTTCGGCCGCCGAACCTCAATTTCGGCCACCGAACATGGCATGCATGCGGAGGCACGTTCGGCCCCCGAACGTGGCCTGGCCAGCCACTATAAAAGGGTCCCTTAGCCGAAAACGGGCGAGTTTTCTCCCCATTGTCGGCCAATGTGAGCTCTCCTCCGTTCCTCACCAATCTTGAGTCTTTTCCTTTAGATCTTTCAAGATTTTCACAAGTTTTTACTTTGTTTTGAAGATTTTCAAGTTTTGAGCAAGTTTTGAACTTGGAGACCCAAGGAGCTAAATCTCTCCCAACTCCAAGTTAGATCGCCCCTACTCTCGATCTTTAAGAGGTAAGAGTCGATCTCTAGCTTACATTATGTTTTAAACAAGTTTTATGCAAGTTCATGGGGTAGAAAATGCATGAGTAAGCTTATGTTGAGTTTATGGGTTTTTCATGAGTTTTTGAGCAATGTGGCTTGTAATGTGTGTTTGATGTGTTGTAGTTGGGATTTAAGGTAGTTTGAGACCCCTAGGAGCTTGTATGTATGTTTTGGTTGAGCTAAATGCATGAAGGTATGAGTTTGGAGGCATTTGTGCATGTTTGAACCAAGTTTCTGCCCTTTGGGAGAAACCAGGTTCGGCAGCCGAAAGGGACTTTCGGCCGCCGAACCCTCTTGTGGAAGCAGCCTTCGGCTGCCGAAGCTTGCCCCCGAAAGGAGACTTTCGTCTCTGTCTGGGAGTTTCGGCCGCCGAAAGTTCCGCCAAACATGCATGAGTTTCGCCTCTGTCTGGGAGTTTCGGCCGCCGAAGGTGCTGCCGAACCTGCCTGACTTTCGGCTCTGGAGGGACTTTCGGCCGCCGAACCTGCCGCCAAAAGTGCCCTGTCCAGCCTTCCTTTGCATGTTCTTGCATGGATGATTTGAGATGTTTTAGGGGGTTTTTGGGGGATGTTTTTAGAGTTATGTTCTAGTTGTTTGGTCCCTCATTTGAGTCCACCTGTGTAGGTTCGGACCCGAGGAACCGAGGACCCCAGCAGTGAGTCAGCTGCTTCAGTCAGTGTCAGAGCTAGCCAGAGGTGAGTGGAATAACTCTTATGCTTTTAAATAAATAAATCAGTTTTGAGCATGTTCATGCATCACGGATGCCATGTGATATTTTAGGATGCTTGCATTAGAAATCACGAATATGTTGCATTGCATAATATGTTGTTGATGTGGATGAATGTTGAATGATCCATTAGCCCTCATATGTTATGACATGATGATATGATATGGAAGTCCAGGTGTGGCCTGCACTACGCCCCTAGCACTATGTAAGAGAAAGACCGGACATGGCCTGCACTACGCCCCTGGCACCATGGATTATGTATGTTATGTTATGTTATGTATAAGAGAAAGACCAGGTGTGGCCTGCACTATGCCCCTGGCATGATTGGAATATGTAGAGGGCTAAATGGTGACAAGTTCATCCTTGATATGTTTAGTTGTGATGTGATGCATTCCATGATAGCATGTGTTTTATATGCTTTATGATTCTGCTCACTGGGCTCTAGTAGCTCACCCCTCTCCCAATTTCCCCAGGTTTACAGGTACAGGGTAGACCAGGAGGTTTACAAGAGTAGTGAAGTCATGTGTTTGTAATAGGTAGAATGTGGACATGATGATTTGTAAAAATGATGTAAAGTTATGAGTAGTTATGTAATGTAATGATATTGAGGATTAGAGGTTGTGCTTGACCTATGTGTAAGGTATCCCTTTTAATGCATGATCCTAAATCTTTTTATGATGTTTATGTAGACCAACTCAACATATGATGTTTTGCCCATTGGGGCATTGAGGAGATCCCACTGAGGGGTCATGTTTATGTTTATGATTATGTCCAGTGCATGCACAGGTTGAGTTTGGCATATGAATGATAGAATGTATGAAAGAAAAGTTTTAATTTTTATGTATGTTGTTGATCATGTATGGGATTAAACAGGTTTACAGGTTTCATGTCAGGCTTGCTACGAGTCCCGGCGGCCTTAAGCCGACATGGATCGTAGCGCCGGTAGCGGTCCGATTTGCGGGTCGTTACAGAATGGTATTAGAGCCCTAGGTTCATATGGTCGGACCTAGAGTGTCGGGCTCATAGATGTTATAGAAGGTCAAGCACAATAGGAAGATCATGTCCACTAGGATAGGATGTGGAGTCCTGTCTTACATGATGATGTGAAATGCCATGATTATATTCCTGTGCATTAATGATATGCTATGATGTGTGATGCGGGTTCATGTGTGCCCACATGAACCATATGATGCTAATGTTTATGTGATGTGTACTGTTTTTCAGAAAACAGGATGAGAGGAACTCGTCGATCAACAAGATTGACTGGAGTACCACCTGAGGATGAGGGCACGAGTGCCCGTCCTCCAGCATTGCCTAGGGCAATGTCTCGTAGGTCTAGCAGAGAAAGAGCAGTAAGAGACCCTAGAAGGTCTTTGGATCTGGGTAGAAGCAGATCTGATACGGATCCAATAAGACAAATTTCTAACAATGGTGTGGAGCAAACTTATATCATTCCAATGGATCCAAGAGTAGTTCAAAATCATATTCATATAATCCATATATATTTGGGGCGTGCTTTAATTCATATGGGACAGATTTGGTGCAACACTTGTAATCATAGGCTGAGGGAGCCTAATCAAACCCATGGGTTAAAACTACATAAAGGAAAGCCTAAAGTGAAGATCAAGTAAGGCTTTTGTGAAGATTCAACTTTGTTATGATGGGCTTGCTAGTTTTATTATTTAACACTTGTTTTATTTTAGCTTTGTTTGGGCTTGTATTCTGGCCATACATTTATCTTTTAAGTTTTAGAGTGTTGGGCCATATTTTGGGCTTATGTTTTAATACTTATGTGTTATTTTAGTGTGTGATTGGGCTTGGGCCTTAGGTGTTTAAGTCAGACCCAAGAAGAGTGTCTTAGGGTTTTATTTGTTTTTCTCCTTACTATATAAGGATAAGAAACAATTGTAAGAGGCAGCTTTGAAATCAAATTATCAGAATTATTTTCATGCCTTTGGCGTGTATTGCTTTGAGTGAGAGTGAGGATTTGCTTTCATCAATTGCACCAGGAATCTCGATTAACTTATCAACTATTTGTTGTGGCGTTTGTCAAATTCTCATCTAAATCTTTCAATCATTGGTGTTTCAGCTTCTCTAAGTGTGGGGTGCCATAGGAGGTGGGTTTATTAGATCTTTGGATTCCATATCTACTTGTGCGTGTGGGTTTGAGGCTTGTGCCATAGGGTTCCGCGTCAGTTGGTATCAGAGCCAAAGTGAGGTAAATTCTTATTTATCTTAGGATCTAGGGGTTTTTGAGTTTTCCTTGTCTTTCTTGTTCTTTTCGGTGAAAGCTTGTGTGTCCATGGCTGCACCTTCTTGATTATTAGTTATATAAAAAAAAAAAATCGAAATCCAAAAAAAAAAAAAAATCAAAAATCAAAAATCGCCTTTACCTTATTTATCTTGATCTGGCCGAAATTGTGGTATGTTTCCTTTTTCGTCCATATTGCCTTACCTATCTCAATTGATTGCTGTAATTTATGGGAATCAATTTTGAATTTTGAATTTGGTTGAATCCAGATTAGGAGATAAAAGAATTTCTGCCTATTTCCTAAAGTGCACATTTAAGGAAATTGCATCTAAATTGATTTGATGTCAAATCCTTCTTTTAACACCAGAATTTTCGTCCATGTTTCTGATCTGAGAGAAATTTATATTTTTTTTTCTGATTCTATTTGTGGTGTTTTGATACTTGCCTTTTTGGGTAGATTTAATTAGATTCATATTTAATTTGCTTTGAAGTGAATTAATTCCAAACTTTTGTCCAGGTTCATTTTTATTTGAATTCAAAGTTTCTTTTTTGATTTAAACTTGCTTTTGCTTCCTTGACATTACTGGAGTATTGTTTGCTTGGGTCTATACTCTAGGTGATATTTTCAAGTAGCACAAAACCTAGTTCGTGTGTTACTTTCCAAATTGTCAGTGTCTTCTTTCTAGTTTTTGCGCTCTTCGTTCTTTCTTTAGGTTTTCTTTTTTTTTGTTTCATTAAACGCACCTTGTGGTTAGTTGGTTGACCTTAGTTTCTGAAGTGCAATTGAAGAATCAACAAAAGAGTGGTAAGTGTGCAAACACTTGAGTTCTTTCTTTTCTAACACAATATTTGCTAGTTCTCTTTGTTCTTTGTTGATTAAAGGTAGGATGAGTAAAGATCAGAATGTCTCACCAGCGTCCACGTCTACAAGAATACCTCAAAGAACTCATAATTGCGATAATGACTGTGATGATTCGGATGTGTTTGTTAATAATGTGTTGCTTGCTGCACATTGTGAGATGCTTGTTGCTAGGCGTGCTCTGAATATGCAGGTTAAGGAAGAAAGCCTGAAACAACAGGAAAACATATTTCACACTAGGTGTTTGGTTAATGGAAAAGTGTGTACTGTCATTATTGATGGAGGTAGTTGTGCAAATGTGGCTAGTGTGTATATGGTGGAGAAATTGGGCTTGGCTTCTATTAAACACCCTAAGCCATACAGATTGCAATGGTTGAACGACTGTGGTGAGGTCAGAGTTACACGCCAGGTGGTTATACCATTTTCTATTGGTAGGTATAAGGATGCGATCTTGTGCGATGTGGTACCTATGCAGGCAAGCCATATATTGTTGGGTAGGCCGTGGCAATATGATAGAAAGGTGCAACATGATGGGTTCAATAACAAGTACTCCTTCACTCATGAAGGACAGAAGCTTATACTCGCTCCTTTATCACCTCAAGAGGTATATGCCGATCACATAAAAATGCTGGAGAGGGAGAGGGAGGCTTCGGCCTTGGCTACAAAGGTGAGTGAGAGCTTGAGTTCTGTGGAAAAAATGAGAGAAAAGAGTGAGTTTGAGGGTAACGAGGCTGGAAAAGAATCAAGACTAGTTCAAGGAGGGAAGATGGAGAAAGAAAAGGAGAAAGAAGAGGCTAAAGTTCCAATGTCAACTTCCATAGAGATTCAAATTGAAGAGGAAGTTGTAATGCAATCATCTAATGTAGTTGTTCTTGAAAATTCCATTAATGAGCTTATAGAAGAGGTTGTGAATGATAGTGGACATGGAGAGCACATGATTGATGAGGTGGAGGAGGTGAATAAGACTGTTTTGGAAGTTGTAGAGGAGAATGGGTCACATCCACATGATCTTTCTATGACTAATATTTTTATGTCTAGTTCATTTGTTCTTGATGTGCAGGTTGTTGATGAAAACATCCATGATGAAAGTTTTATACTATTTCCACCTATTCAAAAGGAGGTCTTTGAAGATACATGGGTGCCTAAAGCTTTCCTTCTTGACATAAATATCAGCAAGATTCGAGGACGAATCTTTTCTAAAGAAAGAGGGAATGATACGGATCCAATAGGACAAATTTCTAACAATGGTGTGGAGCAAACTTATATCATTCCAATGGATCCAAGAGTAGTTCAAAATCATATTCATATAATCCATATATATTTGGGGCGTGCTTTAATTCATATGGGACAGATTTGGTGCAACACTTGTAATCATAGGCTGAGGGAGCCTAATCAAACCCATGGGCTAAAACTACATAAAGGAAAGCCTAAAGTGAAGATCAAGTAAGGCTTTTGTAAAGATTCAACTTTGTTATGATGGGCTTGCTAGTTTTATTATTTAACACTTGTTTTATTTTAGCTTTGTTTGGGCTTGTATTCTGGCCATACATTTATCTTTTAAGTTTTAGAGTGTTGGGCCATATTTTGGGCTTATGTTTTAATACTTATGTGTTATTTTAGTGTGTGATTGGGCTTGGGCCTTAGGTGTTTAAGTCAGACCCAAGAAGAGTGTCTTAGGGTTTTATTTGTTTTTCTCCTTACTATATAAGGATAAGAAACAATTGTAAGAAGCAGCTTTGAAATCAAATTATCAGAATTATTTTCATGCCTTTGGCGTGTATTGCTTTGAGTGAGAGTGAGGATTTGCTTTCATCAATTGCACCAGGAATCTCGATTAACTTATCAACTATTTATTGTGGCGTTTGTCAGATTCTCATCTAAATCTTTCAATCATTGGTGTTTCAGCTTCTCTAAGTGTGGGGTGCCATAGGAGGTGGGTTTATTAGATCTTTGGATTCCATATCTACTTGTGCGTGTGGGTTTGAGGCTTGTGCCATAGGGTTCCGCGTCAAGATCAGTCAGAGGAACAGTTCAGGGAGGAGCGTCAGAGGACATGGGGGATGATATGGATGTAGAGCAGAGGAGGGATGGCAGTCTGGGAGTTAGCATGTCAGAAGAAGGAATGGGAGAATCCCAAGGAGGCACTCAGGCCTCGGGATTTGTTCAGCCACCTTACTACCCACCCTTCTCACAAAACCCTGGGTATTCGATGGGAGGCACATCGGATTACCATAGCTTTAGCCCTTATCCCACACAGATGCCATACCCACCTTATTATCCACCATACCCACAGTATCCAATGTATCCACCCCCACCTTACTATCCAAATCCAGCAAACCCTACCTCAGAAAATGTTGCACCACCTCCACCACCTACAGAACCAGCAGCCCCAGTTGCTCAACCTTCTAGACCTAGCTCAGCCAGTGGGAGCAAGGTCAAGATGACCGACTACATGAAGTTGGGTGCTCCCCAGTATGAAAAAGGGGATGACCCGTTTGTGTATCTTGAGAGGGTCAAGGTGATCACAGATGAGATTGGGGCTGACGATAGTAGAGCCATTCAGATGGCTGGGTTCACACTTAAGTGCAAGAAGGCACGAGAATGGTTCAAAAATTATGTGAATCCGAAAGTGGATAGCATGTCTTGGGAAGAGTTTGCAAACGAGTTTGCAGGATGGGCTTTCCCAGATAGTTCAAAAGAGCTGAAGATGATAGAGTTTGAGCAGTTGAGGCAGACTGATGAGATGGGTGTAGAGGAGTTCACAGACAGATTTTTGGAGCTGTTGCCATTTGCAGGGCAAAACCTTGACTCAGACCAGAAAAGGTCAAGGAGGTATATCATGAAACTCCACTCCAGATATTCCTCCTTGATCCAGTCAGCAGATAGGGAGAGCTTTCATGCCATAGTGGATATGGCCCAGAAAATGGAGGCCAGTGCCATCGTTCAGGGGACAGTTAAACAGTCAGTGGCACAGCCTTCTGGTTCTAAGACCCCAGGCTCTTCTTCAATGAGTGCAACAACTTCAGGTAGCAAGAAGTGGGACAGAGGTCCCAGGAAGTCTAAGAAGAACAAGTTCTGGAACAAGGTTAAGTCCAGTCTGGGACTAGGGAGTGGCTCAAGCTCTGGTGCGGATAATGCAGTTTGTGCAAGGTGTGGTAAGCCACACAAGGGAGTATGTCGGTTTGGGACGACGGCCTGTTACAGATGTGGTCAGGAGGGGCATATGTCTCGAGAATGTCCAAGAACAGCCCCGATGGCACAGTCCCAGCAGATAGCTTCAGGTAGTGTAGCGCAGCCAGCAGCTCCAGCCACGACTCAGGCCAGTGGCAGAGGCAGAGGGAGAGGGGCAGCCTCTTCTTCAGCGGGTTTCAGAGGTGAAGGTCCATCAGCTCCAGCACGGATCTTCACGATGATTCAGCAGGAGGCAGATGCATCTAACACCGTGGTGGCAGGTAACTTAGTCATTGGTTGTTCAGATGTGTATGCCTTGATGGACACGGGCGCATCTCATTCTTTTATTGCACTGAGAGCCGTCCAGAGGTTAGGGTTGATGATCTCTGAGTTAGAGTGTCCTCTCTGGGTCAGTGGACCCAAGTGTGATCCATCAGTGGCAGAGTCAGTCTGCCAGTGTAGTCCTGTGTTTGTTGAGGGAAGATGCTTGTCCGCCGACCTTGTTGTTCTAGACTTGACAGATTTTGACGTTATTCTAGGGATGGACTGGTTATCTACCCATGGTGATACCTTGGACTGCAGGGACAAGGTAGTCAGGTTCAGAGGTCAGGATGGGTCAGAGGTAGTCTTCAGAGGAGACAGGAGGGGTACACCTAGAGGTCTGATATCAGCTCTTCAGGCTCGTAGGTTGCTTAGGAGGGGATGTCAGGGGTATTTGGCTCATGTGAGAGAGCTTAGAGAGCCCGCCTCGGTGCCAGTGGTTAGAGAGTTTCTAGACGTCTTCCCAGACGAGCTGCCAGGTTTACCACCTGCTAGGGAGATAGAGTTCGAGATAGAATTGATGCCTGGAACCCGACCGATCTCTATCCCTCCCTACAGGATGGCTCCAGCTGAGTTGAAAGAATTGAAAGAACAGTTGCAAGAGCTGGTAGACAAGGGCTTCATCCGACCGAGTACCTCACCCTGGGGTGCTCCAGTCTTGTTTGTCAGAAAGAAGGATGGATCCCTTAGACTTTGTATCGACTACAGGCAGTTGGACAAAGTCACTACCAAGAATAAGTACCCATTGCCAAGGATCGATGATCTATTTGATCAGCTAGCTGGAGCAGGTTGTTTCTCCAAAATAGATCTGAGATCGGGGTACCATCAGCTGAGGATCAGAGATGAGGATGTGCCAAAGACAGCTTTCAGGACCAGATATGGGCATTTTGAGTTCCTTGTAATGCCGTTCGGGTTAACCAATGCCCCTGCAGCATTCATGGATCTCATGAATAGAGTGTTTAGTCAATACCTGGATCACTTTGTTATTGTCTTCATAGATGATATCTTGGTGTATTCCAGGAATGCAGAGGAGCATGGCCATCATCTGCGGTTGGTTTTGCAGACCTTGAGGGAACATGGCTTGTATGCCAAGTTCTCTAAGTGTGAGTTCTGGCTGAGGAGCATTTCGTTCTTGGGGCATGTAGTGTCAGAGAATGGGATAGAGGTGGACCCCAAGAAGACAGAAACTGTGGCTAACTGGCCTAGGCCCACTTCAGTGACGGAGATCAGGAGTTTCTTGGGTTTGGCAGGTTACTACAGGAGGTTCGTTCAGGACTTCTCGAAAATAGCAGCTCCTTTGACCAGACTAACCAGGAAGAATCAGAAGTTTCTGTGGACCGACCAGTGCGAAGAGAGTTTTGAAGAGCTTAAGAAGAGGTTGACTTCAGCACCAGTTTTAGCTCTGCCATCTAGTGATGAGGACTTTATAGTCTTTTGTGATGCGTCCCGTGTGGGACTGGGTTGTGTACTGATGCAGAATGAGAGGGTGATTGCTTATGCTTCTAGGCAGTTAAAGAAGCATGAGTTGAATTACCCCACACATGACCTTGAGATGGCAGCAGTAATTTTTGCACTCAAGATGTGGAGGCACTACCTCTATGGGGTAAAATGTGAGATCTTCACAGATCATAAAAGCCTGCAGTACATCCTGAGTCAAAGAGATTTGAACTTGAGACAGAGGAAATGGGTGGAGCTGCTGAGTGACTATGATTGCAAAATTCAGTATCATCCGGGTAAGGCGAATGTCGTGGCAAATGCCCTAAGCCGGAAGTCACTAGGCAGTCTATCCCACATCATGGCAGAAAGGAGACCAGTGGTGAAGGAGTTTTACAAGCTCATTGATGAAGGTCTACAGTTGGAGTTGTCTGGTATAGGTGCTTTGGTAGCCCAGATGAGAGTGGCACTCGTGTTTCTGGAGCAGGTGGCTCAGAAACAGCATGAGGACCCAGAGTTAGTAAAGATTGCCAGGACTGTTCAGTCAGGCAAAGATAGTGAGTTCAGATTCGACAGCAAAGGGATCCTCCGCTATGGGAGCAGACTATGTGTACCAGATGACATAGGGCTAAAAGGAGACATTATGAGAGAGGCTCATAATGCAAGATACAGCGTTCACCCCGGAGCCACCAAGATGTATCAAGATTTGAAGAAAGTTTATTGGTGGCCAGTGATGAAGAAAGAAGTGGCACAGTTTGTGTCAGCCTGCGAAGTGTGTCAGAGGGTGAAGCTGGAACATCAGAAGCCGGCTGGAATGCTTAACCCGCTACCTATTCCAGAGTGGAAATGGGAGAATATAGCTATGGACTTCGTAGTGGGGTTACCGGCAGCGTCCAACAGAGTGGACTCCATATGGGTGATTGTGGACAGACTCACCAAATCTGCTCACTTCATCCCTGTCAGGAGTGGCTACTCTGTGGACAAGTTGGCGCAGGTATATGTGGATGAGATCGTCAAACTGCATGGGGTTCCTGTTTCGATAGTGTCTTATAGAGGGCCCCAGTTCACCTCTAGGTTTTGGCGGAGTCTGCAGAATGCCATGGGTACCAGGTTGGATTTCAGTACTGCCTTCCACCCCCAGACTGATGGACAATCAGAAAGGACCATCCAGACTATCGAGGATATGCTTAGAATGTGTGTGCTGGACTTTGGCGGTTCTTGGAGGCAGCATCTACCTTTGGTGGAGTTTGCCTACAATAACAGCCATCATGCTAGCATCGGGATGGCTCCATATGAAGCTTTGTATGGAAGGAAGTGCAGATCGCCTGTTTGCTGGGAAGAAGTTGGAGAAAAGGCCTTGGCAGGGCCTGAGCTAGTAGAGATTACCAGCAGGGTGGTAACCATAATCAGAGAAAGGATCAAGACTGCTGCAAGCAGATAGAAGAGTTATGCAGACATCCGCAGACGGCAGGTAGAGTTTCAGGAGGGGGATCTGGTATTGCTCAAGGTGTCTCCAATGAAAGGAGTGGTTCGGTTCGGAAAGAAAGGTAAACTAGCCCCACGATACATCGGACCCTTTGAAGTCTAGCAAAAGATTGGGAATGTGTCGTACAAGCTGGATTTACCTGCTTCAATGGAAAGAATCCATCCGGTTTTCCATGTTTCCATGTTGAGGAAGTTCGTGTCAGATCCGAGCAAGGTTCTTAGTGAGCCTGATGTGGAGATCCAAGAAGATATCACTTATGTTGAGCAGCCAGTGCGGATCATAGACACCCAGATCAGAAAGCTAAGAAACAAAGAAATCTCGATGGTGAAAGTCCTATGGAACCACCACAATATGGAAGAGTGCACTTGGGAGACACGGGAGTCCATGCTCCAGCAATACCCTTATCTTTTCTAAGGTTAGTTTCTTATGTGTTTCATGTGCTTTATGAGTATGTTATGTTGTATGCCATGCTATGTGCTAGTTGAGGAACATTCGAGGACGAATGTTCTAAAGGGGGGGAGAATGTAATACCCGGCTAGACTCCGGTATCGGAATTCCTACCGTCCGGTGGAATTTCGGATGTCGGAGACCTCTAAAAGGGTAAAACCATGTTTTCATAAAATGTTTTAATGTTTTTGATGATTTTAAGTAAAAAGGAAATGAGTTTTTGCATGAAAACAACCTTAGAGGAAAACTCAGGTTCGGCCGCCGAAACTCAAAGTTCGGCCGCCGAACATGCATGCATTTCGGGTGTGCCTTAGGCCCCCGAAGGCATAAGTGAGGGAAGTCCAGGTTCGGCTGCCGAACCTCAAGTTCGGCCGCCGAACATGGCATGCATGCGGAGGCACGTTCGGCCCCCGAACGTGGCCTGGCCAGCCACTATAAAAGGGTCCCTTAGCCAAAAACGGGCGAGTTTTCTCCCCATTGTCGGCCAAGGTGAGCTCTCCGCTTTTCCTCACCAATCTTGAGTCTTTTCCTTCAGATCTTTCAAGATTTTCACAAGTTTTTACTTTGTTTTAAAGATTTTCAAGTTTTGAGCAAGTTTTGAACTTGGAGACCCAAGGAGCTAAATCTCTCCCAACTCCAAGTTAGATCGCCCCTACTCTCGATCTTTAAGAGGTAAGAGTCGATCTCTAGCTTACATTATGTTTTAAACAAGTTTTATGCAAGTTCATGGGGTAGAAAATGCATGAGTAAGCTTATGTTGAGTTTATGGGTTTTTGATGAGTTTTTGAGCAATGTGGCTTGTAATGTGTGTTTGATGTGTTGTAGTTGGGGTTTAAGGTAGTTTGTGACCCCTAGGAGCTTGTATGCATGTTTTGGTTGAGCTAAATGCATGAAGGTATGAGTTTGGAGGCATTTGTGCATGTTTGAACCAAGTTTCTGCCCTTTGGGAGAAACCAGGTTCGGCAGCCGAAAGGGACTTTCAGCCGCCGAACCCTCTTGTGGAAGTAGCCTTCGGCTGCCGAAGCTTGCCCCCGAAAGGAGACTTTCGTCTCTGTCTGGGAGTTTCGGCCGTCGAAAGTGCCGCCGAACATGCATGAGTTTCGCCTCTGTCTGGGAGTTTTGGCCGCCGAAGGTGCCGCCGAACCTGCCTGACTTTCGGCTCTGGAGGGACTTTCGGCCGCCGAACCTGCCGCCGAAAGTGCCCTGTCCAGCCTTCCTTTGCATGTTCTTGCATGGATGATTTGAGATGTTTTAGGGGGTTTTTGGGGGATGTTTTTAGAGTTATGTTCTAGTTGTTTGGTCCCTCATTTGAGTCCACCTGTGTAGGTTCGGACCCGAGGAACCGAGGACCCCAGCAGTGAGTCAGCTGCTTCAGTCAGTGTCAGAGCTAGCCAGAGGTGAGTGGAATAACTCTTATGCTTTTAAATAAATAAATCAGTTTTGAGCATGTTCATGCATCACGGATGCCATGTGATATTTTAGGATGCTTGCATTAGAAATCACGAATATGTTGCATTGCATAATATGTTGTTGATGTGGATGAATGTTGAATGATCCATTGGCCCTCATATGTTATGACATGATGATATGATATGGAAGTCCAGGTGTGGCCTGCACTACGCCCCTGGCACTTTATAAGAGAAAGACCGGACGTGGCCTGCACTACGCCCCCGGCACCATGGATTATGTATGTTCTGTTATGTTATGTGTAAGAGAAAGACCAGGTGTGGCCTGCACTACGCCCCTAGCATGATTGGAATATGTAGAGGGCTAAATGGTGACAAGTTCATCCTTGATATGTTTAGTTGTGATGTGATGCATTCCATGATAGCATGTGTTTTAAATGCTTTATGATTCTGCTCACTGGGCTCTAGTAGCTCACCCCTCTCCCAATTTCCCCAGGTTTGCAGGTACAGGGTAGACCAGGAGGTTTACAAGAGTAGTGAAGTCATGTGTTTATAATAGGTAGAATGTGGACATGATGATTTGTAAAAATGATGTAAAGTTATGAGTAGTTATGTAATGTAATGATATTGAGGATTAGATGTTGTGCTTGACCTATGTATAAGGTATCCCTTTTAATGCATGATCCTAAATCTTTTTATGATGTTTATGTAGACCAACTCAACATATGATGTTTTGCCCATTGGGGCATTGAGGAGATCCCACTGAGGGGTCATGTTTATGTTTATGATTATGTCCAGTGCATGCACAGGTTGAGTTTGGCATATGAATTATAGAATGTATGAAAGAAAAGTTTTAATTTTTATGTATGTTGTTGATCATGTATGGGATTAAACAGGTTTACAGGTTTCATGTTAAGCTTGCTACGGGTCCCGGCGGCCTTAAGCCGACCTGGATCCTAGCGCCGGTAGTGGTCCGATTTTCGGGTCGTTACAATATGCTTTTTATAGATAACGCTGACATTTGAAGTGTAATAAATAAAAATATTAGCAACTTAAGAGCAATGGTAACATCTTGAACTCTCTGATAGCGGTATTAGTCCAAGAGCAAATAAAATTATATTCATCATACATATATGCAAAGTTACCCCTAAAGGGCAACAACTCAATATACGCTCCAAAGGTTATATTTATATCAAGCGATATCCTAAAGACCATACAAATATAGGCTAAACTGAGAATAAATCACCCGTCATTAAGGTATTATCTAATTAATGTATATACAAAGTGTAGTCGACTATTTATTTAGTTATAATATAAAATTTCTTTCCATTTAATTTACCATTATCTATTTCTATTTCTATACAATACAATATCGCATATAAATATACATTTAATAAAATACCATTATTATAAATTTACTCACATGTGTTGAAAACAGAATAAAGTGCAGGTAGTTGGAGTACTCCTAATATCTAGAGCAAAAGTTGGATCCTCTCCTAGAATTATAGGAAATATAGTGCACTAAGAATTGACATTTAAATTATAGAATGCAAATGTGGAATATGAATTACATTATTAATTTCTAAAAATTCTAACAAAAATCTAGCGGCATTCCATCATAAACTAGATTTTTTTTTAAATTTTTCAAAAGTTGAACCAACTTAACAACACATAATATTCATCATAAATAATTTAAAATATCCATTTGAAGCTTTCAACTATATATATATAATAATTCCATCTGTAACGACTCGAAAACTGGACCACTATCGGCGCTAGGATCCAGATCGACTTAAGGTCATCGGGACCCATAGCAAGCCAACTATACATCCTGTACACCTGATAAAATCCCATACATGATCAATATTTCCATAAAAATTTTAAACTTTCCATATACCAAGCTTGACCTGTGCATGCACCATAACATTAAACATACAAACCCCATACTAGAGCCCTCATCAAATGCTCTAGTGGGGCAACATAACATATGTCAAGCCTGGTTCAACATAACTTATCATTAAAACATTTCATAAGATCATGTACAAGAGGGATTAACCATACATTAGGGCCAAGCACAATACTAATTATCATTACATCACTGGACAATACCTTACATTACATTACATTATTTTACATATCATGTCCACTACTAATCTATTACATAGACATAGCTTTTACCCTTGATGACTTCCCGGTCTATCCTGAACCTGCAAACCTGGGGGTTAGGGGAAAGGGGTGAGCTACAAAAGCCCAGTGAACAGAACAATAAAACAGTTTATAAACATATGCCATCATGAAATGCATCACATCACAAACAATTCACATCACGGATGGATTTGTCACTAATAACCCTCTACATAGTCCAATTGTGCCATGGGCGTAGTGCAAGCCACACCTGATCTTTCTCTTACATATACAAATCATAACATTATCCAACCATACCGGGGGTGTAGTGCAGGCCACACCTGGACTTTTTCTTACATAGTGCCAGGGGTGTAGTGCAGGCCACACCTGGTCTTCCACATCGTAATATAGCATATCATATCGAGAGCTAATGGATCATCCAATATCCATCAACATCAATAGCAAATTATGCAATGCATTATATTCGTGAATTCTAATGCAACAACCTATAAACTTGCCAATCGTGATGCATGAACATGCTTAAGAGTTTAATTAATTTTAAAATAAAAAGTAGTTTTGTTCTACTCACCTCTGGCTGACTCTGAAACAGCTAACACTGCTGGACTCCTCGGTTCCTCGGGTCCGAACCTACACAGGTGGACTCAAATGAGGGACCAAACAAACTCTAACATGACTCTAAACATCTCCCCAAAAATCCCCCAAAACATCATAAAACATTCATAGAAAACATGCAAAGGAAGGCTGGACAGGGCACTTTCGGCAGCAGGTTCGGCGGCCGAAAGTCCTTCCAGAGCGGAAAGTCACCCACTTTTGGGGGCAGGTTCGACGGCCGAAACTCCTCTCTAGACCCGAAAGTCCAGACTTTCGGGGGTGAGTTTAGGCGGCCTAAACTGCCTTCCCTAGCAGGTTCGACAGCCGAACATGGCTTCGGCAGCCGAACCTGGGTTCTCCAGAATGGCAGAACCCGATTCCGCCTCATGCATTCAACCATCCAAAAACCTCACAACATGCATTCAACTATTCTAAAACATGCATAAACACTTATTCAAGCATATAGGGGTATAAAACTACTCTATACCCCAACAAACATCACATTTAGCATACATTCATCACTTAACTAACATAAACCCTAACATTTTACATCTAGCCTAAACATGCATCAAAACCCTTAACCCCTTCTTAAAACTTACTTAAAACATCATAAAAGGCATGGATCGACAGTTACCTCTTGAAGATCAAGAGGAGATGTGATCCCAAACTTGGAGAGATGGAGGAACGAGCTCCTGGGGTCTCCAAGCTTCAAAACTTTGATCTTTAGCTCAAAAATCTTCAAAACAAGATGAAAGCTTGTCAAAAACTTGAAAGATTTGAAGGAAAACATAAAATCGACCAAAGAAAGGCAAAATATCACCTACACCCGAAAATATAGAGAGGAAACTCGCCCATTTTCGGACATGGGGCCTTTTATAGGTGGCTGGCCAAACCACCTTCGGGGGCCAAAGGTGCCTCCGCAAACCCCCCATGTTCGGAGGCCGAACTTGAGGTTCGGCGGTCGAACCTGGATTTTCCTCCTTAGTCTTTTTTATCAAAAATCAATTTTCTTTCTTCAATACAACCATAAAAACATGTAAAAACATTTTAGAAAACCTTTATTTTTACCATTCTAGAAGGCTCCGACATCCGAGAAATTTCAAATTCCGCCGGAAGATAGAAATTTTGATGCCGGGGTCTAGCCAGGTATTACATTCTTTCCCCCTTAAGAACATTCATCCCCGAATGTTCAACACACAAGCATAGCAACAAGAAAGCACACAAAAACACAAAACACTAACCTTAGAAGAGATAAGGGTATTGCTGGAGCATGGACTCCCGTGTTTTCTAGGTACATTCTTCTATATTGTGGTGATTCCAAAGGACTTTCACCATCGGGATTTCCTTGTTCCTCAGCTTTCTGATCTCCTAGGATCTCAACATCAGGCTCATTAAGAACCTTGCCTGAATTTGACACGAACTTTCGTAATATGGAAACATGGAAAACCGGATGGATTCTCTCCATTGAAGCAGGTAGATCCAGCTTGTACGATACATTCCCAATCTTCTGCAAGATTTCAAAGGGTTCGATGTACCGTGGAGCTAGCTTACCTTTCTTCCCAAAATGAATTACCCCTTTCATAGGAGACACCTCGAGCAACACCATATCTCCCTCCTGAAACTCTACAAGCTTCCTACGGACGTCTGCATAACTCTTCTGCCGACTCACAGCCATCTTGATCCTTTCTCTAATAACGGGCACTACTCTGCTAGTGATCTCTACTAGCTCAGGCCCTGCTAAGGCCCTTTCTCCCACTTCCTCCCAGCAGACAGGTGACCTGCACTTCCTCCCATGCAGAGCTTCATAAGGAGCCATCCCTATGCTAGCATGATAGCTGTTATTGCAGGCAAACTTCACCAAAAGTAGATGATGCCTCCAGGAACTGCCAAAATCTAGCACACACATTCTGAGCATATCTTCTATGGTCTGTATGGTCCTCTCTGACTGTCCATCAGTCTGTGGATCGAAAGCAGTGCTAAAGTCTAGCCTGGTACCCATAGCATTTTGCAGACTCTGCCAAAACTTGGAGGTGAACTGGGGTCCCCTATCTGACACTATAGAAATGGGAGCCCCATGCAACCTAAGCACTTCATCCACATACACCTGTGCCAGTTTATCCACAGAATAGCCACACCTGACAGGAATTGTAATACCCGGCTAGATCCTGGCATCGAAATCCTGACTTTCCGGCGGAATCTCCATCGAAATCTGGAATTTAAAGATGCCGGAGCCCTCTAGAAGGGTAAAATGTGTTTTCTAAAATGTTTTCACATGATTTTATGGTTTTAATGCAAAAGAAATTGAGTTTTGAAAAGAAAAGACCAAGTAGGGAAGAACCCAAGTTCGGCCGTCGAACCTCAAGTTCGGCCGCCGAACATGGGGCTGTTCAGGAGGCACGTTAGGCTTCCGAAAATGGCTTTCTTTCGGCCGCCGAACGTGGTGAGGTTTTGAAAGCAGCTTTGGCCGCCGAAGGAGGTTTGGCCGGCCACCTATAAAAGGCCCTCAGATCGAAAATGGGTGAGTTTTCTCCCCATTCTCGAGCTAGGGTGAGTTCATGTCCTCCTTTGGTTGATTTCATGTTCTTTCTTCAAATCCCTCAAGTTTTCATGAGTTTTATCTTTGTTTTGATGAGTTTTGAGCTTAAGATCAAGTTTTGGAGCTTGGAGACCCAAGGAGCTAGATTTCTCCCATCTCCAAGTTAGGGATCGCACCAACCCTCGATCTTCAAGAGGTAAGTGTAGATCCACACCCTTTTCTTTGTTTTAAGAAGGTTTTAAGGAGTTTTGATGCTTGTGTGTGGGTAGATGTGCATGTTAAGGTTTATGTGAGTTTTATGCCCAATGTATGTTTATGTGATGTTTGTGTTGGGGTTTAAGTTAGTTTATGCCCTAAATGCATGAGGGAGTGTTTATGCATGTTTGGGAGAGAGCATGTGAGGTTTTGGGTTGTTTTGGAAGGTTTGGAGGCTGTTTGTGCATGAGGAGGCTGAGTTCTGCCTTTCTAGAAGAGCTCAAGTTCGGCCGCCGAACCTGCCTATGGAGGCAAGCTTTTGGCTGCTGAACCCTGCCCCTGAAAGTTGGACTTTCGGCTCTGGAGGGGAGTTTCGGCCATCAAAGGTGCCGCCGAACATGCATGAGTTTTGGATCTGGAAGGAACCTTCGGCCGCCGAAGGTGCATGGCTTTCGGCTCTGGAGGGACTTTCGGCCGCCGAACCTGCCGCCGAAAGTGCCCTGTTCAGCCTTCCTTTGCATGTTTTCTATGAATGTTTTAAGATATTTTAGGGAGTTTTTGGGGAGTTGTTTAGGGTCTTGTTAGAGTGTGTTTGGTCCCTCATTTGAGTTCATCTGTGTAGGATCGGACTCGAGGAACTGAGGAGGCCAGCAGTGTTAGCTATTGCAGAGTCAGTCCAGCGTCTGCCAGAGGTGAGTGGAACTAACTCTAATGTTTTTAGCATGTTTCACGCATCATGAATACCATGTTTATATTAGGTTGTTGCATTAGATTTCACGAAGATGTTGCATTGCATAATTTGCTGTTGATGTGGATGGACCAAGGCGACCCCAATAGCCCTAGATATGATATGTTAATGAAGTCCTGAGGAGCCCCTTCGAGAGCCGGGCACCATGTTATGTTATAGAAGTCCTGAGAAGCTCCTTCGAGGGCCGGGCACAGACAGAAGGAGTTTTGGTGGTCATGTGCATCCGTGATGTGAAATGTTTGTGATGTGACGCATTCCATAATAGCATATGATTTATTAAACTGTTTTTCCCTATTCTGCTCACTGGGCTTTTTAGCTCACCCCTCTCCCTAACCCCCAGGTTTGCAGGTCTGAGGTAGTGCGGGAAGTCGGCAAGGACTAATGTTATGTTTATGTAATAGATTAGCATGTTAGCGTGGACATGTAATGTAAATTGATATAATGTATTTTAAGATAATGTAATGTAATGACTTGAGGATTAGTTGTGTGCTTGGCCCTAAGGTCTGGTTAATCCCTTTTTGTACATGATGTATGTTATGTTTGTATTGATGTCATATGAGGAACCAGGCTTGACTTATGTAATGTGGACCACACTAGGACATTTGTTGAGGGCTCTGGTGTGGGTTATATGTTTATAGTATGTTGTATGCTCAGGTCAAGCTTGGTATAGTAAATGTTTTAAAGTTTTTTTTTATGGAATGTTTGATCATGTATGGGATTATACCAGTTGTACAGGATGTATGTCAGGCTTGCTACGGGTTTCGACGGCCTTAAGCCGATCTGGATCCTAGCACCGATAGCGGTCCGATTTCTGGGTCATTACAGATTAGTATCAGAGCCCTAGGTTCACATGGTCGGACCTAGAGTGTGTTGGGCTCATAGAGGTCGTAGAAGGGCAAGCACAATAGGCAAAATCATGTCCACTAGGATAGGATATAGAGTCCTGTCTTGAATGATGATGTGAAATGCCATGATGTTATGCATGTGCATTAATGTTATGCTATGTATGTGATGCAGGTTCATGTGTTTCCACATGAACCATATGATGCTAATGTTTGGATGATTGTGTGTTGTTCTTCAGAGGAGCTAGGATGCAAGGCACTCATCGATCTGTGGAATCGACTGGAGTTCCGTCTGAGAGGGAAGGTATGGGCACCTTTCCCTCTACTCTGCCAAGAGCGCAGTCGTGTAGAGTCGGCAGATGGGGAACATCAAGGGACCCTGTAAGGTCTTTTGATGTGAGCAGAGAAGGAATGGATCTAAGGAGAATGTCAGCTGATGCGAGAGAAGTAGAGATGGATGTTCAGAGGAGAGATGGAGGTCTGGATGTGAGCATGTTTGAAGAAGGCATGGGAGAGTCTCAAGAAGACGCTCAGACTCAGGATTCCAGAATCTCGGGTTCAGGAGGAATTGATCCCTCTACCCTGAGTACAGCCGCCACGAGAAGTAAGAAGTGGGGGAAGACCACCAATAAGGGAGGCAAAGGCCTCAGAAGATCGAAGAAGAACAAGTTTTGGAATCGGTTGAAATCCAGTCTGGGTTTTGTTAGCGGCTCAAGCTCTGGCTCAGGCAGTTCAAGGTGCTTGAGGTGTGGAAGGCCACACAAGGGAGTCTATCTGATTGGGACGACAGCATGTTTTAGATGCGGTCAGGAAGGGCACATGGTACGTGAGTGTCCCATTGCGCCCTGGTTGGCACAGTCCCAGCGGGCGACTTCAGGTAGAGTGGCTCAGCCAGCAGCTCCAGCCATATTTCAGGGCAGTGGTCAAGGCAGAGGGAGAGGGTCAGCCTTTCCTTCTGAAGGTTCCCGAGGAGAAGGTCCATCAGCTCCAGCGCGGATCTTCACCCAAGCTCAGCAGGAGGCAAACACATCGAACACGGTGGTGTCAGGTACGCTCACTTTTGAATGTTCTGATGTGTATGTTTTTGTGAACCCTGGTGTTTCTTTTTCTTTAGTTGCTCTAGGAGCCGTCGAGAGGTTGAGTTGATAACTTCTGGGCTAGAGTGTCCTCTTTGGATCAGTGGACCCAAGTGTGATCCATCTATGGCAGAGTCAGTCTGCCGGTCCAATTCAGTGTCAGTTGAGGGTAGATGCCTTCCACCCGACCTTGAGGTCCTAGACTTGACTGTCTGGACGTCATTCTAGGGATGGATTGGTTTTTTCTACTCGTGGTGCTACCTTGGGCCTTAGAGACAAGGTAGTCAGGTTCAGAGGACAGGATGGGTCAGAGGTAGTCTGTTGAGGGGACAGTGTAGGGATGCCTAGAGGTTTGATGTCAACCTTTCAAGCTCGTAGGGTGCATAGGAGGGGTTGTCTGAGGGTTTGAGCTCTTGTTGAGAGTTTAGCAGTCAGGTCAGGGAACCAGCCTCCGTGTCTGTTGTTTGAGAGAGAGTTCTTAGATGTTTTCCCAGGCGAGCTGTCAGGTTTACCACCTGCTAGGGAGATAGGGTTTGGACAGAGAAGTGATGTCAGGAATCAGGTTCATCTCTACTCTTCTCTACAGGATGGCACCTGCAGAGTTGTAGAAGTTGAAGGAGCAGTTGCAAGAGCTTGGTAGACAAGGGTTTTATCCGACCTAGTACCTCACCCTGGATTGCTCTAGTGTTGTTGTGGGAAAAGCAGGATAGATCCTTGAGACCCTGTGTCGACTTCAGGCAGTTGAACAAGGTCGCTACCAAGAACAGGTATTCCCTACCTGTCGAGGATCAGAAATGAAGTTAGTTCAGTAGAGATGAAGGGAGAAGAGAAAGGCTCAGAGTGCGCAGCGGAAGCTTATGGAGTTCAGGAGAAGGTTGGGGTATTGCTTATGGTATCTCCAATAAAGAGGTGATTCGTTATGGGTCGAAGGGTAAAGTAGCTCCAAGATACATCGGACCCGTTGAAGTCCTGCAAAGGATTGGGGATGTATCTGATAAGCTAGATTTACCTACTCGATGGAGAAAGTCCATTCAGATTTCCATGTTCCTGTGTTATGAAAGTTCGTATCAGATCCAAGTGAGGTTCTTAAAGAATCAGAGGTGGAGATCTCAGGGAGTCTCACCTATGTTGAGCATCCAGTGCGGATCATAGACACACAAGTTAGGAAGCTAAGGAATAAGGAATCCCGATGGTGATAGCCCTTTGGAATCACCACATAATGGAAAAGTGTGCCTGAGAGACCCGGGAGTTCATACTCCAGCAGTACCGTATCTCTTTTAGGAGAGGTTTTTAGGCTTTGCTTGCTTGCTTGCTGCTTGTTTGTTTGTTGTTTGAACATTCGGGGACGAATGTTCTTAAAGGGGGGAAGAATGTAATACCCGGCTAGATCCTGGCATCGAAATCCCGACTTTCCGGCGGAATCTCCGTCGGAATCTAGAATTCAAAGATACTGGAGCCCTCTAGAAGGGTAAAATGTGTTTTCTAAAATGTTTCACATGATTTTATGGTTTTAATGCAAAAGAAATTGAGTTTTGAAAAGAAAAGACCAAGGAGGGAAGAACCCAGGTTCGGCCGCCGAACCTCAAGTTCGGCCGCCGAATATGGGGCTGTTTAGGAGGCACGTTAGGCTTCCGAAAATGGCTTTCTTTCGGCCGCCGAACATGGTGAGGTTTTGGAAGCAGCTTTGGCCGCTGAAGGAGGTTTGGCCGGCCACCTATAAAAGGCCCTCAGATCGAAAATGGGCGAGTTTTCTCCCCATTCTCGAGCTAGGGTGAGTTCATGTCCTCCTTTGGTTGATTTCATGTTCTTTCTTCAAATCCCTCAAGTTTTCATGAGTTTTATCTTTGTTTTGACGAGTTTTGAGCTTAAGATCAAGTTTTGGAGCTTGGAGACCCAAGGAGCTAGATTTCTCCCATCTCCAAGTTAGGGATCGCACCAACCCTCGATCTTCAAGAGGTAAGTGTAGATCCACACCCTTTTCTTTGTTTTAAGAAGGTTTTAAGGAGTTTTGATGCTTGTGTGTGGGTAGATGTGCATGTTAAGGTTTATGTGAGTTTTATGCCCAATGTATGTTTATGTGACGTTTGTGTTGGGGTTTAAGTTAGTTTATGCCCTAAATGCATGAGGGAGTGTGTATGCATGTTTGGGAGAGAGCATGTGAGGTTTTGGGTTGTTTTGGAAGGTTTGGAGGCTGTTTGTGCATGAGGAGGCTGAGTTCTGCCTTTCTGGAAGAGCTCAGGTTCGGCCGCCGAACCTGCCTGTGGAGGCAAGCTTTTGGCTGCCGAACCCTGCCCCTGAAAGTTGGACTTTCGGCTTTGGAGGGGAGTTTCGGCCGCCGAAGGTGCCGCCGAACATGCATGAGTTTCGGATCTGGAAGGAACCTTCGGCCGTCGAAGGTGCATGGCTTTCGGCTCTGGAGGGACTTTCGGCCGCCGAACCTGCCGCCAAAAGTGCCCTGTTCAGCCTTCCTTTGCATGTTTTCTATGAATGTTTTAAGATGTTTTAGGGAGTTTTTGGGGAGTTGTTTAGAGTCTTGTTAGAGTGTGTTTGGTCCCTCATTTGAGTCCACCTGTGTAGGATCGGACCCGAGGAACCGAGGAGGCCAGTAGTGTTAGCTGTTGCAGAGTCAATCCAGCGTCTGCCAGAGGTGAGTGGAACTAACTCTAATGTTTTTAGCATGTTTCACGCATCATGAATACCATGTTTATATTAGGCTGTTGCATTAGATTTCACGAATATGTTGCATTGCATAATTTGATGTTGATGTGGATACACCAAGGCGACCCCAAATAGCCCTAGATATGATATGTTAATGAAGTCCTGAGGAGCCCCTTTGAGGGCCGGGCACCATGTTATGTAACAGAAGTCCTGAGGAGCTCCTTCGAGGGCCGGGCATAGACAGAGGGAGTTTTGGTGGTCATGTGCATCTGTGATGTGAAATGTTTGTCATGTGACGCATTCCATGATAGCATATGATTTATTAAACTGTTTTTCCCTGTTCTGCTCACTGGGCTTTTTAGCTCACCCCTCTCCCTAACCCCCAGGTTTGCAGGTCTAAGGTAGTGCGGGAAGTCGGAAAGGACTAATGTTATGTTTATGTAATAGATTAGCATGTTAGCGTGGACATGTAATGTAAATTGATATAATGTATTTTAAGATAATGTAATGTAATGACTTGAGGATTAGTTGTGTGCTTGGCCCTAAGGTCTGGTTAATCCCTTTTTGTACATGATCTATGTTATGTTTGTATTGATGTCATGTGAGGAACCATGCTTGACTTATGTAATGTGGACCACACTAGGGCATTTGATGAGGGCTCTGGTGTGGGTTATATGTTTATAGTATGTTGTATGCTCAGGTCAAGCTTGGTATAGTAAATGTTTTAAAGTTTTTTTTTATGGAATGTTTGATCATGTATGGGATTATACCAGTTGTACAGGATGTATGTCAGGCTTGCTACGGGTCCCGGCGGCCTTAAGCCGATCTGGATCCTAGCACCGATAGCGGTCCGGTTTTTGGGTCGTTACAGGATTGAAGTGAGTAGATTTGGTAAGTCTGTCCACAATCACCCATATGGAGTCCAATCTGTTGGACGTTGCCGGTAACCCCACCACGAAATCTATAGCTATATTCTCCCATTTCCACTCTGGAATCGGCAGTGGGTTAAGCATTCAAGCCGACTTCTGATGTTCTAGCTTCACCCTCTGACATACTGTAACAGCCCGGACGTGAACCCCGGCACTGTTACCGTTCACGGCCCAGGGCTATCCCTCGCCTGGCCTCTTTTGCCATCTCGGGCTTTCCATTGGCGTCATGAACAGCTCTTAACATCCATTCACCCTCACGGGTTCCTGGCAGGATTTGTCCCCTTGGGTTCTTGCATCGAATGCATCCTTCCCCAAGTGGATTTGGCCCAAATTTCCCTTTGGAAATTAGGTCGCCTCCCCCACTACTTGAACCCTTGACCTCCCACTTTAAGGGAATAGTCTGGTGAGAGTGAGTACCAATTGTTCTCACCAGACTATTCCCTTAAAGTGGGAGGTCAAGGGTTCGAGTAGTGGGGGAGGCGACCTAATTTCCAAAGGGAAATTTGGGCCAAATCCACTTGGGGAAGGATGCATTCGATGCAAGAACCCAAGGGGACAAATCCTGCCAGGAACCCGTGAGGGTGAATGGATGTTAAGAGCTGTTCACGACGCCAGTGGAAAGCCCGAGGTGGCAAAGAGGCCAGGCGAGGGATAGCCCTGGGCCGTATGTGTAACGACCCGAAAATCGGACCGCTACCGGCGCTAGGATCCGGGTCGGCTTAAGGCCGCCAAGACCCGTAGCAAGCCTGACTGAACAGTCCTGGCGATCTTCACTAATTCCGGGTCCTCATGCTGTTTCTGAGCCACCTATTCCAGAAACACGGGTGTCACTCTCATTTGAGCTATCAAAGCACCTGTACTAGGCAATGTTAGTGTATATGCCCTAGGCCATTATCTTGGACCTTTTTGTATGTCATTTTTTGTTATAAATAAAAGAGGTTTTTATCATTATTATTTGTTTGCATGTTACATAATAATGATTATCATCCCTGGTTACTTATTATTATGTTGATAATAATAAAATATAACTGGTATGGTTATTGATTGATAATCATGAGATGATTATGTATATGTTGATATAATTCAATAATCATAAATACTTGTTGGAGAACAAAGTATTGGATGGACCCGCATTGAGATCACTACATGGGTCATTGTCATAAGTGAATCTCAAAGTAGTTATGTCTTAATCCTTTGACTTGAGATTGTCATAGTTTCCAACATAAGGACTATTATGTTTTGACATAATCAAACATTGTCTTTAATCGGACAATCATAAAGGTTATGATTGAACATAATAGAAATTATGTAGAGGAAAATGAACAATCAAGATAGGATTTGTCCCTTTTTATGAGAGAGATATCTTCTGGGCCCCTCGATAAGTGAGACTGAGAAATGCATGGCCGTGCTCAAATGAATTGATAGTGTGATCAATATCATTTGAATTTATCAGTCTACTTAGAGATCGAGAAATCATAAGTTTGAACATTATAAATTTGACATTGACCATGACTTATGTTCAAACTAGATATCGTGAGACAAAGGGATTAATACATGTTCTATTTAATAGGCTTTATCGGACTATTGATCCTCATATTAGTTGGGTAGTCATAATGTCTTGCTAGAGGCCACTTATGACTTATAGGCCTTGTTGGACTGGGCCTATTGCCAATTAATATGAGCCTATTGGGTCACACACAAGAACGTTGTTGATGTGCTATATTAATGGGCTAAAAGCCCATTAGTATAATTAATAATAATAAAGTGTTATTATTATTAATATTATTATTAATATTAATTATTAATATAATTAATAATAATAAGTGTTATTATTATTAATAATAATAATTTATTATTATGAGATAATAATATTTAAAAAGATCTGCAGTCTATCTGTAAGTGTTACAGATAAAGGACTCTATCACATAAAGATATTTGAGTATCTGTGAGATTGTGATAGTGGGTTCTAAGCACAACTCTTTTAGGAAAAGAGTTGTGGGAAAATAAAAAGACTGAGGCCTATAAATACTCCTTCTACAGATTGAGTAGGGGGTTAAAAAGTTTTGAGAAAACTCAGTCTAAAAGATTGTAGAACATAGAGCACATAATCTATCCATCTTGAAAAGAGCTAGCACTCTAGAAGGATAGAAGACGTTCGTGTGGATACCATAGAGGGTGTTCGTTTGAAAAGGCAGCACCATCAGTCCGCCAGTGTATCTTCACTACGAGATTAACAGGTTAGTCTCACATCTTTCTTATGATTTAAACGGAGCACTCGGATTCTGGAAAGGAAATCCAAAATTTTATTTTTCCGCTGCGCAATTAGATTGCAATTAATCTCCGGATTTCCCAACAGTGGTATCAGAGCCAGGTTGTACTTTTCGTTTAAATTAACTATGCCATGATTGATATTATATATGTGATATATGTTTATTAGAATGGCATGATAATTATAGATAAATGATTAGATCATTTAAATAATTTTAATTTTGTTAGAAAATTAAATTAATTAAATAAAAATATTTGCAACTGGATTCACGATGAACAGTCATCGTGAACCCAGAAGTTGGCGAGGCTGATGGGCGGACGTGGAGGGCGTGTGACGCTCGCGACCACCTGCAGAGAGTGTCTTTGCCGCCGCCGGCGAGGAACGACTGATTCTTCGGCCGTCAATAGCCTGGCCGGCGTCACTGCCTGGAACGCAGTGACTGAGAAGGCCGGCCCCGGAGGATCGCGCGCCCTGAAAGGGCCGCGCGACCGGAGGGTCGCGCCTCCCCGTAGGTCGCGCGACCGGTGGGTCGCTCAACCCGAGGGGTAGCACGACCGGAGGGTCGCTCCTCCCGGTGGGTCGCGCGACCGGTGGGTCGCGCCTCCCAGTGGGTCGCGCGACCCAAGGGGTAGCGCGCCCGGGGATCGCTCGACCAGTGCCTCGCGCGCCGGTGGGTCATGCATCGGTGGTTCGCCCGCCGGTGAGTCGCGCGACGATGAGGGCAACGACCGGAGAGTCCGGCGGGCTTCTGGACCTTCGGGCAGAAGCTGGGGGAAGAAGATGATGCCCCAAAATTACGTTTTTGCCCCTGAAAATAATAAAATAATAATAATAATAATAATAATAATAATAATAATAAGAAAATATTTATTTTCTTTTAGTCTTTAAATTAGATTTAAATGACTATATTTTATTATTATTTTTAGTCTTTAAATCAGATTTAAATTACTATATTTTATTATTATTATTTTTAGTCTTTAAATCAGATTTAAATGATTATATTTTATTAGTATGGGATACTATGCATCATTGTCTATATATATATATATATATGTATGCATATTGGATGCTATGATATATATATATGTAAGATAAAATAATTTTATTATTTTGTTATACATTAGTATGAGATACTATGCATGATGGTTTATATATGTATGCATATTGGATGTCATAATATATACACATGCAAGACAAAATAATTAAAATTAAAATTGAACCCTCATTTCAAAATTTTAAGTTTTAATGCCACCCATATATTAAAAACCTATCAAGACTAAGATCACCAAAATGCAGGTTTTGCCAAAGCAAAGTGCATTAGGATTATCCTAGTAAGGTAGGATGAGTAATGGTTACTCATTTATTTAATTTTGGTTGAGCTTAATTAGGCTATCAAAACGGTTTTGGGCCTAAGGCATTAGATGAGGTATAACATGCATTTGACATATGATGTCAATACCTCATAATTTAAGAGTTACATTAGATGTAATTGGTAAGGGGTTACCTACCTAAATAACTTAATTCTAAGCGTCATGCCAAAGCTGACTTAGAATTAGGTGAAATATGGATCTTAGCCCACTAAAATATTATTATTATTTTGAGGGTTATATTTTAGTGGGAGATTATCATCACCTCAATATTAATTTGTCTACTAAATTAATTATGTTTGCATATTTTTGTAGATAATTATAGCTGCTAATAACAATTTCACCTTATCACTGCGATCTATCCTTGAGAAGGATAAACTGAAAGAAAATGGGACTAATTTTGTTGACTGGTTTAGAAATTTGAGAAATGTTCTCAAAGCAAGAGAAAAAGTCCTACGTGCTTGATGAAGCTGTCCCTGAACCACCTCCTGCTGATGCTACTAATGCTGTTAAGAACAAGCATAAGAAGCATATGGATGATTCTAATGACATTGGATGTCTTATGTTGGCGACTATGTGCCCAGAACTTCAGAAGGATCTGGAGCACCTTGAGGCCTATGAGATGAGTGTCCATCTCAAACAAGCTTTCCAACAACAAGCTAGGCAGGATAGGTATGAAACTACCATTGCATTGCATGATTGCAAAATGGCTGAAGGTGATTCAGTTAGTGCTCATGTTTTAAAGATGAAAGGCTACATTGATCACCTTGCTAGGCTTGGCTATCCTCTGAGTTTAGAACTCTCCACGGATTTGATCCTACATTCTTTACCTAGCAGTTTTTCTCAGTTTGTCATGAACTATAACATGAACAATATGGAGAAATCCATTCCTGAGTTGCATGGGATGCTAAAGACAGCTGAGGTAAATATTAAGAAAAGGCCTACGCAAATTTTGAATGTCAATAATGGTAAGCCCATGAAAATTAAGGGGAAGCCCAAGTCTAAAGGTGGTAATGGGCCTAAGGGACGAGGCAAGCCTAAATGGCAATCCAAGGAAAAAGTTCCTAAGGAAATAGTTCCTAAGGAAGGAATTTGCTTCCATTGCAAGGAACCAGGGCATTGGAAGAGAAATTGCAAACTCTATTTGGATGAGTGCAAGAAGAAGAAGAGTAGTGAGACTATGACTTCAGGTATTTATGTTATAGTTATTAATTTATCTATTTCTACTTCATGGGTATTAGATACCGGATATGGTTCTCACATTTGTACAAATGTGCAGAGTCTTAAAAAGGAGTAGAAAACTGAAAAGGGCAAAGTGGACCTACGTGTAAGCAATGGAGCAAGAGTTGCTACCATAGCTGTAGGGACATATGAACTTGTGTTGCCCAATGGGCTTTTGTTAGTTTTGAACAAATGCTTTTATGTTCTTACTTTGAGTAGGAATATTATTTCAATTTCTGTTTTGGACGATGAAGGTTTTTCATTTCTCATTAAGAATAAGAAATGTTCCATTCATAAAGATGGTTTGCTTTATTGTATTGCAAATTCATATGATGGCCTTTATGTCCTTTATCTAGATGATTCTAGAGACAGCAATATCTATAACATAACTTCTAAGAAAACTAAGCCAAATGAGTTAAACCCAACATATTTATGGCACTGTCGTCTTAGCCATATAAATGAGAATCGCATATCTAAGCTCCATAAAGATGGTTTATTAGATTCGTTTGATTTTGAATCATTTGAAAATTGTGAATCTTGTTTGCTAGGTAAGATGACAAAGGACCCTTTTACTGGACAAGGTCAAAGGGCTTCAGACTTATTGGGCTTAGTACATACAGATGTATATGGCCCAATAAGCATTAGTGTCAGGGGAGGTTATCAGTACTTCATTACATTCACTGATGATTTCAGTAGGTATGGCTATGTCTACCTAATGAAACATAAGCATGAATCTTTTGAAATGTTTAGAACTTTTCAAAATAAAGTACAAAATCAACTTGGTAGAACTATTAAGATGCTTCGATCTGATCGAGGTGGTGAATATTTGAGCCAAGAGTTTGATGAACATCTTAAAAACTGTGGAATTGTTTCACAATTAACTCCTCCAAGAAATCCACAATGGATTGGTGTTTCTAAAAGGAAAATTCGAACTTTATTAGATATGGTTCAATCTATGATGAGTCAAACAGATCTCCCTTTATAGTTTTGGGGTTACGCCTTGGAAACAGCTGTATTCATTCTGAACCGAGTACCATGAAAGCGGTTGAAAAGACACCATATGAGTTATGGACTGGGAAAGTGCCCAGTTTGTCTTTCCTTAAGATTTGGGGTTGTGAGGCTTATGTGAAACGCCCAGTTTCAGATAAGTTAGCTCCAAAATTTATCAAGTGCAATTTTGTGGGGTATCCTAAGGAAACCAAAGGATACTACTTCTATACTCCCTCAGAGAACAAAGTGTTTGTTGCTCGAAATGGTACCTTTTTGGAAAAGGAATTTATCTCTCAGAGATTCAGTGGGAGTACAGTGCGACTTGAGAAAACTCAAGCACCACAAAAGAGCATTGAACCGCCGATAGAACCACTTTCAGAACCACAAACAGTTGTGGAAACTGAAAGGGTGACACAAGTCCCATGCAGATCTGATAAGACACGTCATCAGCCTGAGAGATATGGATTTCTCATGACTGATAATCGTGAACTTTTACTCATTGATGAAGATGAATCTTGTGTTTACAAGATGGTTAGTGGGAGTGCAGTTGTGTTTCTAGTCTTATATGTGGATGACATATTACTCATTGGAAATGATATCCCTACCTTGCAAAAGGTTAAGACTTGGTTAGGGAATTCTTTTTCAATGAAGGACTTAGGTGAGACTGCATATATCCTTGGTATTAAGATCTATAGGGATAGATCCAAGAGGATAATCGGTCTGAGTCAAAGTACTTATATTGACAAGGTGCTGAAAAGGTTCAGCATGCAAGATTCCAAAAGAGGATTCTTGCCCATGTCTCATGGTATTCATCTTAGCAAGAATCAATGTCCTATGACATCTGATGAGCGAGAACGGATGAATAAGATCCCTTATGCTTCCGCTATTGGATCTATCTTGTATGCCATGTTATGTACTAGACCAGACGTCTCATATGTCTTGAGCACAACAAACAGATATCAGACAGATCCCGGTGAGAGTCACTGGACAGCTGTTAAGAATATCCTAAAGTACCTTAGAAGGACTAAGGATGCATTCCTAGTTTATGGAGGATTGGAAGACGAGCTAGTTGTAAGTGGTTACACAGATGCTAGTTTCCAAACCGACATAGATGACTTCAGATCGCAGTCAGGATTCATATTCATTTTTAAATGGTGGAATTGTTAGTTGGAAGAGTTCCAAGCAGAGCACTATAGCAGATTCTACAATAAAAGCTGAGTATATAGCAGCATCAGATGCAGCTAAAAAGGCAGTCAGGTTGAAGGAATCCATCTCAGAGTTGGGAATGGTTCTCAGCATTGCAAATCCTGTGGACCTTTATTATGGTAATAACGGTGCCATAGCATAGGCAAAGGAGCCCAGATCTCACTAGAGATCTAAAATTATACTCAGGCGATATCACCTTATTCAGAGGAGATATCAAAATATGCAAAGTAGACACAAATGACAACATTGCAAATCCACTGACCAAGCCTCTTTCACAGGTCAAGCATGATCAGCACACTAGGTCTACGGGTATTAGATACTTGTATAATTAGGCCTAGTGCAAGTGGGAGATTGTTAGTGTATATGCCCTAGGCCATTATCTTGGACCTTTTTGTATGTCATTTTTTGTTATAAATAAAAGAGGTTTTTATCATTATTATTTGTTTGCATGTTACATAATAATGATTATCATCCCTGGTTACTTATTATTATGTTGATAATAATAAAATATAACTGGTATGGTTATTGATTGATAATCATGAGATGATTATGTATATGTTGATATAATTCAATAATCATAAATACTTGTTGGAGAACAAAGTATTGGATGGACCCGCATTGAGATCACTACATGGGTCATTGTCATAAGTGAATCTCAAAGTAGTTATGTCTTAATCCTTTGACTTGAGATTGTCATAGTTTCCAACATAAGGACTATTATGTTTTGACATAATCAAACGTTGTCTTTAATCGGACAATCATAAAGGTTATGATTGAACATAATAGAAATTATGTAGAGGAAAATGAACAATCAAGATAGGATTTGTCCCTTTTTATGAGAGAGATATCTTCTGGGCCCCTCGATAAGTGAGACTGAGAAATGCATGGCCGTGCTCAAATGAATTGATAGTGTGATCAATATCATTTGAATTTATCAGTCTACTTAGAGATCGAGAAATCATAAGTTTGAACATTATAAGTTTGACATTGACCATGACTTATGTTCAAACTAGATATCGTGAGACAAAGGGATTAATACATGTTCTATTTAATAGGCTTTATCGGACTATTGATCCTCATATTAGTTGGGTAGTCATAATGTCTTGCTAGAGGCCACTTATGACTTATAGGCCTTGTTGGACTGGGCCTATTGCCAATTAATATGAGCCTATTGGGTCACACACAAGAACGTTGTTGATGTGCTATATTAATGGGCTAAAAGCCCATTAGTATAATTAATAATAATAAAGTGTTATTATTATTAATATTATTATTAATATTAATTATTAATATAATTAATAATAATAAGTGTTATTATTATTAATAATAATAATTTATTATTATGAGATAATAATATTTAAAAAGATCTGCAGTCTATCTGTAAGTGTTACAGATAAAGGACTCTATCACATAAAGATATTTGAGTATCTGTGAGATTGTGATAGTGGGTTCTAAGCACAACTCTTTTAGGAAAAGAGTTGTGGGAAAATAAAAAGACTGAGGCCTATAAATACTCCTTCTACAGATTGAGTAGGGGGTTAAAAAGTTTTGAGAAAACTCAGTCTAAAAGATTGTAGAACATAGAGCACATAATCTATCCATCTTGAAAAGAGCTAGCACTCTAGAAGGATAGAAGACGTTCGTGTGGATACCATAGAGGGTGTTCGTTTGAAAAGGCAGCACCATCAGTCCGCCAGTGTATCTTCACTACGAGATTAACAGGTTAGTCTCACATCTTTCTTATGATTTAAACGGAGCACTCGGATTCTGGAAAGGAAATCCAAAATTTTATTTTTCCGCTGCGCAATTAGATTGCAATTAATCTCCGGATTTCCCAACAGGCAACTCCAACTGCAGCCCTTCATCAATGAGCTTATAAAATTCTCTCACCACCGGTCTTCTCCCTGCTGAAACATGGGATAGACTGCCAAGTGATTTCCGGCTTAGGGTATCTGCCACAACATTTGCCTTACCCGGATGGTACTGAATTTTGCAATCATAGTCACTAAGCAATTCTACCCAGCTTCTCTGCCTCAGATTCAACTCTCTCTGACTCAAGATGTACTGCAAGCTCTTATGATCTGTAAAGATCTCACATTTAAACCCATAAAGGTAATGCCTCCACATCTTGAGTGCAAAGATCACAGCTGCCATCTCTAGGTCATGTGTAGGATAATTCAACTCATGCTTCTTCAACTGCCTAGAAGTATAAGCAATTACCCTCTCATTTTGCATTAACACACAACCTAGTCCCACACGGGAAGCATCACAAAACACTGTGAAGTCTTCATCACTGGTAGGCAGAGCTAACACCGGTGCTGACGTTAACCTTTTCTTCAGCTCTTTAAAACTTTCCTCACACTGTTCA